>NC_060877.1:39570109-39892609 GCF_021901495.1 Neodiprion virginianus
ATCCTACGAGACTGCAGTCTCTGACTGTTTAGGATGCAGACGGATACGGACGCGCGGGAAATAGATGAGAAAATATCCGTAGTGGTGTGTCACATTCGCGGGCTGATAGAAACGAAGGAAAGAAAAGCTGGTTATTCAGCGGGACCGCAATACGAGATGTTTTCTGGTTAGTATTCCATGCCCGCGTCTCGTGTGCGAACGCGATTAATTACCTTGTTTAATTACCCTTTGGAGACTAATTTTCCACTCGCGCTGAGTTCCCGCCAACTAATCGCGTGCCTCGCCGGTCTCCGTGCAGGAACTAATCACGTGACTTGTCACTATGCCTGAACTGCCCCGTTCACAATACCCTTACTGGAATTCTAATCCCGGATCTGCAAACGGCAATTGAGTCCAACGAACGGCGATTCAATTTTCAGGGTAGATTCGTCGCGAATATTTCAAGATACACATCCCGCGTGAAAACTTCGTGAAACCTGATTGAGACATTATCCAAACAGTAGGATCAAGCACGCGCTGTACCCTGATTGGTCAATTCAAAAATTGTGCAATTCAAGAGTTTTCAAGAATCGAGAGAAAAAAAAACAACCTCATCTTATGATAGGGGTTATACGCAAAGTAGGATTTCCGGACGGAGGGGGAAATTTATTTGTAAATTGAACATTACACGACGCACGTGTCGACGCCCGCTGCGATTGTTTTGGCACCCCGCCGGTCGTCCGAATTCGTCGACCTCGTCCACACGGCGGTCGTAGGTGCCCCCCGACCTCCCTCCCCCCTCCGCCCCTTCTCTTTCTCTCTCTCTCTCTCTCTCTTCCGCACTCCATCCCTTCCACCCATCGGACTTTACACCAGGGCGACTTCTTGTTCGCTCGCAGGCGCCTGTCTGCCGCCATCGCAGACGTCCGCAATTCTCAACCCCTGCACCAGTTGGATGCGAATTTGTGTATGTGTATCTATTCCAGTGTACCAAACTACCAGGCAACGAAGATAATCTGCAAATTCAGCACTGCGGATCAAATAAAATTTATAATACAGCACGCCGAAGTGTTCTGAATATTAAAAGTATTCCTGTCAACTCTGAATATTTCGACATCCCCTGTGCGACAAGCTGACGTGACGTTGTAACGAAAACGAAAAACGACGAAAGCTTGTGAAATTTGTTACGCAGCAGCTGATCTTGTTACGCTTGTAGTACCAAAATGGCACGACGTATTGTATGTATGCCGTAATCACAAACGAATATTTTTTTTTTTTTTTGATACAACTAAAGTCTACATTACATAACTTGAAAATTAAAATCTGCCACGTATTTATTGTTCGACCAACGTGATGAGTTGAAAAAATACTCTTAGTCACTTTGAAAATCAATCGTGACTGTCTCCTTGAAACCCTGAATATTCATATAAGTCACAAAACGAAATTTATCCGTACAGACTTGTACAATTAGCTAAACAGGCATTGCACTTTCATTTCCAGGCATATTCATCAATGCAGAAGTATGCTCGAAGGAAAAATAAATGTTAGTTCCTTGAACGAGTCTATCTTATACTCTAACCAATAAAGTTGTTCACTCTAATAAAACTATACTTACTCGGAGCGGTAAAATATAAAAACTAGAATCGGCGCGATCCTCAAATTTACAACAACGAGCCCTTGTTAGCTATGTAGAGAATAAACGAGGTAGTTGCTACCGGTATTGTTTGCACTGTAATTTCCCGGTGCCCCAAGCCCACCTTTTGCAACGATGAAATAACACACCCCGGGAGTCCCGCGTGTGTGTTATTTATATAATTGCTTAATAGCCTCAATTACGAACCTTATTCAATCATAATCATCCTGCAGTGTTATTTGCAGACAAGCCTAGCTGATTATAAGCGTTCGAGTGCCACTTTTACCCCCCATACTCGCAATCTCTCCGCCACATCTCTGGCACACACCGCAGAAAACGGCACCAAGCTCTCCCCGCCCTCCTTCCTTCGCTTTCATCCCATTCCTACTGGATGTGATCCACTGCGTCGGCCAGATACGACACTTCCGGAAAACAGAAACGTCCGCGTTTTATGTATTAAACAAGCGTGAGGAACTTGTGGACATTTATAGACGTACTGAAACTGACACTGGAATTGAACAACCTGCGATTAGCTGTAGATTTTGTTCCCTTACCACCGACAACTTGCGTCTTATGTGTGAATTGCGTCCAGTCGTAAGATACGTATAATTATTGAGGATAATATACTGTAAAAGTTGAAATGGTTGCGGGGGGAGGGGGGATACAGCTTGGACGGTCTACAATCATACCTATTTTTAGGAGTTTTATTTTAAAAGAAAATGAAAACACTTTGATCAATTTCAGTTTAAGGATTTTCTTATTTATAGTTTGAAGAAGATTTTAGAATTTTTTAATTGAAATTAACAACAAAATGGTGACATGGCGCATATAAGTAGCGAACGACCGCGTTGTTTTCAATCCAGTGGCGCAGATTCCACAGTCAATTTTAATCCGATCGACTTGAAATTTCGACAGAATATTTAAAACTAGTTTATAGATTAGGAAAAATGAAATTTTTTGTTCATAATCGTATATATTTGAAATTTTTTTTTTCTTTCAATATTTGGGCTACGAACTTGAACACGAAAAGGTGTTTTTAATTCAAAAAAAATTTTCTATCCATTACAGGTGGGACAGTGATGTCAGGCGATGCGCCACCACAAAAGCCCTCGAGTTCGGAGTCGTTCGCTAATTATATGCACCATACCGCCATTTTGTTAATAATTTCAATGAAAAAATTCTAAAATATTTTTGAAACTGTAAATAATAAAGCCCCCAAACTCAAATTGCTCTACGTGTGTTCATCTTATTAGGAAAAAAAAAAAAAACTCCTAAAAATAGGTACGATTTGGGACGGTCCAAGTTGTACCCCCCCCCTTCCTCCAAGAAACTGCAATACCTCCGAGAGATCTTGAGCGCAATGATCACAACTGATGAAAATAATTGACTAGATCGTTGGAACCTATGCTATCAAAAGAGGAAATAACATATGCGGCATTCAGTTGTTTTCAGTAAATAGCTGAAGGGGCAGACTTGAGACGACCATAAGATGGTGTATAAGGAGAACCACGGTCTACGCCTGACGGTCACCAGAAGACGGAACTATACCATATTATTAGGATCTGGAGTAAAGTTTATTTTTGCCTCCGCCTTTCTTCTTCCATGTATACCGCACTGCGCCAGAAGAAGAGACATCCTAATTCCGGAGAAAGGACAAACACTAGCTGGACATGAGTGGGCACGAGTGCAGCTTCACATAGGAAAGCACATCGCACGAGGATTAGTTTCGAGCGAAACTTGGAGAACCAGCAGCAGACGATAGCAATAACGGTAATAGCAATAATAATAGGACTAATAACAGTAGGGGCACTCTGTCTGTGTATAAATGTACAATTTTCATCCTAGTTCAGGCGCTAAAGACTTTTTACAAAGTCGGACTAGAGAAGCTGCGCAAGTATATTTTTCCAGATAATTTCACTACAACTGCACACTTATTTACAGAATGCAATTCACCAGGTCGCAAGTCTTGTGTTTTAAATTTTCACCCGGTCCACTTATTTCGGATCGCATGGCACGATTAATAACAGTAACGCATCAACCCAGTCCTCGTGTATTAGATTTACACGTCCATACGTACAGGTTTCGTCTTTAAGCTGCAATTTCTTGGCAGGGGCTCTCGAAACGAGAAAAGACGATGAAAAAGAAAGAAATTTGTTGTAGGGTAGGGTGAAAATAGAAGGACCCTGCGTTTCGTGGAATATCAAGACCTAGAATTTGTCGAGCTTAAGGTATACTGCGGTTTCATCTGCTCAGAGAATTTTTCTCAAGAAGCTTAGGCAGGGCTTAGATTCTCATCCAACTAACCAAGGGGACATGCTGTAGTCTAGCAGTAAAACTTGTCTCTCTGGCTGACTGTAGAAGAATTCGCGGAGTTGAGAGATTTTTCACGAAGAAGCCTGCGTTAGTACAGAGTTGTTCTCTTATTGGTTCAATTTTTGAAAGAAGGGACTCCTGACTTTTTCTCTATAGCGAGTCCATGATTCCCGACCATGCAGCTGCAGATGATATTCATAAGGATAGAGAGGAAGGAGAGAGAGACTCGAGTAACCTTTTTGAATTTCAAATTATGCTTCACAGTTTCAATTACACGACTATGGTATCAGGATTGTTAATTTTTAATTGATCCTAGATGTGCCAAAGGAATCTCAACGCGATTACAGAAAGAAATTGGTAATGCGAGTGAAAATTATACAGGTCGATAACATTTTTTTTTTAATTTTTAGTTACTATTGAGATAGGTAAATGTTGATTCTATGTATCAAATAATAACCAAAACCTTTATTTATTACTCATAAAGTTCGTTTTTGTCGTTTGTACGTTGATAAGTAAGTCTAAAAGATTTTGTTTCATAATTAATATGGGTGTCTATTCGGAAGAACAAGGAAAACATTTACACTAAGATGTAATGGACTTCATCGTTATTAACGCCATCAGGGGCAGTATAATGAGAGCATCACGGGGGGTTTGGGGGTTTGATACGAGAAAGTCCATACGAAAATAGAAAAAGTACGAAAAATATTGATTTTTAAACTTTGTTTATCAATTCTTTTACATTTGTAGTTTATTATTAATTATTGTTTTTCACAAAAGCGATTTCAATGCAAAGCTGTAGTTCGTTTAATTTTTAGTTACAACAAATGTTTGAGAAAATAGGTTATTCTTCTTAAAATCCGAAATATCGTTCTGGTTTCGACAATAAGCAAACTTTATCAAATAAAACTATTTTTTTCATTTATTGGTTATGTAGAAGAAATCAAAATTTGACACATAGAACCCAGACTCAAAATTCGTGTTGACCGGTAGTATTCGACACGTTATGATCCCACGCGGATAATTTTGCGTTGAATGTACGCGTTGCGTAAAATAGTTACAATATTGGATAATATTGCACAGAGTAATTTTGTGTAAGCTCGATACGAAGGGTATGTGCGTACACATATATATCTCTACGTATATTATATACACTTGAAACATTTGGGTGAATAGATAACTTTCTTTTTCTCTCTTTTCTTCTCTGCCTCCTTTTCCATCTGGTGGGTAAATATGTACGATGAAGAAAGACGGGGTAGAGAGATAAAAATCCATTGAAATGTAATTTCCTTTGGCGAGAATGAGCTCGAGTTTGAAGGCGAGGCATGTCTTGTCGGTGGTAGGTATTAGATATCCAGTCAAAAAGGCTGTATTTTTAATTTAGCTAGAGAAGAGCTTTATTTTATATCCTCACCCTACGGCGTTCGCTCTTCTGCCCCCCCCCCCCCCCCTCGCCCCTCTTCACCCTCTTTTCCCTCCACCCCATCCACCCCGTCCCGATCCCTTTCTCTTTACGGCCACCGCTCTCTCGAGCTGTCTTAGCGGAGCAAGCGAAGAGTCTTTCTTTTGAGAGTGCACACAATATAAAATAAAATGTGAGACTGTGGAGAAGATGAGGTTACCCGTCGTTATACACTGCTGGCCAGCCTCCTTCTACTTCTCGGTAACCACTACCACGACTACGACGATATACTTCGGTGGCGACTACTTCACTTTTTTGTGTACTATCCTTTTTTTTCTGCAGTTTTTGTTTCTTCGTTCTTCATTGATCAAACTTTTTTCTTATACTTATCCGTTTTCTCTTTGACTATGTTATTTATGCGAATAGTTCGTTTCACTGTCGGATGAAATGTCGCAGGATCCGCAAACCCTGAACACTGTTCTAATGCATGATCGTGTGTTAATTGAACGTAGAGAAGCAAGTGAAATGAATCGATTACAATTTGGAAACTGTTTTGTGTTAGAAGTTGGTGAATTTTTGATGAAGAAAAAAGTGCTGGATTTATTTTACATCCCAATACACGCGCGACGGAATTTGACAAGTTTGAAGAACATTCGCGAATGTTACTTCAACATACCGTTGAGAAATTCTCACGGCAATCCCTGTAACGTTTACTCGAAAAAAATGTAATCCATGTAATTATCCGAGAGGTTATTTGTCGCGTTTCCTTTCGTGAAAAAAAGAATGAGGGAAGTTATCACCCGGCGAATGAAAAGTTGAGGTTCCACCGAATCTCCACGTTTTACGACCTATGCCGCGTGTGTCTGTGTGCTCAGTTATTTTTTATTTACCAAGATATCTCGGGAACGAATGAATGGATTTGGATGATTTTGGTCTCATTCGACGGGGTTTTTTTTAGCTTAAAACTTGATCGTTGTATTAGTTTTCGCCTTATTTGAATAACTAAATGAAAAACATTTCATTTGATGGTGTTTCATGAGCTCGAAATGCACCAGAGAAAAAAATTCTCAGGCTGGCCCATCAAGGTTAATCAGATTAACTAATTTTTTTAATTTATTTTGGGTTAGTACATAACATTTTTCGTAAAAAAAATTGCTGATTTCTCATTCATCTGATGTTCCTGATTAACCGAGACACCCTTTACCTTACGTTACCAATTCCGAAAAGGATTCAAAGTTGAAATTGAACCGAAAATACACATTATTTGAAAATATCAATGAAGGGAATTACTATTTCGTTTCCAGCATATAGGTATGAATTTCTGTAAGATCCGCGTGGTTGAGAACGCCATGCCATACTCGCGAGGTGGGTGTGGAGGCTGTTTGTCTCGGGTTAAGGCGACACGAATGGTATAAGGTATGATGGATGTGCGGGCGTGGACCATCTCGCGTTACCGCGCCGACCTTCTGAGTGAATTGTTTCCAGCGCGCATGTGACACACGAGTCTTTTTCACGATCCTCAAATATTTGTAGATATTCTTGTTCAAACAAGAAATTACGCAAATTGTGTGCAGTTAACTTGACCAAATCCAACGACCTTTCATATCAACTCCTCAAGTACAGGTACAAAGCTGTATCCAAGGTACGAGTACACAATATAGTTCAAATTCACGATTGTTTAGCGCTCACAGACAGTTGATGATGAAAATTGACTGTTTTTATTTGTTATCTAATTTGTCGACGGGCTTTATTTTTCATTTACCGGTGATTCACAAATCAGGTTATACGAAAGCATAGGCCAAGAGGCTGGAGGGGCGATCAAGTCCAGAAATGTGAAAAGGGGCGGATTGGCGGATCATTTACGGAGTATAAGAAATTATTATAAGAAAGAAAAATTGTTTCACCGAGGTGTAAGATCAATGAGAAAGTATAATTAGGAGTAGCAGGGAATCTGTTGAGGGTTGATTTTTCGAAGATTGGATTTACGTTTATTGAATTTATTTAGGAGAAATTAATGGGAAATAGAGGCATACCTTACACCCTCAATTACATCGACGTAGATGATACATTAGATCGACTAAATTGACGGGGGAGGTGTAGGCACTAAAGCCAATCTGATTATTGCTAATTGAAGGAGGGGCGGCTTCTTCTTTCTCCTAACCCTTGCCTACAGCGGCAAAACCGATTCTCTCCCTCCTTCATTTCCCACTTCCTCGTCTATAGCGGCTCGGCGGAGGAAACTTCCCGTGACTCCAGACGGATCGGACCGTCCAACCAACCCCTGATTCTTTCTACTCGCTCGCTCCCTTACAGAGATTCAACTCGGGCCAAGGGTTTGAACCAACTGACGAGGATAATTGAGATCGGCTATCGATCGAAGTGAGACTCTATATCACAAGTACTGATTTGGGAAAATTTTGAGTTCGCCTCCCTGCAAGTCCGAAACATTTGGGAAAGAGTCAGGAGGCAGTGCCTGGCAAAAGTAAAATGGAAGTAAAAAAATCAAAAATCGCTCAGACATAGCAACTGACGTAGTTGGAGAAAAAGGTATTAACCGGAAACACGTTTTTGGCCCTCCTTGAATTGGCAGGGTGATAATTGTACCTACGGTAAGTGTACCAGTTATTGAGACGTTTACTCCCAACTGTTGACCCTTTTATTTTCCAAAATTATAAATTGACGGCACAAATTATGAACTTCTCAATGACAAAAACCAATTTCTAGAGGGTTAGGAATTTATCTACAATGACTACTATTACAGATCATCAGAAAGGGGGGCAAAGCGGGTGATTTCACCCTTTCTAACAATATTGTACACAACGAGTTGCCAGATCCGCAAGATCCCGGCCGACCCCCGCATACAACCAAAATTACTACCGGATCACACCGCAAGATCCGAGGAAGCTGCCTGTAGGTACCCGGCAATCAGTCAGAATTGCAATTAGTCAAGTCGAGTTGGCTATTTAGCCTACGGTTTCGTCTGGTCGGTCGAATTTTCGCGTCGATTCGTTAGATATTCGGCGGTGAATGAGGGAGCGGGCGGAGGCGGATTGGATGTATGCGAGATAATGCTGTTATTCGAATGACACGGGTCGCTAGGTCAGCGGGCGGTCTGACTCAACAGCCAGGCATCGTGAGCGAGCTAATGTACGGAGATCATTCGGGGTATTCCGCCCCCGAAACCCCCTGGATCGTGCTCGCTGCAGGCAACCCGCTTCACCTGGGATATATCCGCCGACCGGCTTACGATCGGAGAAACGGCGACGACCGTCCGACCAATCCTCGACGAAACCTCTCGTCGTTACCCCATCGTCGTGTCGAAGTAAGCAGCAGGCGGTTAGCCGAGCGCTTCCATCTCCACCGTGATCTATGCATCCCCAATCGAACCCTCTTGTACCGTAGTTACGGTATGAGGAGCTTTGGGGCGTGTATAAACTGCTTTGTGCAGCCCATTTGGAAAACACACACATACCGGCAGTGAATCTTGATTGTGATGTGCCATAAATTGATTGTTTTGTGTCGTTTTTTTCGGATTCCTGTTTACTTCTCTAGTCTTTCAATACTATCGTAGCCATTCTGTTTTCAAATCATTGCTAAACGAAGAAACTGAGTTCACATTAGTTTCTTCATCCCGGACGAATGTACATCCTATCCATATGCTCTGATGGAAGAAATTCAATATCTAACAAGGTCGCTGCCTGCAATTTCATGGTACTACTCGGAAAGGCGCAACTGCATGAAGTGAACGTCATCAGTCGGCACGTCACACCTGTTTCTTATAGATCTTGTGTTGATGCCAAGATGAACTGCTGTGTGCGAAAAACAAAACGCGTAGGATAGATGCGGTGAGGCACCGAATTCGTTGAAGAGTTCAATACGAAGAAAGAAGTCAGAGCCCAGGGCACTGAATCGGATGAGGGATGTCTCTGGTTTCTCGTCGTTGTTACGTATATAAGGTATCTGCAGGTGCGCCATGCGTAGAAAATACGGTTGAGAGTCGTGGGTGTATTATAGAGGGGCTTCAGGATGATCTCGTGGATATCTACCCCGGTATCAAGCTGTAGGCAATGCGGAGCAAAACAGAATTGGCAAGGTAGAGACTCTGGAAACGTTGCAGCAGCGTAGGTATATCAGGAAACCAATCGTCAAACTTTCCCAGTTCCCTATTACGCTCCCGGCCTTTCCTATCTCCTCTCTACACGTACGTGTACGGTGTTATACACGTACAATGTACACGATTTGACGTTGCATGCGGGACTTCTGCCTTTCGATGCAGCCACTACAATGCAGACCCAGGCTAAAAACCTGCATACAACGAATTATAAATTTGGAAAATTGGGTTTCGAGGAGAATAACAAAAGCGTGGCTGAGTCTGCGTTTTACCCATTTGTCAAAGTTGAATCTCATATCCATACCTACTGGCTCCGTTAGCGCGATATGCAACTATAGTGAAAAATTGTTACAGCCATAAATTGCGAATATCACTAGCGGCACGTAGATCCAAGACAGGCCGTTAAGGGTTGAATCTACAGAGTGTGTGGTACACGCGATTAATCACCGAGGTTATACCAAAGAATAGGGGAAGCGAAGCAGAGGGATGGGCACTGTGCAAATATCCGCATGCACGTCGTGAATTTTATCACACAGGAACTCCTTAGTCGGTACAAGTGTAACCGTGTTTGTCACCTCACAGAATTATCGGAAAAATTGTGAAACGCGGCCTTTTTTTCCAAGTTTTCTTAGTTTTGGATTTTATCAGTTTTTCAGCAAGTTGCGTAGTATCGAATTAATCTTTGTAAGCAGTGCACGGATATTTAGATCGATTCGAGACCATGCAGGTACGGCAATGCTTCGTAAACTGAGATGATTTTTTTTTAGACGAAACGATGCAAAAGAACGAAAATAAATAAATTGTTTAAATATGAATCATGTAGCAGAATAAAGAGAAGAACCTAATAAGCACGATATGCCAATCACACTGAAATCAACTTCTTGAAATTGTCAGGAATCTAATTGCGGTGATATGCTCGTGATGTTGCTGGAAGAGCTCAGGTCTCCTTAAACTCACCGAAACGAAGGAGATAACTAGGTCCCCAGGTGAAATTATCACTGAAACCCTTTCGTATTCCAGAGATAAAGAATCCCACAGAATTCTTATGGAAATTGGCTTCCGGTCGAATTAACTGGATCTCCAGTATGTTATAGTACATATCCTCTCGATAAAAAGTTCTCATGGACACAAGTTCCAAAAATCAGGAGTTTCCGAGGTACAGGCTTCGGAGGGAAGGTGTCCAGATATTTTGATATCTGTGGATTTCGTGGTTTCCATGAATTATAAGTTCTTCAAAGGGATTCGAATTCAAACAAATTACTAAAAAACTGCCCTGTTGACTCTCAAAGATAGGCAGGAAGCCGTTATTAATTCTATCGATGCATTGATTCCATCCACGAACTCGCTGGTTCACCGGAAGAAGGTGCAATGTCAGATTTCACGTACAGAACGAGAGCCTCCGCGTCTTGCCACAATCGACTTGTCCTGTTTTTCACGCCTTTGCGGAGTCCCTTTGAATCGGCTGTGCAGTTTTTCATGGATGTGTTTGATTCCAGGTCCCCTTTAAAACTTTGGCATTCGTAAAGATCGCGTAATCCATAGATATCAAAAAATTCATACACCCCCCTTCCGAAGCCTGACTTTTGGAAACTACTAATTTTTGGGACTTGTATCCACGAGAATTTTTAATCGCGAGGATGTGTACTGTAACATAATCAAAATCGAGCCAATTCGACCGGCAATCCTTTTCTATAAGAATTCTCCGGGTTCCGTTAGGTTACAGAAAGTAGAAAGGAGGACACTTCTTCAAGTCGCGAACAAAGAGAGATAATTCACTGTATTCTTCTCAGAATGCAAATTTCCGACTTTGCCTGCGAGGTTACAACCCTGACGCGGGCATGCGATTATGTGGTATTTGGTTTGAGGATCAGGTAATGGGCGAGATAGGCTTGCGCCGGAAGTGACGTGCGATTGAAGCCGTGACATCGACCCAGCACCGAGAGATTTTGGTTAAAGCGATTGGAGCAAAATGCCTTTGCCTCGACATACCGGCACGGCGCCACACCGCGACCGTGGTGGTCGAGACAGAGTCTTAATTAAAACCCGATAGCCCGTAGTAATGACCTGGCATTGGTCCCGGGACCCTTGCAGGATGAGACACAGTCCCTGTTCGACAAACGATCGCCGCGATGAAATGGGAAACGCCGGCGTTGTGTTGGATATCTGTTCGATCGTCATCTAATGCCGCTAATACTCTGTTCTCCTGTACCGAACAATGCCTTCTGACTTTATACACTCCAGCCGTTTTAAGCCACATCGACTGTAAAGGGTTCATTATCACCCCAGTCCGTTGAGCCTCGCGACACGTGACAATTTGTTGGTGCCAGATCGGAAATACCAGACCTTATTGGTCTCGGATCACCCCAAAAATTCGCAGAGTTCAGCCTTGAATCTCCTTCTAGATATTCAACGTGAACCATTGGATTAAAATCTTCGACTACAGTTTGTTGGGAGATTCAAGTGTCAGGAAGGTTTCATATTCGTATTTATTAATCATCTTTCGCAGAATTTTGAATACCCTGATAGTGTTTTTCTCCCGCAGTGTACCTCCTCCCTCGAAACTACGCAGCGTGTAAGAGATCGTTCGTTCGGTACCTAATATACTACCTCCGTCACTGCGCTCTCGTCGTTGAGACAGAGGAAAGTATACAAGGCAAAGCTGTTTCCCAAGGGGCTAACAAAAGCTATACTTTACGCCGGGATGGACACTTTGATCGATTTTAGCCGGACGTGGAAGCAAAGTAAACCAAGGGACCTGCTAGAATCCAACGGGACGTTCGGGGACGTAAGGCTCGGTGTGACTTAATCCTTTTTAATTAAGCCCTCTTTCGATCGTTTCGTCGCGGGTACTTGCCGAAGGACAGCGAAACTGGCACGGCCAGGCTTGACTGCTCCCACACAATATACTGCGAAGACTTCGTACACGCCAAGTGATGTAGTACGTAATATGCGAGAATCGGGATTGATTGTTATCTTGGGTTTTACTTTGCTTATGTACTCACCTCAGCCAATGACGTTTTGTTACGGTTGTATGACAGCAGATGGCGTCGTACTGATCAGCTATCCACACTATTAGGATTATGTAGAAAGCAGTGGTCGTGTCGTTGAAGAACTCGGACATGATTGCCTCCATTCCTGGAAGACAATAAATGAGACAATGATATCAAAATGACCCAAGTTTTCATCGACTATTGAAACAAAAAAGGCCCATTGTCAGATACGCCATTCGCAACGATGTACTAATATAATTTTTTTTTTTTTATACTTTTCGATATTAAAAAATTTTTCAAACGGTACTTCGTAAAACTTCTAGTGAATTCAGGGGACTTTCGGATTACCCGATGCACAATAACGTTTCAAAATTAAAATACAAGTAAGCTTAGGTTTAATTACACCTCGTCGCGCGATTTAACGCGAACCGACGCAGTCGCAACTTGAGTTCGGTGACCACATATGCCGCGATCTTGAGCTCGCGATTAGTCAATTACAAATCTTGTGCCATTTGAGGCAATGTTTATCATATGGAGGGTACAGAGGTATGACGGACTATCTCCCTCTATAAAAAGTGTTCATAAAATAGAGTACAATTAAGGTTGCACTGTTGTAGTAAAAATTCCAGAAAGCGGTAATCAGATTAAACTCTGATCGCTTATTAGCGCCATTCTGGTGACATTTTGAACCACTATTTGTCGCATTTTGGTGGACACTTTTTCAGTTGGAAACCCATGTGAGATAATTCTCTTTACCTCTACCCTCCATAGTTTACCACATGCCACACATAGACTGAATTACTGCTTCCAAGATTGAACGCTGATACTTGAAGTTGGAAAGGTACGTTTAAGTTTGATGGAAAGAAAAAATTGAGTATATTAACAATAAATATGATAACATAAAATTACGATCTTTCATCTGAACAGAAATACGTCAACACATGGACACATATACTAACCAATACATATTAGGTAATACACGTTATACGAATACGTAAGCGGTTTTCTATGTATACATATAAATGCACCTCTTCCTTAGAATAAGAAGCTCGTTTTTCTCTCGGGGTTCCAGTGTGGCTACGAGAACTCTTACGACTCCTTTTTCCGAAAAAAGGAAGATCGAAAAGACGGACCTAGAAGTTGACTAATGTTCTCGAGCTGTTAAGTTGATTTGATAGAAGTCCCCCCTTCCTACACTCTCCTGGAGGATCCCTGACACCCTTACGACGTTCTCATCATTCCCGTTCTAATCTGAAATTTATACATACAGCTGCATCCCGTATTGCGGGTGAATTCGTATGAGACAACCATAGATCCTGAGTTTTTGCGGAGAACAAACGATTCGACTGTACCCACTCTTGAGAATAGATGGATGACCCTATCTAGGTAGAGAAAAATTCGAACCTACCAAATCCAATTTTTTTTTTCTGTTTTTATTCATTACAGGGATTTGATTTTTGTAGGATTTCAGATCGTCTTTTTGGCAGCAGCGAGTAGTAACTGCTGTTATTTAGGTTCTATAAACCTGAGATAACACCGGCTCGCTATATTTTATCGATGCTTGGTAATGGACCTATTAATCGAATAGTTTTTGGACAATTAAATCTGTCCAGAGCAGCGTCAATTTGTCCCAGTTAAATTTAATTCAGCCATACCGGCCTGTATTACACACACCATTATGTCCCAACGAAGGCTCGACAAATTGAACAAATTATTCTTACAAATTGGACTACAAACACGACATGACCGGTTTCCTGCACCACGGGAAATTTGGGGGGGGGGGGGGGATTCACGTGTTTGTAGATGCATCATAAACATCATAATATGTACAGATTGGTAAACATTAGGGAAAATAGTGAAAGGTGCTTCATTTAGCCATACCTGATCGAGCTGAATGTAAATAAATACAGCTTGCAAGTGAATTCCAATAAAGCAATATTGATTCTGTTAACTTGCGCAACTTTTTCCCACCCATCATCCGCATCCCCGTCCCCATCCCAACCTGAATCCTTGGATATAGATATCATCTCACCACTTACACCAGGCGAAGCACCCTCATTCCAACTACGGAAAGTGTTACTCAATCGAAGATAAACACCCGAAACTTCGCAACTGTTATCGCGCTTCAACGCACCGTAATATACTCGGCTGCCATTTGTTCTTCGTAGAATCGATACGTCGATGTGTAGCTCAGGACGTTATTATCCCCCACCCCGGAGACATCGCACTTTCGAAATTCCATTCTGAAATGCTTTTACACGGTCTAATCACGCGTTACTGATATTCAAACTTTGCTCAGGCTTTACTTCTTCCGAGATTCTCTGAACGTACATCAACTTTATCTTTACCCGTGGACTAGGCACTACCAAGACGTAAAGCGTTTATAAAACACTTTGTTCCGCTCCCGGTGTTTGTGTTCTTGTGTATTAGTCTGAATACCTTTACCAACCAATTACCATGAATCAACAGTCCTGAATTTTTTGGAATGAGAAATATCTTCGTTTTGCCAACTCAATCACCATACTGCGGTTCCTTCAAACTTTAAAACTTGTAATACGGAAATAGTTCCAAGATTCACCCACATTTTTTAATTTTACATTTCATTTTCCTAAATAAGTTGAATTGGATATCGTTCTCTTTCCGATATATCTATATTTATTGGTGAAATCTTAGTGAACATATCGCGAAGCCATCAGCGAGGATTTGTTCATTTGAATAAGTCCACCATCGTCAGTTTAAACTACGAATCCGTGATGCTATCGTTTTCAGTATCTGCTACTGAAGCAACGATCAAAATAACGACTAACGTGAAGATCAGTTGGTTCACGGTACATTCGGATCATTACTGTGCTCTAAAATTTTTCCCGCCACGCGATTTAGTCGAAATAATCGTTCCGGGAGCAATTCGGCTGTAAGTCAATTAAAAACACAGACCATTACCTACATGTTCGTATCCGTATCTACGAACATGGCCGATGGCGTTAAGGTATATATATATATATATATATATATATATATATGTATATATATATATATATACATATACGCAAAGCGTAACGGAGCGTGCAGTCTCGCGTGTGCGATAATTAATTGTAATGATATACCGTATACGCGATGGGAGGTCGAGCGGGAATAATAAAAGTGCGTTTCACAAGGTGCGCCCTGCCCCTGGAAGGTGGAGGTTGCCGCATGCCGTTACTCGGTGCAAAGTAATGCGCCTCCTGATCCAGTTCGGCCGGCTGGTATCACATACCGGGTGTCAGTCATTTGGTCACGAAACAGCGAATGACCTGACTAAAACAACCAGCGCCGAAGTGATGATACGGCATCTTCGCTACCTAAATACGTTGAAACGCTTCGCTAACCGTGATTAATAGGCTGCGAACCCGGCTCACCAATGCAGCGCACGGACTCTTATCTGTGGGGTATGAAAATTAAAAGGGTTAGATCCAGGGAATCGTGCAGTAGGGGATGATAGGAATAAATATATATATATCTATAAATAATATATATATATATATATATATAAATATAAATATATATATTTATTACACCGGATCGACCGATCAGTAGCTTAAAATTCTTATGCAAAATAAATTTTTTACCAACAAATACTTCCTGTTCAATTGAAAAGGCATTTCACACACTGAATTACAAACGACATGCTGGGTTGGTTTGTACACAATGGTCACACAGCTGTATAAACGATCTCAAAATAACAAGAAAATGTCTTTCACTTCATAGTAATGAAAGTCTATCAAAAATTAAAGGAATAGAGACTTCTTTTGGGCAGTTTATTTGACTTGAAATACGGAAAACGAAAGTTGATTCGCGTTTGCGATATTTGAAGTAGCCTGAAAACTTCGAATTATAACCAACATAAACATGAATGATTTTTGAGTGGAGGAATTCTTCAAGGTGATTTAATACCCATGAAAATTCTGCATTTCAACCAAAACTAGATTTCACACCATGTCCTGCATTTCGCTGGGTGGCCATTACTGCACATCATGAAATAATTACTTTCTGTACTGTATTGTTATACTCTTTAGCCGGGTTATAAATATCCCCAAAAAGAAGGATTGCACATTTCAATCCATCTTTTTATGCTGAGCAATCGAAAGCGAGAGAATTTTGAAACAAGCTAACAGCGTATCCAGTCTCGTTGAAAGTAGTAAGAGGGAAAGAAAAGATGAAGAATCGACGTTGGGTAATTAGTTTTTTGACCAGACACTCGGCGACGCGACGCGGTTCCTCCCACCCCTACAGCGTGAGGGTGACAAGATGGAGCCTAAAACGAAATAGCATCTCCGGAATGCTAATGAAGCGCCGACGAGATCGCCGAAGCGTGCCATGCTTGTAGCTGTTTCTTTTTGACGCCCTTCCCAATTGTCACCCTATTTTTTGTACCCAACTTTTCTCTTTATTTCAATTTCTACATTCATTTACTTTTTTTCAATTTCGGACTCGCTAACGAGCTCGGATAACGGTATACATAGGCAGGTACATAACACCGAGTAGCCAATTGATCGTGTACGAAAGTATTACCGAGTTGTTGGAGTGAAAAGTTCATCGATCAGTTTCAACGCATTTAAATTGGTTCACAGCGTTCGACTCGTCGATCGCGACCGACATAATTGCTCGGCGTTGCGAGGGCGCTGTGGCCGTCATACACAAATATGTACAGGTATGTGCAAACTCGTGTCTCTGCTGTGAATACCTGCGTTCGATCCATACGAAACGGTACCAAACGGACGACGAATGGAAATTAACTAAATCACAGCGATTTCCTCAATGCGTTGCGAGTACTGGAAAAACGTATAATTGAATTTTCGATAAACATTGAAGTTCGTCTCATGGTGCGGTGGTTTCGGGAACACGCAAAGCATACTTTTCAGGAGGTTTATATTGTTAAGTTGGATTTGAGTAATTTTGATTTCACATTGTTTCTGTTTTCTTTCTTACTTTTTTTCTTTTTTTTTGCACTATTTATGACCCCCCTCAAAGCGCCGAAACGTCAGGTATTTTTGACAGTTTTCATGGGTCCTACGACACTAAGAAACTACACTCATTATATCGTTAAAACAGCTGCAGGCTCCAGTCATACCTAATGAAAATAGTATAAAGCATGGGTTGCAGTACCTGGCCTAAAAAAGAAAAATTCGCTGGGGCCGTAAGAAATTTATAAAATTTCCGCTGCAATTTCATCCTGGAGCTGAGATAAGATTATCGAGTTTCCCCTCGTATTACAAGGAGAATTTTAACTTCTTTATATAAACGGCGGTCTAGTAGCCATTGCGACCGTCCGGCTGCTTGCAGCGCGATTCGACCTAAGTGAGAAATGCCCAGATATAGTATGCATTTAAACTGGTGCATTACCCGGCGGCATTATCCGATCCTAAAATCTCATAGTTGTCTCTAGCCCGTAAAGGGAATAGCCTATTTCCAAAATCTAGTCAACTCTAGTTTTCGCTGTTTGCGAGAGTTCATTTTATTCGACCAGTCCGGGACTCTTGCACAGTATCGATTCCCAAATCCCAAGACCTCTCTAGCTGCTCAAACCTCAAAACAATATTGGCCATATTTATAATCGTCTTTCACTTCCATTTTTCTACGGTGTTCTTGCAATGATTCAGAGAAAATAATAATTAAAGATGCAAATTATCATCTGACTTTTATATTAATCATGTTTTAGATCGGTATAAGAAGCTTTGCTGGTTACTGCAAGTTCAGTTTTCGGAAACTTTCCTCATTATCCACGCATTACAAATATTTAATAGATTCGTTTTTGAACTATCTTTACATCAATATACCATTCGGTAAATAATTCAACACAAAGTGTTTTTCATTTACGATTTAAATATTCAAAAGTATACGTCTGTTAATTATACACCTACAATTAAACCTTGTATTACCGTATCTCCATCAAGACCCACTTTATAAGTCAATAAAGAAAATTTTAAATTATAATTTCTGTTTCACCGTGCAGAACGAACGTCAGGCTTAACAAATTCCTGGTTTCCAAATCAGAGTTATTTGTGAAATTAGGGATTTAGTCTAGCCATGTAAGAAACAGCCATATTCAAAAGAGCTATACCCATGGTAACTGTTGATTTGCATTTCTATTTCCAGTGCGGATCTTCGGTAGAAGAAAAGCGGGGCGTCGAGGAAAGGTTGGTTCAGGATAAACCGAAGTAGGGTGGTGTGTACAACGCGGTACGGAGAACGTGGAAAAAAGAGAGGGAAGAGGGTGAGCTTGTGTCAACATCGAGCAGGTATCATTGATCTGTGACGCGAGCCGTAGGGTAGAGCTAGAGGGCGTAGCTGTGACGAAGAACAGGATCAGGAGGAGGAGGACACGAAATGTTATATACCTCCGTATGTTTGTCGACGAGCATCAATGTGTACGATAAACATGTCCATCTATACACCCGGATCTTCTACGCTATTATACTTGCTTTACATATGTTTGTAACTCGCACTAATGATCGACACGAGAATGAGGAGTACGGACCCGGAGAAAGGTGGATGTGATAAGATGAGGTGCTCTTCAAACTGCCCATGCAAAATGACTTGAAGATATTAAATTCAATCAGGGAATTGTCTGCAGTCCATTGATTGCCATTGCACTCTGTTCCACGAAGCGACGAACTGCATTCCTGAGGACCGTAACTAATCGAAGTGACATACAACTAACTGATTGTGAATTAAAGCTGGATGATCCTTGTTATGGATTTATTTAGAATGGATTTGGCTATGCCAACTACTTTTTCCGCTTGTCCATTAGATTTAGGATAGTGCGGGCTTGACGTAAGAACTTGAAAGGAGTATTGTTTCGAAAACCTAAGATGTAATTTCAATAAAAGTGTATCCATTCAATCCTGACTCTAATCAGTACAATTTCTAATAAGATGATAAATAAATCATGAAATCCTCATATCGCGATTCCGAGAGGATGGGTATACCTCCGCGGCCTCTGTCAACACCGTTCATGGAAAGAATTGCGGAGGGTGCGGGACTGCAGGCTCGTGCCTCGCCGGCAGCTGCACGGCTTACAATAATTCTCGCCTTCTTTTTCATTTTCGTGGATTGGCGGCTTTTAACGGAGGCGAAGCGATACCTAATTAAGAGATCGTATTTCCCTGGGCCCAGCAATCCCCGCTTTTTACGTCGCATTGGTTCATCCAACCGAGCTGTGGGAGCTGAAAAATGCGCGTTTAACGTCGAGTTTTGGCGAGACGTCGGAAGCGCGCAAACGTTTATCAATTTCCTCCCCATCGACACCTCAGCTTTCGCTGGCACACGCGGCCGAAAGTGTCCGGCTGACACGGGCCGTTTGGCACTTGGTCATGCAGACCTAACGTAGCCGGCGCCGACCGGCGCAATTTAACTCTCAATTATGCAAAAACAGCCCCGAGGTTATGCCCGCCGGTAATCGGGTTTGACACGGATTCACTGCGAAGGCGTCACGGCGGCTGTGAAGCGGGAACTTTCTGCGTCTAATTTGAATCGTAACCTCCCCGAACGTAGATGCGGATCAATATTCGGTGGATGCCAATATCGAGAGAATGTTGCAAGACGTTTGATCGAACGCTTCGTGCTCGGACATTTTCTTTGGGAAAAAAGCTTTTGACTTGACCGGTCAAGGATAATATTTACTTCAAGTTTCAGTCGAAAACCTGATCACCCTTTTGAAAGATCCCTATTACTAAATATTAGGGAGGTCCCGAAGAAGGGCATTTTTGAACTTTAGCCGGCTCGCCCCCCAAATTAGCTCCAGATAAATTAAAAATAATTCCCTCATTTTTATACATTCATATCTCGACTGAATCTGAAAAATTTGGGAATTATTTTTTAATTATCTGGAGCCGATTTGGAGGGCAAACTCGTCAAAATCAAAAATGACCTTTTTAAGGACCACCCTACTAAATGCCTATAATAATAACAGTTGACGCTTGATTTTTCCAAAAATTTAGTTGCACTTTCAACAAAATTCACAAAAATTCGCTTCTGGAGGTTCAACTTTTTTCGAGAATGCCATTGAATCGTAGGAGGATATCTCAAACTTGAGTTGAATCGAATTTCAAACCAAATAAACACAATTCCATAACTTTCATGGGCATTTTTTAGGCAAGTTGTAGTACGGCAATCCCATGCTTCGATCATTGCCATCGCGAGCCGACATCCTGATATAATTTTGATTTGGTTGAGGTGAAAAAATTCTGTATAGGGATGACAGATCAGGGTGCCAGCGCGTGAGATCACCGACTAACTCACCCGACTCGAAGAGTATATAGGATGACGAATGGAGGGCAGGAAGCGACACGGGAACCGGAACCCATTACTCCAGATAACAACTTCCCGACGCTTCCGTTCCCTCTTCGTCGCCTCTTGCCATCCCTTCCTCTTCCATTCCGATCCTTAAAGTGTCATCTGACTGTAACCTCACCCCTGATTTCTCCCACCTTTAATATTTGTTTTGATGTTTTTTTTTTATTGCTCCTTTTTTACTCCTTGCGTAATTCATTTGCTACGGAACTAGTGGCTGTGAGACGTGGTATGACTAAAAAAAATCGAAGTAGACTTGAAAAGACTTGAAAACAAACAATTCACAAAGACCCCCGGGTTAGTCATAAAATAAAAAAACGCTTAAAATCTTGATCCTTTCAGCACTGATTTGATTTTTTCAAAAAAGATAGTAGGATGCTCGGCTAACCATTGAACGAGGAAAAGCCGCAGTCGGAACTTTGATATTCTAGCCATTGATCTTGGCGCCTGAAAAGCTTCTACCTGGAGAGCCCAACTGTTGCGTGTTCATTAGAAATTTATGCAGAAAGTTGGGTAAGCCATTACGGGAAACGATAAGTGAGCAAACCGATTCAAATCACACTTCGGCCGATACGGACTTGTGTCGCTGTCTATGGGCAGCAAGTAAGTTGAGATTGACATTTGAACTGCCAATCGATGAATGATTGGACTGATGGATTGATTTACGGATCACTTTCGGAACCAGATACTGTAGAATTGTTGTCAATTCTCAAGTACGTTAAACATTACTTACCGACAAGGGCCAGGATAACCGTGAGCAATGGTGCTGCAGGGAATGATACTGTCACGTTGAATTCGAGCATCTGGAGGAGGTCCACTGAAACATGAGAACAAATTGAAAATATTACTATTCGGTTCACTTTCCATCCTTTACAGTGAATATCGAACCTGAAAGTTCCGCATAACTCAATTCTGGAGTCGGAGTTCAAACAGATTGTGATTTCAGATTGAATCATTGAAAGAAGTTTTAATACATTGCAAAAATAGGCTTTCATACGCTTGTAATTCTGAAGCCTCATGTACAGGTATACATCAAAAAACTTCTTATTCGATGAGTTTCGATTGAAAATTTGTTCAATCTCATTGTTTCTTTGAAATTTGAGACGTCTTTAAGGAATTACAATTTCTGTCACCGTATGGTGTAGCCCTTATGTACACTTTTACTCCCAGATGACTTCCGTGTACCCAAATGGTACACGTAATAGACAAAAATCACCACGAGCATCGGGTGAGTTTGATTGAAATTCGTGGTGTATGGATTCTTATGAATATTGATAATGCGTCAGCCGGTGATGTCGTGGTGGGTTGCCTGCGCAAGGGGTCGCGAAGTTGGTGCCAAGATGAAGAAGGGGGAGGAAGAGGATGAGGAAGAGGTGGAGGAAGGCGATGGGACGATGGCGTGTCGAGTTGCGGAGAGTTGGGCGAGAGTGAGGTACCGGTTCAACGCGCCACTTCAAAGCCCGATGAGAGTTAATTTTAAAGTTCGCGTCTTCATCAATCTTGGTTTAAATTTCTGCAAACTTTTATCATCACATTACTCGGAGTAGCACTGCGCTCGCTCTCACGCTTCTGTCTATACGGCTTGTGCGAGTGGCAGGTACGGGCGTGAGGTGGGGCCTGTAATACCGGCAGTTGCCTTGATGGCGACGCGGATGACCGCCCGCGGATGATGCCGCGTCACGCAGACCTACGCACCGCATCCAGGAAAAAGACCAACTGAGAAGATGACGGCAAAGATGAAGATGAAGAAGAAGAAGAAGAAGAAGAGGAAAAGTACTCCTCAACCCAATTCCCCCGACCCGAAGCATCGGTTTGATGAATTTTAGATTTTCACCTCATTAATATCTCAGTCGATTCCCCCCACCACAAGCTGAAAGTTTTCCCTGCTGAGTTCAGCACAGTTTCAATGGTTTTTCTATTTTCTTTGCGTTGGTTTATTTCTGTTCCATTGTTTTTCACCTTTCTCACCTCACCTTATGCTGCTTTTTTTTTTATCAACCGCAGGTGCGCGCCCTGCTTGATTCAGCTTCTCACGTTCGTCGTAGACGGCGTATAAGATCAGACGGCAGGATTTTTGAAGAAGAACGAACCCAAAGCAGAGACGCAGTCGCAGCTAAGAGGTATATCATCGCCATTATCGAGACACCTACGTAAGGCTGGATAAGGTTCGGGTGAGGAAAAACAGACTGTTGGAGATAAACATCGAGAGAACAAATGGTTTGCCAGACAAGAATATAAGACGACCTGGCGAAGAGGAAAATTTCGGCACGGCGACGAGGCCGTTGCTGTTTTTCTATGCTAATGTATATTTCAAATGATTAACCTACCGAAATAGCTTCCCTGTTTACACTGTGTCGGATCCTTCTTCTATCAACTCACCCTGCAACTTTCGTATCCTCCTGAGGGGTTTCTCGGAGCCAGACCCTCTCTCCCGTAATCCCCTGCTCCTCTCGTCACGTAGGTTTTAAATCTTTAGGGCAATCGTTTTTCATTGTCCATAGATTAGATTTTCAACTGCATAATAATGTCATTCTTTTCTGCTAAGCTGTTTGTAGAAACTATCAACTACTCTCTATGATGATATTTACACATTTTCTATTTTTGTTAGATGAACTTGGTATTATTTGGTGAAAATTTTCGACATAAATATTTTGTACAGGAGTTATTGATACGTGAAAATGTTGTATGCGAAATTGAAATTGATACTGGTGAGTTCAATAAATTAACGGAAATTATAATTGATTCAAAGTAAAGCAACAACAAGTAAATAACTTTCAATTGATTTCCAAAATTTTTCATTCAAGTTTTTCAAAATTGATGGTGTTCATCTCGAATGTTGAACAAAAATAGTTTATGGGCAAAATCGTCAGCTCCTTTGTACAATGCGCAATGCGGTCTGCGAGGAGGAATAATAGCATTTGAAAACGATCTCCTCTGTTCTCCGCAGCTGCTATACGATCCCGTACGAACTATAGATGCGAAGCAATAAATAATTCAGTTCACCCAATTTTTCGTAACAATCGACAGATTTGCTGATGCACGCAATGCACAAGAAGAGCGGTGAAAAACTGATTCGTGAAGAGATAACCACGCACGCCTTCAACTTCTTTTTCGCCAGGTTCGAAACTCCGTCAACCATCATATGCTTCGTATATCATCAACTAGCTGCTCATTCAGAAATCCCGAAGAAGGCAGACACCGAATTAGATCTCTCGCTCAAGGAGAATTCCAAGATGTCCTCCGGAACTATGAACTGGCTACATTACCTGGTCGTGATTCTCATCGATGCCTTGAGGTAGTTTCCACCTGAGATTATGATGGACTGCGTTAGTATCTGTGAGCTTGTGCTGGCACCAAATAATTGGGAAGGGGTCGTGATTGAACCTGGCTCACGTATCTGAATACCAATACTTGCTCTTCAAGTGAGCCCCAAGTACTTCCAGGATCTAGACAAATTTGTCCCAGAAAGATTGAATGCCGAAAATAGGGGCAGGCCTAATCCCTTCACTTTGATACCCTTTGATACCGGTCCAAGAAACTGCTAAGAAAGCCGCTCGCCGTGGTGGAACCGAGAATTGTTATCTACAGTATTCTGTGGAAATGCCGTGGCTACATCAGCTATAGGACCCACGTTCCCCTTGTCCTAAGAAAGGGCTCGGTGACTATACTGTCCGAACAGTGAGCTTGGTTCAAGTTGGAATCCAGAAACGGTGCGCGTTCGTGACCAATGGAAACCGGTGAATTATCTTCATTTTTGTTACAAATTTTTAAAGTGCAATGAGAATTGGACTGAAACTCATATTTGTCGCGTTGTCTTAAACAGAAAAATAAGAACGAATGACTTGAATATCGTTACCTAGGGCAATATAACTGTGCTAAGCACATTTGAAAAATAGTGCTATACATGCTACGCATGCACATAATCTCTCAAACACATCTATGATTTTTTATTCTTCCAATACGATGTTTCCTTGCGCATATAATCCAGCCTATAACCAAAATATGCCCAAAAGTTAATTTCCTGCTCTACTTTTGACTGCGAAAGTTATTTATCACGCCCCAGGTATTCGATTACAGATAAAAAAAAACAAAATATGGATTGTATTACAGTTTTTGTTTGAAATCAACATAACACTTACTATATATCATGTAGTCTGTAATGATACAGAAATCTTATCACCTCACCTATTTCGCAGTGAAAAGATGAGAAACAGACAAATATGTTTCACTCAAACTGGGCCGAATATGTTAAACCAAAATGTTTACATCAAAGTTCAAATACATATGGGACAATATTATGTTTAGAATGCAAGCAAAATAATGAATAACGATACGTCAAAATGACCAGTCAGGTATCTTTTCTTGATTCCCTGGAAATTTTATTCAACGATTGGGTTAATTTTTTTATCAACAAGGGTGGCTGCAAGCCAAGAAAAAACACCTTCGATTCAACGTCTAGGAATATAAATTCCTTGTCTATTCGACCGTAAACAATCATCCATTACCTTTGGACCTAACCGCCAAAACTATCACCGGTATGAATACAAGAAAGCGCAAATTTATTTAAAGATACGCGAGTAGGAACTTAGTCCAGCGTTCTAATCGACTGAGCATGTCCACATTTGACCAATTGCAAAACTGGATTAATTTCTTACGCCAAAATCTTGAGATAATGTCACGGTCCGAGTATGCGCAATTATGCACGTGAGAAGACTCGTCAGTTTGGTTAGGGCGTAGCGTCACGTGGATAAGTGAAGTAATACACGTAGTGTGTAACCACGCCACACTATCTCATTCTGTCGTCTGCTCTGAGCAAGCTACGCCCATATGTATTTCGTAATCTGGCGTATGTAATCTACGCTGCGTGAACTGAGTTAGTGGCTCTCAACGCGTGGCGGAGCAATATCCACGTTGTTGTTGTTCAAGATGTAAAAAATGATGAAAGGATGGTCTATCTTCCAATGTTTCCTGTTTCCAAGAGAAACGTTCGTTCATTCGACAGGCTGAAGACCTTCGCAAACTCCGAAGTGTGGAGTGTCTAACGACTTCCAACATGAGTGAAATGAATTGCGATCACTGAACCGAGCCCAGCCAAGACAAGCACGACTGTCGACGATGAGAGCCGAAGTGAGTCATGTGATTCTGGCGGAGTAACGGTTTCAGCGTTCGACGTTTAACACTGTTCAGTAGCAGCCACAGACAAGCCGAATTAATCACTGGAAAACTTTGTAGTGTTGCTCCAAATACAATCGGAAGTGATCGCCGCGACTTGCAGAGAGAAGAAGCCGGATAAATAACTGGATCAGTTCTCCGAAAGTAACAAATGATGTTTGAGGGAGACATCGACTCGTGGTACTGGCTCATATTTCTAGTCAGTATGATAGCCGGATGGATCGGAACGCGTCTGTACGTCATGTACGCAAAGCAAATGGGACCGCCAAATATTGTGGAAAGAAGACAAACCTCGGGTCGAAATGCTCTGAACGAGAAAAAAAAATATTGACAAACGAGATTGACACCTCACGATGAAAGTAAATAATAACGTGGAGCATTTTATAGTTGGCTTGAAATCCTTGTGATAAAAAGAAAAAGAAAAAATACCAGTAATTGCATTTACGAAAAGCGAACAACTTTCATCATTGTGATCAATTTGTTACGAAATTTCTTATGTAGTGGAGTGCAAATTGTTGTGCTGTCAAATGACATGGTGGTTTCAACAAACATTTTACATTTACGAACAGGTTTCGATTAACTGCAACCTTCCATCAGAGTTGTCTTATTCGTATCATCGTACTAAATTAAAAAAATACTTGGCTCTACTGAAACAATAATTATCTAGTTCACCTACTGGAGTTTGTTAAGAGTGCGATGAATTTAGTTTTGGAAAATTACATGATATTGCTCGAAATATGAAATAAAAGAAAAGGAAATGAAGCATGCAGGGATTAATCATTTCTGGACAGACCGATATCACTTGACCATCTACTCGATTTCGTCGCTCGGTTATTGTCGTCGAAACTGGTTGGACCAGGGACGAAATTTTCTTTGTAAACATCATCGATACCTAATTGAGTGCGTCGGGGTGATGATACGTTTTTCTTGATGGACACACATGGAGTCACGTGAGCGTGTTCACGCGTGAGTAAGAGAGTATGGGTTCCCATAGATGCGGGCATATTTATTGTCAGTTATAGTCGGGAGCGTAGGGGTCATTTCCACTTAACGTGGGTAAGAAATACCGTAGAACGACAGGCGAGGCAACGGAGCGGCGAGAGCCACTCGGATGAAAAAGGAAAGACGCCAATCACTCCGCGTATTTACGATACGACGTTATTCCTCCATCGCTAGTCACACGTGTGCGTCACGAATATCGAGATACATCTATAGGAAATATAATATCTTGCCATTTATTTTTTCTTTCCTTTCTCCACTTTCCACATCTTTTATCAACGGTTCTTCGCTACGATTGACTATCCGCAGCATATCTGGATTCCAAAACGAACACAACCATTCCTTACTCTTCACCTAGATTTTGCGAATTTATGTTAAACTTCAGAGAAAAATCGAAATTTTCGTCCTCGACTTCAGAATCGATGCAATAAATTAGTCAACTTCACGTACTCACCAACGCCTTCAACTCAATACGTTCGCTAATTAGATCCCTGGAATCATTTTTAAATCTGAAAATTACGTTAAATTGGGGCACTTGGCACACGAAGCAAGTTGACCCGATAAAAGTAATAAAAGTAAGTAAAAAGAAATGTCGGAAATTTTTATCCAATCGCATTATCTTAGAGAAATCATTATTCATGAAGGAGTACAATTTTTGGTCGTAAGAACCCCTCGGTGTTCCGAAATGCATTAGTCTTCAACCCCGCGCAATTTTTTGCAATCATCTGTTGTTGAGCACTTTAATGTACAAACGAATTTTTTTTAACTCACTACCTACGGATTACCAAACTTTGATTTTTTCATTTCGATTATTGCCTATGAGAAAATAAAATAAATGACGGAATTTAATTTCTTGTTACCAGTGTCGGTAAATTGGTACATGAATCGAATTTCATCATTATTCTTTCATGTATGCGTCATGTCTTGACCATCTCCACCTACAGAGCGTCTTTATATAAACATACGTGGACTACCTCTGTAATAGGGCAATCAGTTCGCAGTTACAGCCCTATTAGTTCAATCATTAGTTAAGTTAGGTGTATTTTGGTAGCTCTATTCTAGAAAATGAAGTAATATTCTTCGAACTTGGGGTACAGAAAAGATTTCCGTGGATGAAAAACTTGTAGAAATGGCAAGACGTAAGTCCCTAAATCAGATAAACTTTCTCAGAGGTCCGACGGCAGCGAATTTTTATATTTCCTTGCTCCATAGGCGTGTCTATTCATTTCGTTCTTCATTTTCCAAGTAGGCCCACCAAGTATAAGTAATTCCGAATTTCAGATTTCGCCAATAAATTCTTTAGTTTTCTTGTTGATTTCTTATTTCATGCGAAGTAGTTACGTACTTGACAGTGAGAATTTTGACTTGAATATTTTCCTCTAGGTGATGCTATCGTTGCTGGTGCTTGTTAAAGTAAATTATCATTTTAGCGCCTTCTAAGTTGGAAAGTAAATTTGTCTTGATCCTTTCCGCTCTAACCTACTTGGCACAAGGATTTTGCACCTGATGTACTTTCTCAGGATTGGCCTTTCCTACGAATGGCATTGCCTCTATCGGTAAGGAAACATGGTCCTTTATGCCTTAGTCTTCACCAACTGGCAACTTAACGACCTTGCCATCTGCCATCGACCGGTACGGTAAATTTTACGGTAGTAACAAGCTACTTTTTATATCGGAAGCTAACATTATCGATATGAAAGAATATGGGCTTTCAAGGCTCTTTAAACCGCAGCGCGACGTTACCATTGAACCTTGTGAAAGGCTGATCTGAGAGAGCGGCTACTGGCGAACATTTTCGCCAAAGTAGTAAACGAGTAAAAAAACGTTTCCTTTGCCCATTTATAATTTATAAACGAAATAAAAATAAGGACTTTTGAGCCACAGCACATGGCCATACCGAAATAATAATCTTTACTAATTATACTGTCAGATCATTCATTTTATTTTATCCATTTTCACACATTTTATTGCTTCATTATAATACAAACTACGCTACTGGTAAGAAAAGAGTCCTCTGGGATTGTGAAATCCTGAATTAAATGTAGCACATACGTGTAAGTAACTCAATATGCAAAGGGTATCCGGAAAAAATTGTTCATTTTGGTCGAATTGATGATTAAATGAAGGAGAAAAGAATGAAACTAGGAGTACTACTCTGCGAGAATGAAATTCAGGCTATGAGTAAAGAATAAAAATAATAATAACATGAGATATATCTCGGATTTAAATACTTAATTAAAACAGGATTTCCTTGGTAGTAATTCAAGCCAAAATCCATCCTCTACACCCATGGTTAAAGACTTTTTAGAAAATCTCAGCGGAATCGGAGTTCTCGATGTCGGCTTTAAAACGAACTCTGCCAGCAAATGAGCTAAGATCAGCTTAATGCTCATCAAGGCGAACCGATCACCCAGACAAACTCTGAGGCCAACTCCGAAGGGTATATAAGTATAGGGTGTGATCTTGGCTTTGTTTACCTTATTGAAACGTTCCGGATCAAATTTTTCGGGATCCGGAAAGTACTTGGGATCGTGATGGATCGCGTAAATCGGAAAATAGACGACCATATTTGGCTGCAGAGTGAACGAATCGATCCCGGGAAGAGCAGGAGGTAATTCAAAGGATTTGCGACATATCCTGTCGGTGAATGGCAGCGGTGGATATTTCCTGAGCGCTTCGGCGACAACGGCATCGAGATACTTCATGTCGTTGAGCGATTCGTACGATATGATTCCACGGTTATCCCGAAGGCACCGGTCAATCTCGTCCCGAAGACGATCCTGTATGTCCGGATTAACGGCCAGCTCGTAGGCGGTGTAACACATCAGCGTCGAGGAGGTGTCGAAACCGGCGAAGAAGGAATTGAACGCCTGGGCGATAACGTCGTCAACAGTGATGACTATGCCGTCGTTTTTCTTACTGGCCTGTGAAAGCAGGTGGATAACATCCGGCCTCGCGATGTTCAGCTTTTTTCTACTTGCCAAGTTCTCCTTGACAAAATCCTTGAAGAACTTTGCCGACTTTTCCGAGATGAGGGACATGCCCCACCAACGCGATAGCCGCGGACAAACGCGGAATAAAATAATTTTCGATAGAACCAACGAACTGCTTAGATCCGTGGCCCGTTTACCCCAAGTGTGAAAAGCGTTGTTTTTATCCTCCATACAATTGACCCTCAAGCCAAATGCTGCTGTGGCTATGGCGTCGGCGGTGAATCGTGTGAAGGCATCTTTCATTTCTATCGACGAAGTCTGCTCAGGATGTCGCAAAAGGTAGGCAACGAAGTCAGTCGCGGTCTCTGACACGAGCTCGGACATGAACTTGATCTTGCTGGACGTAAAGGCCGGTCTAATCACGGCGTTCATTTCCTTCCATCGGCTACCCGTCACAAAATACATCATTTTCCCGAAAAACGAATCGGTATTCTCGCCAACGACAGGCTTGTGGTCCGGAAACTCTTCAAACTGTTTGACGCCAAGCTGCTTTATGAGCTCGGGATCTCTGACGAGAATAGACGGCGTGTTGAAGTCCATCATTCCTATGTATTTCGACTCCATGTCTATGGTGTATAGATACTTTTGAAAATCGGGTAGCGCCAGTTTCCGTAGAAACAACGGCATGTAACTTCCCAGGAAGGGCACTGAGCTTGCAGCTGGGACACCCCTGAGCTGCCAATAAAAAATTCTCCCTCGTACCCAGGTCACGAATACTGTTAAAGCGCCGACGCCGAGAAGCAGGAGTGTCGTTGAAACCGTATCCATGGTTTCAAAAAAAATTCACTGGTCGTTCGGAAATTTTAACCCGATACGGAAAAATGGATGGGATTACTGCGCGAACTATTTCACCGAATCTTGGCGCTCGATGACTACAGCCTCTTAATTTCACCGGACGAGTTTTATCGGGATCTAAACCGTTGGGGGAAGGAAAACGCAGGTTCCTCGGGTGGCAAGGAACAAGTGGGAGGCCTTGTATGCTAATCGACACGCAATCCTGCAAAACAACACGTCACGAGCGCACGGACCATGCGTATGAAACCTCGACGTAGTCGAGGAAATAAAGCACTAAAAACGGCCCAACTGTCGATTTTTTGAGCAGTAAGACGGATTTTAATGCGGTTTTTTGCATTCGATTCGTAAGAGCGCCTACAAACTTTGTGAACTAAATTGATTAATTAATTTTTTGAAAATGCATTATGGCATTAATAATATGCATTTTGCAAGTGCACTTCCAAGAGACACTAAATAAAAAATTTGCAACTCGGTAAATATTAATGGAAATGAGTCCAGTTTTGCTACTCGGGGGTTTTTGGGGTCGCTGAACACGAATATCGCCACGGCAACCGTCTCCGAGGTACCTGGTGCCCAGGGTGGACAGTATCAACGTCTTCTCCTAGAGTTTTGGCGAAAATTGTGATCGAATTTGTCGAAACTCGTTGCTTGGGGGTTTTTGGGGTCACTGAATACGAATATCGATACGGCAACCGTCTCCGAGGTACGTGGTGCCCAGGGTGAACGTTTCAACGTCTTTTTCTGGAATTATCTTGAGTATTATCATTTTTACCTCAATTAAAGTATATTGTTCTTAATTATTTATTGAAATATTATAAGAATTGTGTAGATTGTGGTGACAAGAAGTATAGACTTTGTCTTCTGCAGTTAATTTTTTATTTAGTGTCTCTTGGAAGTGCACTTGCAAAATGCATATTATTAATGCCATAATGCATTTTCAAAAAATTAATTAATCAATTTAGTTCACAAAGTTTGTAGGCGCTCTTACGAAGCGAATGCAAAAAACCGCATTAAAATCCGTCTTACTGCTCAAAAAATCGACAGTCCATTGCTTTATTTCCTCGACTAACGGGAATAATGTACGCATCCGTTCGTTCAGCTTTAAGCTTTAGTTAGCCCTCTGCAATTTACAGGTGCATGGCAGTCTTATACTTTTTGCTAGATAGTAAACCTGCTCTGCACTCCATCTGTCTGTCAAGCCTACACTCGGAAAAAACTTTTTGCTTGTTTACAATAATCAATTTGTAGATGCATTGTGTATAAAATATTCTCGAGGGAACACAACATTTTGTTGTGGATACCAAGAGTCATGACAATTGTTAAAGTAGTTGCATAAATTCTACGAATTTACTATTGCGATTTCGTAGAATCCATGCCATTTCTTTATTTCTACGTCAAATTCAAATGTGTTGGATTGTTTTTGTTCAGAATTTCGTATAGAATGGAGCTGTTAAGCCTTTTTTTGCGTTTGAGATACGTGGACTTCCGATACTTGGAGCTATATACCTCAACGTCAAAATCGACCAGCCCACCCCCTAAACTTCTCGTAATGTTTGATTCTGACTATCGAGCCTATTCATCCTCAACCACATTTAGCGAATCTGGTATAATAGGTACTGGAATGCTGAAGGAACAAAGTATATCAATAATCAAGGCAAATCACTCACCTATGAAGATGAAAATCTGATGATGGGAGTATCGAAGAAGCATTGAGATGGAGACAGTCTGAAACAAAAATAAGAAAATGACAAATATATCAGGGTGGATGATTATCAAAGGAACATAACAGTGTCATCATTCGACAAACCTTATCTTGTTATAATCTGATTCGTGAACCGAAATGGCTATGGTCAAAATATTCGGCGGATAGAGAGAATGATTTAAAATTACCAATTAATTTACAACGAAGTGATAATTCTAGAAATTAGTGTAGTTGATGTCACGGATAATACTGTGGCAAAACTCAGTGCCCGCTGATTTTATGCGGACTGTATTATACATTCATTTGTATGGGGCATCCTACATCGAATTAGCAGTAGATAATTTTTTGGTTTGATGTTCTTACCAACCCAAAAGGGTCACAGCGATTTTTTCAGATTTTCTTCAGCAACTAGTGAAATTTATACATAATCGCGAAATTCATTACGAAAATGCAACTGATTCAATGATTTGAAATGTGATTTTTGAGCAACCCACGATAATGGGATCTCAATATTTTTAGTTTTCCCATGTTGGAATTGTTTGTGCTTTTTTAATATGCCTCGATATAGATTGCACAATCACATTATTTTCATAACTCCGTGATCTATTTGGATCGGGGAATAGAAAAAAAAAAAAAACTCCAATTCGGACATGGAGAAACAAAAAAATTAGGAAAAAAATAGTAAACATCAAGATCCCGTTATCGTATGGTGCTTGAAAATCACATTTCAAATCATAGAACCTGTGAGAACTTTTTCAGATTTTTATAAATAGCGTTTTCGGAATTGGTTTTTCAATTTTTTTTTCAAATTTCACCAGTGACTCAAATAATCTGACAAAAATTCCGAATCCTTTTGGGACGATATGAACATCATGCTAAAAAATGATTGAAATCGAAGAGTATGAGGTACATGGGCTGCTAATTAGACCTGGAACGCACCATATACGTATGTGTAAAGCGTCATAATATACGTTACAGGTATGACTGCACCTAGAGTGTATGCAGGTACAATTTGCACGTATAAAAATGTACGTATAGGTACATATAAACGCGTACGTGTAGGTACATAAAATATAAGAGAAGCGAACGCGAAACCCGTTCGATAATTCTAGTAAAAGGACAAGCGTAGCTTTAGAGACAAATTGTAGCCGGCAAATTGCAAATCGCATATTGGGAATTGCACTGCACGCGTTAACGGATCGAACGCAGCGAATAATAGAATCGAGCGGTGAATAACGCCGCTTGAATCCGCACCTGCATCCCCTTGAAAGAAGTAAACCTATTATTCGCAACGAGCAGCCTTCTCACAATCAGCTTGCAGATCTGAAGACCTTGGTTTTAATTATTCCTGAAACACCCTCTCTGCCTCTCACCTCACTAGCGTTTATAAAAGTAAGAAAACTGGAAATCAGAAAAATTTATGAAACGATACGTAATTCAACGACGCGAAATTCTTTTCTGATTTTATGTCCCGAAAAAAACACAGATGCCTTGACAAACATTCTACATTTTCAGATTTGCCAGGCTGCTGGGGACTCCAATGGCCAGTAAGCTAAAAATAATCGACGCATCGATTAATCGAGTCCAAAAAAATAATTGAACACGACTCGATTGAATCGGTAAAAATTTATCGATCAATCGATTATTTCGTATTTTTTTAAAACCGTGCATTTGAAAACAAAATTTCGTAAATTTCAAGACATATTCTTGATGGCAGAATTTTTTTTTTCTTTTGATCAGTCATGGTTTCATTCAAAATATTTTTCAATTTTAGGTGAAAATTATGCGATCAGTAATTAATAGCACTATTTAATTTAGTGAAAGTACGAAACACATTGGTGATGTAAATATTGTAAACCTGGATATCATTGTTTGATTTATAATCTGAGAATTGAATATATTGATTTTGAATTACAGTTTGTTAAATTTACTATACAAGTTTAGTAACTTTATGGTAAATGTATACACTAAAACTGTGAATTGAATAAAGTCGATAAATCGGTTCGATAATTGATTTCATTGAGTTTCTGTGAGCACAGACATCATTTTAACAACTTCTCAGTAACTGGTACTACACAAAAACGCCGTTTAGGATCGAATAGAAGAATTACCGCATTATTTGTTTCATGCCCGGGTCATTGATAGCTTATGGGGAAGATATTTGCAAAATTCCTACTTACGATACAATTTTTAATGATTTTACGAATCCATTTACTAGCTAAATTCAGTCAATTTTCAGAACGTGTCGGTAAATTTACGGTGTAATAGTCACAAATTTAAAATTCGATTACTACTTCCAAAATATACATGGTCATTTTTTGGGCAATGCGCAAATGTGATATTGTTAGGGATTTCGGAAGAAAATTACGTAATTTCCAAAAACTGTTGAGAAACTATTCAAATACCGTACGGTCAACATTTTAGAATTCAGTTTTAGGAAATTCGAAATCAGACTAATTGCAGGGCAAAATTAATAGAGATGTACATTTATATGTTTTGCCACAATATATTTTTCATTTTATCAGGCTCTAATCGAATTTCTTTGTACATGTGCATGGTAATTTTAGCAGTATGTTTAGTCAATTACAAATGCCGTACGGTAAAAGTATAGTAAATTCACAAATGTAACAAATTTACCACAGCAATTCAATATATTCAAAATATCCTTTTACGTTTTTCTAAGCAAGAAAAAATTTTAAAACCGATTTCAAATTTAATGAAAATGCTAAGTAGTTCACTTGCAAATACTAAATTTTTACTTTTGCGTAGCAAATGTGTGGTAAATTTCGAACATTTTCAGTAGTGTAGGTATAGTTGACGCATTTGGAGAATTTAAACGGAAAAGCAATGCAATTCGAATACGAGAATACGTGTAACGATGTACGTCGCAGGTAATATGATTAATACAGTGCCGTTATCAATACAAGATAGAATTTTCAATCGGAACACTCTTGGAATTCCAAGCCTAGAAGTCTACTGGGTGCAGGCATTCGAAATAATTTCCCTACTTTCGCCACCAGTATCGTGTTTTCAACCCCCCGAATTCACCACAAGCAACACCGAAGACTTTGATTGCTTAAAGAAATTATTATTGATATAAGCTCAAGATGTTCAGGATTTTTCTCAAATACAATAGCAATCCTGGTAAATCATTTGAAAAGTGAAAATTTTATGTTAAAATTTCATTAATTTCAGGGTGCTTTGGGAAAATAATCGGCTGCGAAAACTCGATGTAATCATTACCTGATGTATCAAGTATAATGTCCTCGATGTCAAGCAGATTTCAAAGTATCGTAATTTCGTGCAAAATTGTTAATAATCGTTTCATTTTTATTAACAAGTTATTTCGCGTGATTTGGTCGACAACAAAGTTACAACTCTGCGTGAGATGAACAGTTCAGAATATCCGTCAAACGAAATTTAGTTTTGAATTTACGGGGGGGTGATTCACCTTGTTACCATCGCATCTCTATCAAGCATCCCACTTTCTTGTGGTTGCTGTATATGGACACCTGAGTTTGTGATTTACAATTGAATAACAACAGAGGACAGGTTTGTCCAGTTAACGCTGCCAAAATCGAGGATGAATACAAAATATTCATTCCGCAATGAAATCTTTATCGCGTCAAAATAATCGAATGAAAATAATCGAGGAGAAAAAATGAAAGTCCTACACCGTCATAGTTGACTTCACCTCGACCGAAATTCCAGCCGTTCCCATTGAAATGGGAGGGGGGTTCAAGCGTGTCTGCGGCCGGGCGTAAGAATCGCGAATGAAAACGAGGGTGCTTCTCGGCAAGATCGATTAGCCTTATGAATTATGAATTCTCGCTGATGGATGGTCACCGCTTTCATCTACCTAAACCGGCAACTTCGCCAAGACTAACCCTTTTCCCTCTGCACCCACGCGATTTCCCCGTATATATAACTACCTGACTTTTTATTCTCTGTATGCGTGATCGATCGGTGCATTGAACGTTTATTCTCCAAGTATCCCTCTTTTCTCTCGATTCTTTCTATTTTTTCATTTTTTATTACTGCTTTCTTCTCTTCTCCTTTTTTGTTTGGATTTCATTGCTCTGCGACTTTTTTCCTCCTGCGGGTTATAACAGTTATACTTTTTTTTTTGGTGAATAACTGAAAATCGGAGTAAGAGCAAGAGATTCTCATCCACGTTGCGCTTCGCGTAATCTACATTTTTCATGTTATTTTTAATATAGTCGTGGCCATATGAAATACCGCAACTGGGAGTTCACATTCAGCAGTGTTAAACCTCCCGAGCTGATCTCTGAACCCAAAACTTGGTCACAATCACTCGAAAAATGACTGATGTTTTGAAATAAAGGATGAATGTATCAGAAGCGGCTCCTAGTTTCAAGGTCTCAATATGACTAGGAAATGAGCCGAACGTTTTATTTACTAGGCAGAAAGGAGTGTGTTAACCCTTTAATTCATGTTGGGATGCTCAGCGTCACACCTTTTTTTTTTGCAGGTTTTTATTTGTTAAGCTACTTTTTTAGTAACAACTGCCAAGTCCTGATTCCACACGGTCCCGGAAATATTTCCGAATCTGATAAAAAATGATAAATTTATTTATTCAATGATTGCAAAAATAGCACATTCAAACAAATGGTCGAAATTCGTACTTTTCCACGAAAAAAAGGATTTTCTGCTAATCTACCATGAATATCCAAATGCCAATTTGTACACAAGATTACTACACGCCAAAATATTGCCCAGAAATTTTTCAAAATTTCTCTTGTTTCGTTTGTCCGCCATATTGGATCCGCCATTTCGAATCTTTGAATTTCGAGTTCAGATTCGTAATCAGCGACCCCAAGAGCCAATGTATGCAAAATTTCAAATGATTCACATCTAAGGAAAAATGTATTCATGAAAAGGTTAAAAGTCAATGTGAATGGTTGCAAAATTTGGTAAAACCTGAATAGTTTCACTCAATGCAAAGCCCCCCCCATGAAGAAGTGTAAGTACCCAATTCATTTTCTCAGAATTTTCAAATTCAAGCAAATATACATGCCAGGAGTCTCCGGTGAAAGTGGCGAAATTCGTTTCATCGATATATAATAATGCACATGATCCAAAGATGCGACCGCAGAATGAAATCTGTAATACAGGAAAATTAACGAGTATCCCTCCAGCCTGTTTCCCTCGCGGTGAACCAGGGCGAAGTTGACGGGAGGGTGAGAAAGCAAGGGGTGAATGGTAGGAGCGACAGTCCGATACACGTGACGTAGAGACGGTAGCTGGATGTTGCTCACGTTTCACTCACGTGGCCCGACACGAGCGACGGGCTAGTGGAATGGGGCGAAACAGGGAAATTAGAGGTGGAGAATTTTCGCCGCAAGTTTAACCACGTTGTCGAAATAACTGTTACCGAATCGATCTGCGCTTACTTGAAGTGTCTGGGGGTGTTTTTCTCTGATCGAAAATTTGGAACTTCTGATGCGTAGTTTCATCTACTGGGCTTTCCTCCGGTCTATTTGAAACATCGCAAAATTCGCAGTTTATTGCTTCATTGTTACTCTGAAATAATCATTTATAGGTTTACACTTTCTTCTGTAAGATCCCGTGATCGAGACTTCAACGGAGGACAACGATTTTTGATACTTGAGGTAAAAAGACGCGAATGATTCTATTTACTATGGCATTTCACTCGACTGCGAACTGCTTGTATGATCAATTTTACCCGGAGTGAAGAGAGGCCTATGAGACGAAACTACACATCACAGGCTTCGTAGCTTAGTCGAAGGGAACGACCCTAGAAGTTTGAGTAGAACCAATGATCCAGAGGTCTAACACTCTCCTTGTAAGTTCGAAGTCTCTCGTATTTATAGTATTGAATAAAGGACAATAGTGCAGGAAATAAATTCAGATGCACTGCAATGTGCATTTTGGACATTTAAGCTAATCGTTGATCGAAGGATGGAAGTATCAAAGGTTTTACATGTAAATAGAAAGTTTTCGTCTCTTGAGCACCCGATGTAAGAATGTATGTAGACGAATGTTTACATGTTGGACATGTTTTACATGTAAAGTATGGAATGAAAATTCAAAGCTGTATATTTGTAATTAGGTGACAGAATGTTATTATACTTTTCTAGGACTAACGAATTTCGGGAAAAGTGAAGTTAACATTACAATATTATTTCCCTATTCTTTTCTTCTGCGCTTGCTTCTTTGTTCTTCGGATCTTTTACCTCGGGTATTTTCTTATTTCTCCCTCTTCTCATTTATTCTTTATACGAATAATCGACCGAAACCTGCACAGGAATGTCCCCACTATTGGCCGATCATTTGTGTTTATGAAAACATAAAACCTCGACCTCGACCTCGACCTCGACCCTGACGGGGTTGGAAGGGATACCAACCTGACACAATGCATCGCAGATGCAAGATTCCACAGACAATAAGCTGATTGTAGAACTTCACAAAACGACACAGCTATTAATCAAGGCACATAAAGAAAACCGGTTCAACGACAAGGTTTAGCTGCCAAAAATAAAGCTTTTCGGCGGAAGCAGGCAATACGTAAACCACTTTCTGAATAGCCTGCACGGCTATTGAAACGACTTTAATTCCCATGCACTGTGTTTATTATACGAACAGACGAGTAACGAGGCCTCATCAAAACCGCACGCCGCGACCTCTTTTTTTAAACCAAAAACTTGACAAACATTTCTGACACTTCGACTTCGTTAACGTTTTTATGCATATGTAGATATTCTACAAGTTCCAAGCGTCCTACTCAAAATGGTCATTAAAGATTACATGCACTTAGTGATAACTTGTCGGTGAAATAAATAATTGTTTTGTCTTATCGATTAGACAATTACACCAATAATATGTTCAGTGACGTCAAGTCGTAAATGCAAATTGAACGCTTCTGAGAACAGCAAGAATGCGGTGGAACTTGGCAGAAATCTTATAATAATTATATAATCTTGTTTACTTGATCAAAGTTTACCTGCACTAGTCATGATAAAAATGTGGCGTAATTCAATCCGGTTTTACTCGATTCGATTGGTATGATTAATGATGAGGGTAGAAATATTTCGTACGTATGATCGCTCAACTACTCACCGACTTCCCTGACTTCGAAGATTGGTCGAACCTTCAACAATGTGCCAGGGACGAATCGCGACATTGGAATCGGACACCCCGTATGTGCGGAACTATTAGAAGCGTGCTAATTCGACCGTCGGCCCGTGCATCATCCAATTGGTTGTCTGGCGATGCCTCGGCGCCCGTAGACGCCCCTGCGATTCGTACAGAGCAAATCCATTTCAGCTGCCATTTCCGGCATGCGGTTCGCTACCCCGTTTTATCCCAAAGGAGCCGCGATCGACGATAACCACGACGCTCCCGGAGATCACAGAAGAACCGGACAAGAGCTTTGTCCTTGCTCTTCCAGAGCCGGAGGAAACGGGTGTACAACTATTTCCGTTACCGAACGTAGGTTCGATGTAGAGTACGCGAGTGAAAAAAAAAAAAAAATTTCAAACGCGCACGAAAATTTCGGTAAAGTATCTGAAATAGAATATCTAAATATTAAATATGCATCTTTAAACAACGATATTAAGAGCTCATATTTGGCTGAGATATTCTATTAAAGATGCTCTACCGAAACTTTGATGCACGTTTGATAAAGAAATTATTTTTTTTTCTGTTCTTTTGACACACCCTATAAAACGTACAGCGTACAAATGTTTTGTTGGAAGAACGAGCAAAATCGCTAAGACAATCAAAGGTTTCTACTTTAAGAAAGGCGTTTTGTTTCATTAATCATATCCAACCGAAAGAATTACCGGTTTTCCGTATAATGAATCGGTAAAATTGCATGTTTATCATGTTTCAATTTAAACTTGTTTGGGTTTCTGTATCTTCGAAGAGGCTCAAGCCTGATTTACAGTGTACCTATTTCTTGACGGAATTACTTTTACAGCTAGAAATTCGTAGACGTGGAATCAGCTGCAAAGCCGTGCGAAATCGAGCACGGGTCAAAGCGAGAATTGCACGCCGAGGTTACTCGCGAGGGGATTGAGGGGATTGAGGGTCCAGGGGGAAAAACATAGGTGCCGGCGCGGCTTCACACGCGTAATAAGATATGGCAATCAATTCAAACTAACCACCAGAAGCCAGTTCGCTCTCCCGATACCTACCCCGTCGCGTCGGCTCGGTTGGCAGTGGAGGATGACGCCCGGTATAAATCAACGTTATTAGGAGCCTCGTGTTCCTGGCGACGACCTCAACCCGGCCGTTTCGTATCAAATTATATTGAAATAGGCGAGCCGGTGCCACTGCCCCCTCAACGTTAACCACCCAGGGAAAATACCCTAAGTCTAGGGTGGATCGAATATTTCCGTGGCTACGGTGATCGAGGATGCAGCGCGTGATTTCGCGGTTGTACGTTACAGGCGGGTGGATGCACGATGGATGATTGTACAAGAGCACCGCAAGCGTTGGCTAGTACTGCGGATTCTGTATTATATTTGAGGGGGTGAAAGAGGAGCGCTCGGTGAGGTGTCTACCCTTATGCCGCTCGGAGGGTGTCGCGTTCGTTTTTACGCCTTCTCAGATTTAACGCGCAGATGCCGAGAGAAAGTCCGCAACGCTGGTATAGCGGAGCTTTGGTTACTATCATTCTGCCATTTCTCTCGCGCAATTAACCCCCCTGAGGCATGAAATTCTACGAAACGACGAACGAAATTCTGGATTCTTCTTTGATTTATATTTTTATTCTATATTCTTCGTCGTAACGGAGGAATGGCAAGGGTACCTGAGTACGCGCCGTACTCCCTTGTGTACTCGCTGACTAACGTAAGTAAAAAATGTTGGCAAAAAAAAATTATAACGATATTGAATTGGTCCAACTTGTTTCTTTTCGAAACAAAGCATAAAGATGGAATGTGAGCGTAAAAAGTATTTAGGTTCTTATCTTGTTTGTTTTTTACATTCCGAAATTATCGGTAAGTACTTTAACTTGCGTGTATTACGGAAAATATAATTCATTATAGACATTCGGGGATCGCGGGATATTTGTGCGTATCGGAACTACTTAGTTAACTACAAGGGTGAAAAGGAGCGGCAGGCATGGATGGCAATAATGTCGAGGCGAAGCGCGTGGAAACGCTGGGAGAAACCCCCACCGAATGATATTTAATACCAGATCCAATAATTACCAGAGACGAGACTTTGGGATTACATAAGTTTAATTGGGTTGCATGTTTATTTATTCAACAAATTCTCAGTCTCCGGTATATTGCAGTTGCAGTTTATTAGGTGTGATCTCTCCGATAAAAGTTATCATAATTTGTGTGTGATATCGTTCAATTTTTTCATGATGTGATCAGAAAAACACAAGTCTAATTATGAGAAAAGAAACAATTCTGGATTGTGGCGTTAAGAACATTGAACAGGAAAAAATACATTGTGTCGATTCAATTGGTCGCAAAAAAATGTACCGATCAGTTAAAAACGAAATAACAAAGGATCAGAGAAAATGATTGACGCACTATTGCAGAGTAAGATATCGCAGAAAACCGCAACCATGGGGGAACCGAGCATCGAAAGGTGCATAAAATGCCAGAAGCGCTCCGAGATGAGTTTCACTTAAAACACATGACTCTGTAATTAAGGATCGCTCAGTTGAACGCGGATTTGAATTTCTCAAACAAGGCGTTACCTGTATATAGGACGAAAGCTGAGATAAACTCGCGGGAATGTAGCCGAGTTTTCGAAAGGTGCTGCAGGCTTCTGCTAACAAGCACTTATCCCCTAGGTCTCGAAACATGAGCCTCGTAACCCACGTCTTTTACCCCTCGTCACAATCAGCGTCGTGCAACGATTCCTCCTAGCTACTAACGCAACATAACGCGCAAATCCTGTCTGTCAAGCCGTTTGCCTACAGTGTAAGATTTCTAAATTCACGCAGTACTAAAATTAAAGACACCGAAGACGCCGTACGATAGAAAGTAATGGAAAGAGTAATTGTCAATGTGAGGTTTTGGCATACTTACGAACACAAGCATGATGAAAAATGCGGCAAGATAAGACGTCCTAGCCATCCACATGCTTACGAAACGATAGTGTTCCCCAGTCACGACGTTTCTGTAATTGTGAATTGAAACGTAAGGTTATACTCGGAAAAAGTCCTCGTGATATAACATGAGCTCGAATTTCATAGACTACGGTTTGAAACAGTTCAAAAAGTAATCTCAAAGTAGTTTCTTTCTGTAGAAACGAAAAGTTTAAGGTCTGCAATTCGTATATCTAATTGTAACGAATACAGTAGCTTTTTCAGATTATTTACTAACGACTAAAGGTGTTGTTTCATGGTAAATATCTTTTTCTTCTAATTCGTAGGCTCTGAATTGTTGGCACGTGAATGTTCCTTTCAATTACTATCTTCGTGTGGCGTATCATCATCTCGAGGAGACTGAAATTGAAAGTCGCGCCCGCCACTAAGGAGTCGCACCTAATCGAAACTAATTACCGCCAAAGCCAAGTATCAGCTGCGGATAAGTTTATCAAAACTACCGGCAAAGAGGTGGAATTCAGTCAATCGATATTGAATGACCGGTTCTTCATATGAAGTTTTTTGAATTGTCGATAAGAAGATTGACAGCAAGAACAAACAACGTTGTAATTTCAATTGAATGAACACCGAAGGCGATAGGCGAAAACAAGTCAAATGACCTACAGAGTTCTAAACGGAACTCAAATTCTTGTAAAGTATTTCACTGTATCAAGAGATTCGTCGGTAAAAACGCGCGCCTTGGCGATCCCATAACCAGCGCTCTGCATTATCAGCGAAAGATGAGGAACAGAAGTTAGAAGTTATTTAAATTTGCAAATAATTCGTACCATCCCATTTTCTGGAATTAACACGTAGTATCAGTGAAACAATATTTGCACCTTCATACCTAAATATACTGAAACGTACCTCAAATAACCCTTGTTATCTTCGTGTTCAGCGAGAGTCTTTATACTGGCCATCAGCAAGTCATCGTATCCTAAGAATTCATCAAGAATAAGGCGGGAAAAGGCGTCCCCGAAACATTTCTCGTTCGAAGGATCGAGGGTGACTATTTTCACCGGAATGTTAAGCCTCTGTCGTGCAGCTGGCGATAATCTCAGGAATCCATATTCCAGCGAGTATTCGACAATGTATTCGTCTTCTGGAAAAACTGAGATCGAATTAATGATCAAATAGGATTAAGCGTTGAAAGCGCGTTCAATTTTTCTAATTCAATTTTCACGCCATTTAAAAATATTTCATTTCTTCTGATATACATTGTAACAACGCGCCATGCACCTGCATTACTGTCCGTTGTCTCCACTTTTTTTCATTCGTGGGATTAACGAAACAGATCGATCGTCGAAAGCTGAAAGCAATAATAAATATCGAGGTAGCTAAGGTAAGTGTCCCAGTTATTGATCCTATCCCAATTATTGACCTTTTTTCTTGTATCTGTTTGATCCTTCATTATAAAATGACGAAAAATTAAATTTCTATTGTCTGATCCTCTACCGATTGGTTTTAGACATCGATAAATTTACAATTTGTGGCATAACTTTATACCTTTGGAATTGAGTCTAAACGTGTCAATAACTGATACACATACCTTATACGTCAGTGGGAACAAAGTTTCCACCGACCCTAGAGGAGCAATATGCCGGAAACGTGAACTGCGATTCTAAGGCCGATATGTGAAAAGAGACTCCCCGGAATAAATCGGTGCCGGTTTCACGAGTTCCGTGATCCCCCGGCTGGACTCGCAGCAGCATTGCTCAACTTTTACGTCCTTCCGAGAGACTAACTCCATCCCACAGCGATGGTAACAGATAGGATGAAACTACTGATCGCCACGAAATCCTGCCAGGACATCTGTGCCGCGCCGCAGGAATCATTGACGCCCTTGCTTCTTCAACCCCACGAATCATGGTTGGGGATTCACAAAGTCTGTGAATTATTGTTCCGCGACCGTTTGTGCCGTACGTGTATTTATTTATGCCTTAGCTTTTTGCTATCTTTGCGTTACCGAAAAGAGTTGTGAACAAGTTTTCAATTCCTCAAGGCCACCCGAGAGTTTGTCAATTATTGTGTTCCACGAATATTCAACCTCACGATTCCATGTAAGTGAGCAACAGGTCGCGGCCATCAAATCAGTCCAATGCCGTTCCTCAGTTGTTACAGAGTTTATTCTCAGCAAACTTTTTTAACCTTATTGGGCTCCCGTTTGATCTTCCATCATTTCTGAACTTTGAAGGCTCGTTGCCGAATCCCGTGTGTGCGTGTGACTTAGCATATGTGTTTGTCGACCACGGCGTGCCAACGTATTTAACTGTTTAACCTTGTTTTCGCTTAAAAATTTTCCAACTGTTTTAATCTCTTCCGTGCTGTGTGAGATTTCTACCTTTCGCTTCGTATATCTGACGCGTTATCATCGTTCTGTCTTCGCGCGATTTTGGGTTTCCAGCCTATGCCATGTAAGTGAATTCACTTTATTTTATTACATTTCCATGATTATTCTACTCAGATTTCCCAGCTCTATTTTTATGGGAAATTGCTACCGAAATTGGGTGAAGAATTATCACAGAATCGATTTCAGTGACAGAAAATGATGAATCCAAAATTCGGTACCACTATTTGTTGTTCTCGGTATACTAGAAATTACTGCAAAAAGAAATCCTCTACGACAAAAATGTATACGTAGAAGATGTGTCGAAAACTTTCTTCGGATGCTTTGATTTTGGTTGCAGAGAATCTTTTTATTTACGATTCACCGTACATGAATAGACTATAAATCATAGTACCGAATATTTGATTCACCACACACTTTATAATAAGAAAGTGGAATATTCGGTGGTCATTCACACATGTCCAGTAGAATTTCCCCTTGAACAGCAAATATATCGTTTCTAGCTTCCGCGACAATTACCGCATACTTATTTTCACCTCCGGTAAGAGTTGTAACCGAAGTGATAGAAACAACTTATAGATATAATAGACTACCTTACCAACCTGCCTGGGGGTAGGTGGTAAGAATCTGTGCGAATTTCGTTCCGTTGTATAAAATTCATACCTTATCCGATTTATAATATAAGCGTACTCTGCTCCACGTCCGACACCGTATGTAGTTCCATTCTCGTTATTTTATATTGCATTTATAAAAATCTGAAACTAATGACTTTCGGTTCCGTAGGAAGAATATGCCAGGTGCACAACTAGCATGTCGGTATTATCGGTTCTTTCTTTTGCTGAGGTTTCCTGGCCGCAATGCTCGATAGCGCCGATGCAATTTATCATAACAAAAAATTTATAAGATGCAGGTTTGTAACCTTATCCTAACGAGCCAGTTTTTGACATACTCCCTACTTCGAGAATTCAGGGTCAAATTATGTAAAATATAAATTCGCGATGCAATTAAGCATAAGCATCCTCTTTTCATAAGTGCTACCTGTACAAATTAATTATGAAATTGGGAAACATCTCTGCCAGTATTGCATTACGTTAACGTTACAAAATCCAACCTTGATAGATATACATATACATATCATAACATGCAATGTGCCGAAGTTAACGCAATAATAAAAAATATCTCAAGTTACCTGCTCTGACTATCTTCTCCACTTCAGAAACCTGTCCTTTCAATGGCTGAATGATATGATCGCCATTCGTTTCATCGTTCGATTGATCCTCGGTAACATTTTCGTAAGAGTTCGTAGGCGGTATCGTCGTTTCGTCCACCACTTCGGAGCCTGTCTGAAAATTTAATTCCCTACTTCAATCAAGGGGACTTGAAAAATACATCTTTCCCAGGCTGCTCAATACAACAGAACCTTAAAATACGAACTTGATGTTTCTAAAGCTATCAAGCGTGTGACACGGTTAGTTAGGGAATGCCAGGAAACTTGAAAACATAATCAAATAAAATTGCCCTCCTATTCTACGTTTTCAATTCTGATCGCATTACCTCGAGCGGTTCCGCATTACTTGGACCATCCCACAGCTTCGTTGATAATGGCGGACTTATCGTCGCGTTCGTTGTACTTAAATTCGGGCTTTGCACATCGCCAGTAACAGACAGACTTCCAATTTCAACGTTGGCGTCTGTTTGCGTGAAATTCTTAGCAACGTTTTCGCTTTCCGCCTCAGCATTTCCCTGTGCGTCTTCCTCGACAGTCGAAGGTTCGATGTTCAAAAATGATCTGTTCAAAAATTAGAGGAATCAGAATAAAAACCTTCGTGCGATTATTATTCATTTTGCATTTTTTTTTCGCTACTTCTCTTTGAATATATGCTGTGCAATTAAATAGTGAGATATATTCGAGATACATCGGAGAAGACCTACCCATCTCTAGCTAAAATTCCTAATACGCTAGCGAGGTCATCGACTTTTTCCTGCCTCAACTTCTCCTCCTTGGCGTAACTCTTTTCTATGGTATAATCTTCAGCGCCATTTCTGAGGATCTCAACTCTCAGAATACCATCTCGAGGCCAGTCGTCTCTTATGTGTTCCAAACAGTTGGTTGGTGCTCGGGAAAACACTATGTGGATGTATGCCAGCACGAAAAATGACGTTATTGCCTGAAACGATACAAATTAACAATTTTAAACTGCAATTCATTCGGAGGCAAGCACGGGGGATAGCGCCGGGATGTACCAAGTACCTAACAACGGAGGACTCCGTTTGATAACAGCAAGTATTCGGGGAAGCATTCGACTGAATTCGAAATATCTTCGCGATATCTTTTTGAAGATCGCGGGAAGTAATACAAACTTTAAATAAGGTTTCGTAAATTTGCAGTTACCACTTTACAACGTTTTATAATTACAACTCCGCTACTGCTTGAACAACTTCATTCGCATTCTTCCCCGTTAACCCGATATGAAGTAATTTAAAAAAAACTGCGCACGTCTGGAATTCCGTCACACGACATTATCCAAAGCAGAAATCCGGCGAGTACTGGTTCTAATTTCCGTTATCTTCGCCGCTATTTGCCCAATTTCTCCGAGATCTCGCGACCCTTTGCTGAACTAACGCGTGCTTTGAATTACTCGTAAATACTTTCTCTGTTCTAAGAAATTCTACTTGAACGATGCCCTTATAGACATCTTTGAATAAACCCTTGACCGCCATCACTGCTGCGTATAGATCAATCCAATAAGTATAACCGCGCTCTGCACCTGCTCTTGGTAGATATGTGTAAATCGACGGAGTGGAAGAATGCAAACATTAAAATGTGCGTTCAAACTCTTGGCTGTGGGTTTTTTCATTTTAGTACACGCAAGTTCGGACATCTTCTACGGAATATTCTCTAAAAATAATAATAATAATAACAATGTCTCAGAAACTGGCATGGAGATATTTCCACATTATAAGACGGAAGGCAGTTTTAGGAAGTTGAAGAAAAATTTCGAAACATGTAAATTATATAAAGAAATAGAATGGTTAATGTCGTACTAATATAATGAGAGTTACCTTGAGCAATACGATAAATTCAATAAATCGTCGAATAGGTCTGGGGAAGGCTCTGGCGTAGGCAAGGGCGGCCTTGATGAAGAGGGCATGAAATAGCCTGTCCCGAACATTGAATAGTGGATTTTGATTATTGTTGTTCCTCGCCCTGTTCATATTGTTATTATTCAAGGGCCCAATGGCCGCTGCAAGTCCGTGATTATTATCCGCCCCGACTATGCCGTTGACGGTATTAACTGGTGGAACAGGTGGCAGGGGCGGTGGTGTCGGTGCCGTCGAAGCTATCGACGAGGGTGATGATGACGATGATGATGTCGAAGGAGTAACAGTTACCCGGCTCTCAGGGTTGTCCGGTACTTCCGGTGGCGGTGCTGCGTCGATTTCTGACATTTTGCAATATTAAACGATTCGGTAATTATTACCCTCTTATCTTATCGTTTCTTTTATCTCTATTATTATCGATATTCTTATTATTCTTTCGCTGCGTAAAATAATTGTCAGTGTGTCGTCGTCGTCGTCGTCTCGGACCCCGTCTTTTGTCGCGTTTTTTAAATTATTTTCAAAGCCGACAACCAATCATCGTATAGGACCGGGTTGACTTGTTTCCCGCACGCTTTTTCGTCCGGTATAACATTTCCGACGACCCGGGGTAGGGAGCGAAGCTCCGGACACCGCCGGCGAGATGCTCCTGAAACAATGTTTGGGAAAGAAATGTTTCCCTAAAGTAAATCATATATTCACCTTATCGTTTAACAATTATGGCCATTGTTAATCGTCGGTAGGTACATCACAACTCCTCGGATTGCCAATGGATTAACATTCAATTCTTCAATGTGGTATTTTAATGAAACAAATATTTAAAAAATGTAATAAAAAAAACCATTCGTCACATCGCGGCGATCACGTGGCAATGACAGCGCAGTATTAAATACGGATACAAAACGCACGCACACGCGTACACATAACTGCAGTGCTAACACTTTCCCGAGAGAACGTGTTATCGTATTTCGATATAATTTTCAAAGTATTTGTAAAAGAAAACAGGCAATAAAAGAACTGACTGATCGTGATGGGAAACCGAAGAGAAAAAAAATAAGCGCGGAGAAAGAGCGAGAAGGTGTATAGAGTCGAGGATGAAGCATCTAGACGACACCGCGGCAATGCATTCCAGTATCGAACGAACGGTATGTAATATGAAATATTTAGAAACGCGGAAGAGCAACAGACTGGTGCAGCTGGTGCTGCTGGTGTCCTACGAAAACCATAGGACAGCCCCGCCGCCGCTGATACACTGAATAGCTAAGTGAAGACCAACGTACGTTTCTTAGTTACGTAATTATCGCAACGGAATAATCGTCATCCATCGACCACGGGTGACTCTGCTATTTTCAATACCGCTAATCATGCAGCTATCGAACTGTCAACCACGGATCCCTGCGGCCTGGACTACGGAGCGAACCAGTCACACGGACGGACCTGCCTGCAGCATGCGGCGAGTCTTCCAGCTTTTCGTACAACGAAGACAATTCGAGTAGTTTGCCAAGACGGAGGAAGTGCGCGAACAAGTTCTCGGTTGTGAGACAAGAACGGGGGAAAATTACAAATACAAATATTTACGTGCAATAATGGTGTGTTCCGATAAGCGTGCGACGAGAAGTGATGCCTATGAATCTACCTGTCCACCTACCTATCTACCTACCTCCACACACGTCAGATACACGAGAAAACTGAGTCAAGTCAGGCTACGTACCTCCGCGCACCTTTCAGCCCTATGCCAGCCAGGTATTTTCGCTCGACGAGGTCCGCCGCACCCTCGACGAACTCGCTGTTTCGACCCTTCGATGTCGTCGGTTTTTATTACCCGCTATGCCGACGTTTGTACAAATTTTTGTTACAAATTTCTAGGTTCGTCAAAATCCTCGCCTTATCGTCATATGTTTTGACACACGACGCAGACGGTTCTCAGCAGCCTTGCCAACCGCCTTTCATCGCACGATAAAAAGTCCCCGTGGTTTTGGTGCTTCTTTTTAGAATTTTACTTTCTCTCTGACAAGTCGTCGACGCGACGTACTTCTATCGAAGCGGACTTTGCCGTTGGCTAATCGTGATTACGGTTGTCGATTCATGGGTTCTTCTCATCCACCAATTGAAATTTATCACTAATACCGGTGGCTGACCAGCCTGCTTTGGTCTGCGACGAAACAGTTTCGTTAATTCCCACCGAGGACGCTACCTATTCCCTGCGTCTGAGGTGGTTGCCTGTGACAAGGCGGACTTACGCGCTGATTATGATTTCAAGGTGCCTCGATATGGTATCAAACATGTGGAATAGAATTTGACATTGGCCCACTTCGTATTCATGCAGACCCATCGATGGAAAAAGTTGAATAAAATTCTTTTCTACGCCGTTACAATTAGTTGATATCGTGGGCAGTCTAATGATGGGTTGAAGAAAAGCGGTGTATAAATCTAGACCATTTGTAACAAGAGTATTCCTTGATGTTTTATATTTTTGATCCCAGCTTACATTAAACTGTAGTCTTGTTGAATTACCACTCTTTTGAATGACGCTCAAGAAATTTTAGACAGTCTAAATTCTCTGGTTCTACACGATTGACCGAACTGGGTAGGAGACAAAGTGTACAAGAAAAAATGATGAGCACATCGTACAGAAATGAAAATAAAACATGATATTTATTCCAATCGTCTTTCTTTTTTTTTCCTTTTTTAACAAGTATGGATTCAATTACAAAGAGAATATTTTGCTATCAATAGTGTAAAATATTACCTGTATGTCCATAGTGTTGCATTTACCCCTGGCAATCATTCAGCAAAACATCCCGTTATTCGCATTATTAGGGGGGACATTTCTATTAAAAGGTATAATAAGACGTAAGCATGTCATAATTCGACGCCAGACAGCAGAGAATATTGTCTTCGTCTTTAATTGATCTATTCAGTTTCTAGTTTCTTTTTTCCCTTGCGTATTGATTTCAGTTTCATCGTCTTGTAGAATATCAAAAACAGAACCAAACCGTGTGTGAGACGGCGGAACGCGACGATGTCTACAATCAATCAGCACCGTGAGCACAATGGTCACCCATTATTCAAAATCGAAAATTTTGTTAATTTGGTGCATCATTTTCTACCAATGTGTTAGAATCTGATTTTTCTATAGCTTGAACAATAACAAAGACTCCAAACTTCGCTTCGTGTGAAACTAGAGTGTCCGTGCTTACGATTGTCGAGTGGAAGGTGATGAGATAAAATCATAGCTCGAGTAGGGTGAGGAGGCTTACGTGGACTGTATCAGGCAGATGATTTCTTCTTTGAGATATTCGGTGGGTCCCTTGGTATCTAAAATCTCCGTATCCCAGCTGAAATTCAGTATTGATGCGGGGACCAGTCTGTTGTCAACCAAGGTCTTTTCATAGTCTTCATTCCCGAGACGATGACCCGTCGGCGTTGTTAAAACGAACGGTATCTCGTCGCTGATCAAATTCTCTCTGACAAATTCTACGACGTTCTCGACCCTTTCGTAAACCGCGAAGGTGCCTTGAAGCATTACCCCGTCCGGGAAACGCACCCGTATCAAGGCGTAACGGTATTTCTTCATTTCTCGCAATTCCTCTTTTTCCCGCATCGCCTTCGTACGGAGAATTTGACTCTTTGCTACCGCTTCAGACCTGTGCTATGAAATACATTTTTGCCAATACGTGTCAACTGCTATATTTTCAAGCCAAAATAAGAAAAATAGTGGCGCACCTGAGCTGATGCTCCTTCTTAATCTCCTCCGGCGACATGGTGAAGAAAATTGGAGGTAATTCGTTTCTTTTCGCTGCCTGACTCGGCAGTAAGACTTGTAAGTTTCTGTCCAACTCAATTCGAACGGGCTCTGCCGTCCTCAGGGCATCAACCAGTATACCGACTTGCTCGATCGAAGATTTTTCCGGATTCCAAACCAGGAAGTCCTCTTCCTGTTCCTGATGCGCTAGTTTGACCATCTCAAACCCAGCGGCTTTAAACAGCTGCAAGGCACCCTCGACGGGCTTCACTTTGTCCTACACATTGAACAGGTATCGCTTAAATTCACGAAGAAATCATTCGATTCGGGTATCTTACATTGTTATTCCAACCCTTCTACACACCTGAAATACCCGATTGGACATTCGTATTTTCCAGTATTTCTCCTCCCCCGGATTATTGATGATATTTTCAAGGTACTTGCACATGGTTTCGACACACTGTTCAACCTTTTCTTTCCCGGCATTACAACTATGAATGATGAGGCAGGCGGTGAGTCCGGGCTCCTCGTAATTGAGCTGCTCGTAAAGGAACTGTCGAATCTTGCTCTTCCACTCGTCCCTGGTTAATATTTCGTCAGAAATAATCGGACAGCGAAAATAAACCCCGCGTACAGCGAGCAGCGGGTTTGCCTCGACCTCCTGTGGGATTTTCTGCTCCTTTGGCAGCGCGATTTCCTTTGCCTCATTACTCGCCGCTTTTCTCTCCGCCTCCAGTTCTCGTTTGACTTGTGCCTGGATAGCCGCGTACGATCTGCGAATAAGCAGCAAGTGAGCAAAATTTTGGTAAACTGTTCATCCATCGTGATTAATGATCATGTAGGTATACTAGGAACGAAATCGAAATCCCTGGCCGAACTTACGTGTTGAACTTTGTCGGGTCTGGCCTCTTCGACTCGAGCCTCGCCAGGGCAGCTTGTCCTGCAATTTTAGCTTCTGTGGTTGGTTCCGCCCGCGTCACTGGCTTCACTGTTTCGTTAGAGTTCGATTTTGATGAACTCGTCGATTCGGTTAATCTACAAACACGGAAAAGAAGAATATAATCTTAGTTTTCTTTGTAGTTGTGCAGTTCAAAAACTTCAAAACGCTTAAATGCCTGTCGAATAGAAAAAAAAAATAAAATTTTCGGAGTGACTGACAGCTCTCTGACTAATTTTTGCAACAGTGAATACGTATCACACGTTTAATACTAACTTGTACCCCTTTCCAGCCATCTTAAATTTGGCATCGGATTTCTTTTTCTGGAAAAATGCTTTGATCTTGTCCGCCATGTTAGTTGTTTTCGGTTGGTACTCGATAAAGAGTTAGCTGGTGAATGATTTTCTAAACCCGCGGGGAATGCTCCTTGGGTAACTTCAATCGGGAGACGCTCTTCTTCAGTTCCTCAACGGCAGCAGAATTCGCTGAAAGTTACAAATTTTCATTAACATACTCCAACTACCAATAAGGTGAAAAGTAATCTATGAGTACACATACCATATAGTCAGCTGTGTATTAATACATGCGATAACAAAAAGCAGTGTACGAATTTAAAATGGGTCAAATGTACACCTAGCTCTGCGAGGATGGCGTCAAGAGTTTTCGGAATCTCTAGACACATGGCTACACAGTCTTAACTGCATCATTTCTGTGGGTGTATAATTACATACTATACTTGTCGTTAGTCGAGAACTTTATGCCACCCGTGAAACAGAAGCAGATAATATGATCTACAGGAAAATACACCAAATTTGGAAATGTTTTGCATACTTGGATCTGGTAGTACGTCTAATTTGAATTGCTACAATTTTTATGACTCTTTACAAATTTGTCTTCACGAATACTGAACGTATTTAAATTATATGAAATATTTCTTCATAAAAACTTTTCTTTTTCAGTAGAGACCGTGATGATACAATGAGTTTGGGGACATTGTAAGCTACCGCTGGCCGTTACGTTTAACCTACTGTTTTGAATTATGTCCAAGCATGACAGATATACGCCTATATTACCGTTGACCGCTGCTTTAGAATCCATAGGTCCTACTACGTGCATGTACATACATTGTATAGGCCCTCTACTGATTCAATTACTGCCGCAATTGATTACTCTTTAAATACCTATAATATCCTTTCCTCTATTTTTACTCACGTTGGATTTCCAGTCGTTTACAAGATGTGTCGCATTCATTAAAACAGATGGATGATCATTTTCATTATTATGAACATTGTTATCTTTACAAAATTATCATTTCAAGTGGGGAACGAAAGTTAGACGAGAGAAGAAATCGATTTTTTCACACAGATATGTTAAGAATTTCAAGGTCGTTATAATATATACAGTGCAATGTACACCTAAGAGTACGACTATAACGGAAAGTCTTCCGCGAAGCTCAACCGCGTACGTCGTCCAAACAATCGATGAATTCTGCAGTCATTAATTAGGATGAATGCTTAAAGATTACTGCTTTCCATTTTATCGTGCACCATTATCAGTGCATCGTCTGTATAATTGTGACGCACAGAAGACAAGGAAGCTCAAGATAAGAATGTGCAAAAGTACGAAACAAACATTCTACTCAAACCGTTTTTCATGTGAAAATATTCAGATCAAGACTTATACAGGACAGTAATTAGTGTATTATATTCCCATAACTAGTTTACAACATAAATAATACTATATTCTCACAACTTCAAATAATGGAGAAAATGCATGCACAAAACTTTCCCTGCCACATGTATATTACCTACACCAGTGCAGTGAATGACTGTTAACTCGTCATACGTGTCCTGCACTATCGCTATCAATTTTGTGGTATTCTATGAAACCAAATTTAGTATAAAAAATAACATTTGTCGAGTGAGTAAGTTTTCAGAGATAATATGTTTGTGAGGTAGACAATGTTAGGTACAATCGTTTCGCTTCCTCGCCTTGAAGTGAAACCTGAATAAGTAGCTGTAATCCACACGTATGATCAAATAACGCTATGCACGTTGTATTGTTATACATTATAGCAACAACAAATACGTACATATTTAGAGGTGAAGGTCACATCTTGCATACAGTGCAAGCGTCTGGTAGCATTGCGTAAATGCAGTGCATAAATGTAATTCGTAAGATGATCCCGAAATGAAACGACCGAAACGATTCTGGTCTTGTTAGGAGGGTATACTTATCTTACCTTCCGTGACAATTACAATTTGCATTTGATTGACGTGCTTTATGACTAAAGTATTCGAAAACGATTTTAATCCAGATATTTTTATCACTCTGCCAAGTTCTTCGGTGAAAAGAAAATTGATTTAGTGTGCCTACTCGAAAGGATAAAATTGAACGGCAATATGAACACGCTGAAGTTCGCAAATTTCAGCATAAATACGTTGCAGCGTGACCGAGCTTGTTTTTAAATTAAAAAATGAAATGCCAACTATATACAACACAAATCCAGACTAACGACACTGGATAATTCATCACGGCGCACATTAATCGAAATGTGAAACTAAGTGTAAAAGCATCGGAGACCGTTACCTGCGAGGTTACTTAAGACACAACAGATATACCTGAACGCAGGTGCAGGGAACCAGTCTGACCAGACTACTGCAATTCTTAATGCGTGGATCAACGAGGTTGAAGTTAGTAACGTTATCGTGACGAAACATTGCGGAAAAAATGCCTATTTTCGTAACTTTACAACACTGATTATAAAAAAACTGAGATTTCGAAAAATGAATGTTTTGTTTTATTACCGTTTAATGAATTTCCGAAACTTCCAAAATCGTGAAATAACGGTTCTCCCTCGGCATGACTCGTCACGATAACGTTGCTAACTTCAATATGATACAGATGATAGTTACGTTTAGTTGATCCCTGCTGTGACGCAATGCCACGAGTCCGCCAGTACGCAAGTATGTATATACGCGTGAGAAGAGAAAAGGTGAAAAGAAAACGTGACCAAATCTGTCAAATCTGTTTTTCCTGGCTGACCTGGTTTCATGAACCGATCGGATATCCGATCGCCGTAAACGTGCCAAGCAACGTATATGAGGGCGACGTTGCTGACGAGGATTAAGGCGAAGAGTTTGAAGAGCTGGAGCTGAAACTCGTCGAAGGCGAGCCAGGCGGAAAACTCTTGGAAAAATTCAAGTAGCGTCTGGTGTTGTTGGCCGTATGCGTCGTTTTCGTTACTCGCCGATGTGCCCGTCGAGTTTGAGGTTAGCAAGCCGAGTGTCGCGAGTACGAAGCTGGCCAAGTCGCAGGCGATTGTATTGATTTCGTCCAAGAGTGAACCGCTCCCAGGAGCCGAGTCCTCGCATAAGCTGATCATCACACGCGTCACCTGATCATCCCCTTTCGTTCTCCTTTTTCTATTTTCAATTTTACTCTCCTTTTACTCCTCCTCAAACCCTCCGAGTTTCCTTGACACACCGACGATTTTTATAATCCCGACCGTACGGAACGGGAATTTGGCCGCACGTGACTTTCAATTCGTTCACGCCTATCCACGGTGGACTCTTTACCACGACTGAACACTTACCGACAACACGAGCGGCGTCCTATCCCCCCTCCCCCAGAAAACTCTCCGACACCACTGACATCTAACAGCTCTCGATCTAACGATGCTGTCTTCGTTCAGCGAAGTTCCCGGTTCCGTTACGACCAGTCGGTAACCGACGGATCGTCATCCGACAGTTTTTTATTTACCTCGAACAGGATGAATACCTCGGATTGGATTTGACAATTGGAAGTCAGGTTGACCACGGCAGTGCCGATGATGACAGCAAAACGTTACGAAATCATTTGCCCCCAGATGGCGGGTTCGAGTTATTGGTTACCCGTTTGAAGTTTAATTCAAATAAATCGGACGATATTGGAACGACTTTTCTCCCCATTTTTACTGATACTATACTAAAACTGATGTAAAAAAAAAATATTACAAATGGCTGAATAACTATTGGAGTACCTTGATATATTTCGAATTCCGAAGACCTCGGATTTAAAGGAAATTGAACAGAATCGCGACTAATCGATTAGACTAATCTATATTGCGGTTTTTTTAAATCAATATTTGGGTTAGTACAATGATTTCGAATTGATCTGAAAAAAATTGAAAATTACAGTTATTCGGAACTTTTAGCGTCAGAAAGGGAGAAAGAAATGGGGGTTTAAACCCATGGTTGAGCCTCGCGTTGTAATATAAGATGACACATCTCGCCAAATTTTAATTAGAACACACGGCGCAGCGTAAGAGGAGTAATGGGATAGGAGAATAACTTGTATAGAAATTTTCTTACGAAATAATGCATTTTATACAGTTTGCATTACGATATAAGTATATCGATTATAGGTATTAACGTATAAACTTGAATTAAGATTAATAAATATCATGAACTACGGTACAAACGGTGATGTATTAACATTGGATTAAAATCACACGTGATAATACTACGAATATGATTACGATTAATAATACGTTTTGTTTCCTATAATACTCCTCGAAACGAGCCGATCACACTCTTCGTAATTAGCTGCCAATTGCATTTAGTGCGTGATTCAGCGTTCATTCTGCCATCGCGTAACGCCTACTAATCTTGCAAGAAGATTTCTGAGGTGACAAACGGAATTTCTTTAGAAATCACACGTGAAGCCTACAGCGTTTCACGACGAGAATGTTTAGTACGTTTGTAAGTATTCACGGCACGACCGCGTTTTCAATCGTTTTTAACGTGAAAACTTGCGGTAGCACAATAGGCGATAAGCCGATGGCTCGTGGCCAATTTGGTCGAATATCCCACAAGAAAGTATACGAAGGATAAGGCAAAGCGAAATGAAAAACGATCGCCTTTGTCCAAACATTTCGTAACCATGGAAATTCACCCGAATGCCCCAAGTTGACATCAAAAGTGCTGAAGGAGTAATAATGAGTAAACCTCGGAATCTTTCTTATTCTTCTATTCTCTTCTCACACGACGCACTTTCCATTAATTACATTTTTTTCGATTAAATACTAATAAATCATATCTTCACCGTATCCATGGAGCAGAAATAAACGTATAGGTTAAATAGATTATACATAGTGCATCGGATGTAAAGTAGAATACATATTTGTTTCTAAAGTTACGATATACGCTATATTTGATGTATTTTCATACACACACACACCATAAAAACCACAATTCGCAGTCGCGTATTTTCGTTCTTTTCTTTCACCTCTCTATTTGTTAACCAAAGATTATGTGATATTTATTATGTACACTTACAATAATTAGAGAGTCATGGATCCACATCTACCGAATAACCAAATGTATCGCGGTTACATACACTCATAACCGATCGACGAAGTGCGCATAGAAAAAATCAGAACACCAATAATTTCAATTCGTTTCAACCTCACAATCTTTCTAATATAAATGACAAAAAAATTTCTGAACTTGTTTCAAGGATAACAGTAAAGTAAATGTGTGAGATATTTAACTGAAGTCAAACGTCACCTCGCGATAATGTTAAGATCTATTTTATAAATAATAAATATTATCTTCGATGTCGATTTAAATAATCTACCTAAGTAACAGAACGTTTCTCAATCTCAAATCCCGTGGTAAAGATAGTCAGGTTTTAACTGTATTTTTTTCTCCAGTCAAACACTTTCCTTTACTTGTGATTCCCTCAATTTTTGTTTCACGTATGCCAAATGCATCTGCGAATTTTGTTCCGACCTTTTTTTTTTTTTTTTTTTCTTTTTTGTTGATCATAAAGATCTCTACACAGAATTTGAATAACCGATCAATCCCCATCCGTTCAATGATATACTTTGATTGAAAAACGTCGTGGTATGTATAATTAGTGATAACTCTACATATAAATTGGAAATATTCTATAAAGTCTAGATTAATTAAATACTGTGCTGAGATTTCTTAGTCATCGTACGCCATCTTTTTGCGTGTGCACCACGTACGATGTTTAATGTGTACCTCGTACTAGTTGGCAAGAATACAATAAATAGTGTGACATCATACTTTTGAAAGAAGATACATCTCGCGTATATTTAAACGCTCGCCAAATTTCGTTCCAGTGAGTTCAATGAAACAAAAACAAGACGGTACGCTGCATAACCGATGCTTAAAACATTTCGCGTCGTTTTATGAATTACTTTGCTTATATTTTTCGCTGGCGGATGAATTGCTAAAATGACACCCTGATCGTAATAACGGCACCGCAGCTACTTGCACGTGTGCACATCGACGCTCTTTACGCATGTCTTACACTCGACAAAACAACACCAGTGAAACTTGCACTCGCACCTTTCCCTCACTATCGTCTTCTGAGTGTTATAACCCCTTCCGCAGCACAGAAGATTACATCCGTCCATACCGGCCGACGTTCTGTTGCACACTCGCCCCTGGGTGCCTGAAAAATTATGGAAAACCAGATTCACACCGTGATCGGTCCTTCGGATTCGGTTCCCAAGGATGACTTCCCGTCTCTCCTAATATCGAACTCACCTAGGGATCCCATGCTCAGATTTCTGAGACAAAAATTCGGCGAGTCTTCGAGGTAGACCAGGTCGTTGGCGGTCGGGAGGGTGAAGCGTGGGTCTCGGATCGAGAGACGTCCCCTTCTATTTACTCGGACTTCGGTTGCCCCGTCGTATTTATCCAGCAGATAATCACCTGGAATCACGGAATGCGATAAAATGTAGCTAAATAATTCTTTCCATCCTCCTCAGGGTGAAATGTACAAGTAGATACAAGAACTCGTTGACGACGGGCAGACGGATGAGAGAGAATGAATTCGAAGTTGGCGCACAGCTGCGGAGCGCGTTAAACGAAAGAGAGGAATGAGGATGAAGTTAGTAAACGTTACCGTAGCGATGTATGTTTATGAAAAATCCCTACTTCGCATCCTTATGAATGTCCGAGATTTAGTAAACCATTAAAAACAAAATTGCCGAATAACGAGTACTCTTTAGTCTAAAGTTTCGTTACCAAGTTCAGCATGACCTGAGCGATGACGACGCGGTGCAACCCATCCCGTGTTTATCTCGTTCGTCGGGTTGTCATTCAAATTTGAATCATGGCTCGGCGCAGCTCGATGACCCGAGCATAAGCGACGTCATACGCGACTTCTCCGCGTCGTCTCTCTAGTTTCCTGAGCATTATCCCGCAGCGTCCTTTTACGTCTTTACACACATACATAATATACGCGCATCACTCGTGAACACGCGATAATTTTACACCGCATCTGACTATAATACATGTACGCACACAGCTACACGTAATATATTAGCAACGGCATGTATAGCATAGTGGTGAACAATTACGCGAGCCTCGTCGTCCTACGCCAAAGAAGGATCAAATTACCTACTCCGGCGATCAGCATAAGGCGTCCGAAGAGCTGCGAAGCTGCGGCGCGACGCGACGAGGTGACGAATAATTGCAGATTACCAAAACTGCGCGTAACAATTGCATTATCATAATTCCACCGCGGACATTAGAGGCGTTATGCTGTAACTGCACTTCGCCTCCCACCCCCGCCCCCCACCCCTCGTCACGCACACTCATTCGTACGCTCCTGACTCCCTTGGTTCTCCCTTACCTATATGCTTACCGCGACACGTAACAAGTACGACCGCGACGGGACAACGCTTGAGGTGTAATTTGACGGATAGGCTTCGCGTAGCGGTCGCGCGTATTCGGCGCATTAGTCGTATAATGCAGCCCACAAACGACTTCGTTCGTCTCCGTTCCCGCAGGAGTCACGGATCCGAATATACTTTAACATGGGTGGGGGTAAAAATATGGAAAGATGGAAAGATGAAAAAATCGAAGGGCCACAATGTCGAAATTTTAAACGAGCGAAAACTTGATATATAGAATTTATAAATGTTGACAACCAAAGTATGGAGAAGTAAAGCTTTAGAAAGACCAGAACATAGAATGCCAAACTGTAGAGTCGTCGGAATTATTCTCGATGATATGAAATCGTATACAGATTTTCGATTTTGCTGGTCCAAGATTTGACCTTTTTATACTTCGCCTTTCTGTATTTCGATTTATTATGTTTTCAATTTTCTGTACTTGAACCTTCCACATATTTAAACTCTACGAATAAAGTTTTCGTGTCTATGAAAACTCGACATTCTGGTCCTTCTATGAATCAGCAACTCTAGTTTTCTACCCCTACCCTTTAACGTTATTCAGAAATAAACTGCAAACGTGAGGTATCCTGTTGTCGAAATATTTACACAAACGAATCGAAAATGTTTAACCTGAATAAGGGATGGTAAACTTGAGGATCAGAGAGCGATACGGTGTAAGATAGGAAGGAATCATTTACGCACGACTCAAAGAATCAATGCAAAGAATCTGCTGCCGAAGTAGAGCAGTGTCGAAACAATACCCACAGAGTGCGGTACGATTCTCAGGTGGGTGTGGACTTTACGTAGGATATACTTGAACTGCCGTTACGTTCGATCGTCGCGATCAATCGCAATGTCTGGGGAATTTTCGGAATTCGAAACGCCATTGGATGGAACGCGTGTAGCTGCTAATGGAGATTCGTGATCGCCTCGCTCTATCGGTGTCTTTTCCCATCTTTTTCATCCTCATTCCTCTTCCGACTTTTCCATCTGCACGCAAGTAACACGGTCCGAAGGGATGTTGATGATCGCAGCCATTAAAACGCGTTGGGAATTGTTGGTATTCTTTTTCTCTCGTTCGTTTCTTTGTTTTTACTATTTTTCCTCCGTTATGTTTGTCTCGGATAGCGTAAGAGGGTTAGATACACGTTAGAGCGGCAAAGCGGTGTTAGTTGTTTTCGTCAATATCGTCACGAACTCGGATCGAAGAACCCCTGAATTTTTAAAAATGTCACTCTATTCCCTATACCACCCAATTTGACTGATCTATAATGCAAATCCCCTGAAAGTTGATGCGCGGATACTTCGTGACTCGAAGCCACAATTTGTATATCCCGTATCAGAGACCAACTAAAATTAATTCTTGCAAAAGTTTCTTCAGTCTCTCCTTCTTTTCCGGTCAAGTTCAACACTCTGAGGCATGGCCGTGGAGATGTTTGCACACACGGACTTTGGACCTTACATACATATAGGCCGTATCGGTCATCTTGTGATGTTGAAAGAGTGTAGCAGCGATCAGCAGGAAGTGACGGAGGTAGGCTACAGGGTGCGGGATGACCGCAAGTAGAGTCAGACCTCACACGCCGTCGAATACAAAAGAATTACCTGCCCAAAGTAGGTATCGGTATTTTGAGTGAAAGGAAAGCCGAGATAAGGACTAAACGCTGCTGCCTCGGTGAAGGTCCGTGACGACTTGGTATTCATAGGGTTTTAGTGTTTGTTTCTCTCGAAATTTTTTAGATGGCTACACGTATCGAGATTACAAGGAAATCAACGAAATGAACGAAATTAGGGTTCCGTTTCGAGATAATCCTCCAGAGAACGATGCCTGAGGTCTTTTATCCTTGTACTTTATCATCCTCATCTACAATGCGTCCATTTTCGAACTTCACGTGGAACGTAGAACGGCTATCTAGTGATCGCATCGACTCATAAATCCATATGCAGTGACTCAATCTTCATTCTGAACTTCGTTCGTTAGCAAAAAGTTATAGAAATACTACGATTCCTTATTATAATTGTGGGAATGATTATTACAGTACCTCGATTATTACGGGGCTGAAGCTATAATAGTTACGTTAATGTATCGAAACGTTGAAACAAAAATTATTACTTCGCGCCATTCGAATACCTGAAGGAATTGAATTTACAAAATCAGAGTTTGTCGACGATGTATGTATCAACAGTTTGCTAGATTTCAAGTAATCCCAAAGTTGCAAAATAACGCCTTTTTCCAAAAGCGCATTACTGCATTAACGCTAAAATCTACAGACTGATCGATTATCACGGGTAGGCAACGAAGCAAACGTTGATACCAAAAAGTCACTCCGTGTCCCAGATTCGAACATGAATCCACGCGTGAGCCTCGGCACGATTCCAACATCGTGGAATATCGAGAGAAATATGAGTCGCGGCTCCTCGCGACCTTTGACATTGGAACACCTCGCGGTGCGCCCCCGCAACGCATCGCGGCGCAGCGTCGAAGGTATAACGACGCGTCTTGTAGGAAGAGATGCGAGAGTCGCGGGTTGCGTGTCTCGATAATTATTATAAATGTACTTTCGTCCAATGGCGGTTGTCGCAGACCGCCTACCGCCACCCGTTCGCCGCCGTCCAGCCTGCCCTCCGCACATATCCACGCATCCGTGGAACGCACACCCATTAGGCACACGCGCGTTGAACTTCTGCCGTAGGTTCATAATTTTTAGGTCGGGTATATCACGTTTTACCTCCTTCGTCGAACGGGCGACTACGCGTGCGTGTGTGCGTTCTTGAATAGAAAACAGGAAACGGACTCCTGATCGGCTGCGTCACAGGTTTGTAGGTAATAATACCGATCAAAGAGTGGGGAACACATTCGCCTTGAATCTCGTAAGGGGTTGTAACTAGTCGGGACTTTTCAAATGTAGTTTTTTTTTTTTTTTATCATTACATTTTTGTAATTCACATACGTTCAAGTATATATAGAGAAAATTTCATGTCGATCCGACAAATATTCTCCAAGTTATATACGCGCAAATTTGCACATATGCCCCGGAGCGTTTGAAAGTGCTTTCGAAACTTTGAACACGTTTTTTCTCAAAACTATGTTTTCAAAGACGGTAAGCAAGATTTCTCGAAAACGGCTGAATTGATCAGTCTCAAATTTTGACACAAGCTTTATCAATAGATTTTTCAGTCCTCAGTCCTTGATCGAAGGTTTTTCTCGCCGATAAATATTGTTAGTTTTATAAACAAATTAAGACGAAAGTTTTTATGGAAAATCGTTTTTTTTTTCCAGAAGCCGCCATTTTGTTATAAATTAATATTTTGCTTATTCCTTCGATTAAAGACCAGGTAACACTGTACTAACTAAATCTTTTTTGATTTTTCATTTCACGTGATCCAGTTCAGAGTTATCTTGATCACCGCAAGACGCCCTTTCTTAGCGTTGCTCCCGGAGATCGGCTATAGCAGCTTTAAGAATCATTATTTTTATAAATAAGAAATATCCGAATGAAGTTGAACGTTACCCCAATATGTGTATGATTTTTTATATTAATCGCTTTCCTTCGGCCGCCCGACAAGGTCCAACCGCTTAAACCAATCGTAGGCACAAGGTGTAGGATTTCGCCAATGTCGCGCTCACTGCAGTAGTGCGGCTATCCGGTGCATTTTTCATCTAGTCCTGCAGGTACCTACCTACCGTTCGGTAACCCTGCAGTGCATAAGCAGTGACGCGCGACTGGAGCAAAAGTCAACGAACCCTTTCTCCTGTTGTACATATTTCCCGCGGGTGAATCTTTACTTACGCCAGACATATCCGTTGCACAATTGATTTAGCGTCTAATTAACCAAACGAATACACGCCCGAGCATACGCGTAGATAAACCTACCTGTTCAGTATACACACAAACACGTACATAGAGTCGAGTATTGAAACGCGGGAATGGGGCACCCGAAATTCCCGAGTACGTGGAGTAGGTATCAGTTGGACGTCCCATAAAACCATAATGCGATAGGTTAAATATACGCCATATATACGGAGGTACGTCGATGTAACACACCTGCGTGCGATACCTGGGGGCTATCTCTGGGTCCGTCCGGGGCCCGTTCCCGGGTTCACGATATTGGTAATTAAAAGGCTTGTTTAGATTAGAACGGACACTTCTTGCCCCGCGACTTGAATTCTTAATCAACCACGGGCTGTGTTTATGAAATGGTGGAGATTTTTCAGTAGGCTCTTCATCTCCTCGTCGGCCCTGATTAACGAATTCTACCTACAAGGGTGATGCTGGGGGTGGATATTCGGAAACAATCGAGGAAAAATGGGAGGGGTCTCGACGTCTACGAATTTCACCTCCTCGTTTCTCATCCTGCCTGTATGCCGCACTCGCATCGTTTTATATACACGGGCCACCCTTTCTTCTCGGGCCTTATCGCCTCCTCCTTTTCATAATGTTACATTAATTCAACGCCCGTCGGTCAGTTTCGTGTTGGTCTTCGAATGAAACTCTACTCGCCGCCGATATCTCGAAAGAAAAAGAAAAAAATCTTCCGAACTAAACTAACGGTAAAAGCAGACGATTTCCTGTACAGGGATCATGGCTCGGAACAATTGTTTTGTAACCGTCTGGTATATGAGCAACGATTTTGAGGCTTTTGGATAAAATATATTGCACGTTATGTTACGACCTAGCGTTAAGAGACTTCCTACTTTAAACGCGAATTTCAACCGGAATAGTAAGAATTTTTAGTCCATCATTTTTCCGCATTCTCAGTTCGGTATGTTGTTCAAAGTTTTCGATACTTCCCTTGTGAAAAAAAACTTCAACTTGGGTGTAAATTCTTACCTCAAACTCATACATAATGCTAAAGTTCCATAAGAAAAAAATTGAAGGTACGAATGTACACCCAAGTTGAGGATTATTTTTGTGACGGTTATCATGTCGGTGGCTTGGATAGGTATACAATACGAGGCATTTTTCACGCTATGTGACTAAATTCTCAAAGCGGCACTGCTTATACCGGAAAAGTTCTGAAAATAGTTCAAATTTTTTTGACGCCCAACCGCAAATTGTTATGAACTTGGACAGGAAAAATATCAGACAGCGAATAATGATTCCGTAATTGAAGCACGCTTCTGATGTATTCTTTTGTAAGTGAAATATTAAAATTTGTTGCATCATACTCACCGACTTCCCTGAAGGAGGCGAGCTGCTGCCAACACGTGATGAGACTACAGCTTCCAGAGACACCGTGGCACTTGCAGGTTACCTTTGATTTCTTTACAACTGCCTGAAAAGTTCAAAGACATTTAAGAAAATCCCGAAAGCCACTTGATATTGCAATATTAGATCCACCATTTTGAACTTTGTAAGTTTGATGAAGAGGAGAGGGAACGAATGTTTTTCACTGGAACACTTGTTCGTTCCAGAATGACAGAAAAAAAAAAATGATATTGCAGACCAACAATTGAGAACAGAAAAATTGTTTCCCGCGCTATGTGAGAAAGCCTCCACGGGTCCCATTGAGAAGAGTGTACATAGTTGTGAATGAGCGGTGGCAAATGACGATAAATCATTGCTCACGCAAGAGCACGCGGAGTATCCTTGTTTCTTAAGCTATATGTCGGCAGTCCGGTGCACGACGTCGCTTGCCTAAACTTTCGGATCATGAGCCTGTGTGTTCGAGACACGTGCCTCCGTGTATCCGCTTAAGATTGTTAAAATCTCGAGAAGAAATCATCAATAAAATCTCAACATAATTGGGGGGAAAATAAACCTCGCCTCCACCATACCTTTTTCTCTTTTTTCTCCTTCGTTTTTCTTATGCGCTTTCCTTGCTTCGATTACCAACCTTCTTCGCAGATTCATGTTATTGTAAATTCTGAAATGTTCTTGAAACGTAAATAATAAAGCGCTCACCCTCAAATTTCTCTAATTGTGTTTTCATTTGCTTTGAAAAAAAAAAAAAACTCCTAAGAACAGGTATGATTTTAGACAGTCCCAGCTGTATCCCCCCGCAACTGGGATGTCGGCATGCGACAGGTCGAGGAGCGGGCGCGGAAACGTTTCGTAGTCGGCGTGTGTCCCAGAGGCCTGTACGTATGGTGTAGATATAATACGTCCGGGAGATAATTCCAGCCGGCCGGGCGACGTCGCTCGCTTAATTGGGACGAAAACGAAGCGACGGATCGATCGATGGATCGAGGGCTGATCGGTGGATCGATGAGTCGGTCGGTCCGCGAGCGATTAAATCTCCGGCGTGCCGCGGCGGCGGCGAGAGCAGCCTCGACATTCGCCCCGTTCAACTCTCTGCGTCGTTCCTCTCCTTCCTCCCGCCTCCTCCTCCTCCTCATCCTCCTCATCCTCCTCCTCTTCCTCCTTCGCGGTAATTTCATCGTCCCTCGGGGTCCGTACGTGTAGTAACGTAGGTAGAGGTGAACGGATGAGGAGGAGGAGGAAGAGGAGGAGGAGGAGGTACACGCGGCCGGAGCATCGACACGCAAACGTTTGCCTCCCGTGCCGTACGGTCGGCTCTTAAGATTAATTCGACACCTTTTAAATATTTAGCTAACGTGACAACTCGCGGCCCGATGTATGGGTAAGGTATAAATTACACGCATAGAACAGCTCCGCGACGCAACGGCCCAATCACTCCGGCAAAATTACACAACCGATAATTTTTCACTATACTATGCGACGAAAGTCCAAACAGTGGGCGGCAGGACTGCGGCTTAATTGCCGTGCGGTGTCTGATTCTGAGTCCTGCAGTGGATCGGCTTAAAGTAAGCCAAACACTTTCGAACTGTTACGCAGCTGGTAATTGTCATGGGCAGAGGACTGTTGATCCTGTCTCTATAAACGTCTGTGAGGAGGACTCTGATCCAATCTTCATTAATCATCGCCGGAACAAATTCTCTGCATTCTAGCGATGGCCAATAAGCTAAAAACAATTGATGCATCTGTTAATTGAGTTAAAAAAAAATAATCGAACACGACTCGATTGAATCGGTAAAAATTAATCGATCGATCGTGTATGTGAAACCAAAATGTTCTAAACTTCATCAAATAGGTAATTAATAAGTAGGACAATGATAATTATTGATACTCTATATCGCATAAGTTGATATTGTATTGCGTCGTTCCTGGGAGTAAAAAGCAAAAACCGATTGTGAGGAAGAATACTCGAGTTAACAGAAAATCGATTGTTTTTGGTCATTGGTTTTGGAAAGTAGTAAACTTTCTTCCGCTCTCACCGAATCAGTTCGTAGAAACACTTCTTTGATTCTTTCGACAGGCTGCATAATCAACAACGGAACATATATGTATAGTAGATTTATATGTATCTTCGTTATACCGAGCAGTACATCCACCTATATCCGTTTGAGATCCATCTGTGCTTCCACCCGTCCTCTTTCCCTCTTCCCCTTCAAACGCGACGCCGGGCATGGCATGGCACGGCACCCATGATACGTGCGCCACGCGTCCATTCGGCCATTGTCAACGCAACCGGAGATACGTATATCTGATTATGCAAATTGAACTAAATTTGCATGCAAATTGCGGCCAGTATATTTACGATTCGTTACCATGAGCCTGCATCAAATTACCCAAATCACCCGAATCACGGGCAAATCCTCTCCGTCTATCTTGCACCAGATGCACAACGGGTGGGACGACTAACCATCAGGCGACACCTCGTCTTTGTTCTTTGTTAGTTTTCTACCTTCGGTAAAATAGATTGATTTAATACTGCCGATACTTTCGTTTTATCAAGTTTAAGTGAGTAACGTTAGTATCGTCAAGTATTGATGAAGGATTAGTATTCTGCAAGTTTAGAATTTTTCTAAATTAAACGTCAAGTTTCGAATCACAAGTATTTTTTTCTGAATTATAGTTTAGCGAATTTTAGAAAATTCTAAGATTGTTAAGGAACAAGTTTTCGTAAAAATCCATAGTTTCATTGACGTTACGAACTTCAACTTCATTTGTTTTTTTTTTGTTCAATACAACCCAACCGCAAGTGTGTCACGTACTTGTCGATGTACCTATAAAATCGTAAAATATATTGCAAGATCGCGGTTTTAACACGATCGGAGGAAGTAGCACGCAACAAGCAGGGTCGTATAATTGCATTCGCGAACGATATATTCGTCATTATTATACAATCTGGCAGCCTCGTGTATCGTGCGCGGTAATTACTTCTGCAGGTAGGGCCGTGTATAATGTATTATGTATAAATGTTGTGTGTACGAAGGAAGTATCTGTACCTACACGCAGTGGTGGCCGTAATCACGTGGACCTCCGTGACTCGGGACAAAGCCTGCAAGATTATTGTCGCATTGTAACTGACTTGCAGTAATTCTTTCGAGCCCTTCGTTTTTCGTTTCTTCCACACGTTTTACTCTTCTTTGTATTTCTTCTCTCCCTCTCTCTTTCTCCCTCTCTCTCTCTCTCTCTCTCTCTCTCACTCTCTCGCTCTCTCTCTCTCTCACTCTCTCGCTCTACCGCCGCGGACTTGCAACGTACTGACTCCAAGGAATTAATTATGATTCTCATTGTACTCGATCGCCGTATGCACCTCCATACATATTATATTCGTCCCCCTCTTATACCGTACACGAGACGATAACTTATTCAATTATGTTTACTCCCACGGTGGTAAAAATAGAAGAAAATCAGTTTTCCTCTCCGACAGTTGATTCACTTATTATTCACTTACTTCTCATATCCTCATACCTACTGTATTGTGTTATAATATTAGCAGCCCGTCCAGGCGCCGTCGTCATCCAAATTTAGCGTAATAAAATTAAAATTTCATTCAGATATAACAATCTTGCTTAAAGTAAAAAATATCTGAACGAAGATTCAGAATATCTGACCTAACCTGAAACCCAACCAAACCTAACCCAACCCAACCCAACACAGCCTGTATCGATAATAAGAACTTAGTCAGCGTTCACCAAGACTGCGATCCCGTTCCGACTTAGCTTACAAATATCGTTACATTTGAAAAACTATTGATCTCGTTGTAACAAAATACATTTTAAAGCCTGGCCAAACGTCGTAGCTATCCACGAAAAAGAAATAATGCAAATCGGTTTGGTAGTCCTGGATTTATAAGCGACCATACGTCAGAAGGACTTCCAAGTTTTATACGGCCGAGAAGAAGATAGGCATAATATGGAGGCGAGTTCTAGCCGACGTAGGAAGAACGGATAATAATTTAATGAAACTTATTACTTGCTACATTGTATATTCATACGAAATATGCACGTGCATCGGGTCAAGACATTCTGGTTATGATAATTGTAATTTACGTTTACGAAATATCGATTGAAACGCGATGGGACCGAGGCTCCGCCGTTTGACGACACCGGCAATTGCGTGTAGCGGCCGAATAATACGGAGAACCGTCGCAGCGCCACCCACGCCTCGCCCTTACAATTCTACAGCTCGTCTCGGCCCAGACAAAAGCGATTGATGACGTCGGTTCGAGAGACTCAAAGTGAAAAGAAAGGATCGGCTACGCCAGGCTTTGGGCCACGCCACCTTGCACTTCGGGAAAATCCCGAGGTTGAACACGTTTGTCGTGATCTTACAGTGCACGGGTGATGCTGCGAACACCTGAAAATTCCGTGAGATGATTTCAATACCGATCTGCGCATTGAGCGTGGGACGAAACGGGGCGGAATTGAAACTTGACGTTGTACTGTGAAGCAAATATGAAAATCCAGTCGGGTTTAATTCCCGAATTGTGTTTGAAGATTTCGTCAGTCACGAACGCACATTTTTGCCGCTGCATAGCCGCGCAATTGAAACCAAACTCACGATGGGCTTGGCATTCCGTTGAAGAACGCTAATTTGGTTGTTTCCACCTACACTGACGTCACTGGCTAATGCTACGAAGACTAAATTAGTTTCGGAAAGCTCCGAGCGCTCGCTTGCGCGACCGATTCCTTATCCTTGTCAAGATCACCGTAGCTCTTCCTATGCCTACTACCTAAAAAACAAAAAAAAAAATTACGGTACGATTATGCAAGGACTCGAGATAGCGCGAGGATCAAGCGTCCCGCGGCAGTAATTAGAGAGAGATAAGAATTGAATCGAAGGAGATAAGGCGGCCGACTAGAAATACAAAGAGGGAAAGATAGAAGGAGAAACAAGAGCCCTCCATTGCGCTTTGTGTGAGGCCAATATGCATATATGTATATCCGTGTTCTCTTTCCGCACCGCATTCTTTTTTCTTCTATACAGGTATAAATGTATCAGCCACTGCAACGCCACGTAATCCGATCCAGTTGGTAATATTGTGCCGGTGCATAGAAATAGAATATGAAGGTACCGAACCAATTACATTGGCGCAGAGCAGCCGCACCCGCCTATTGCGCACTCGCTGTAATAACCGCTTGATTGACGCTTCCAACGTAAAAGGAGGCACTTTTGTACCTCGGGATTCGCGATCTGACTTTTCGTTTCATACAATTCAATCCCTCCACTGTTATTATGCCTGCTTGAACTTTTTATTATCCATCGCCGATCTTTCGAGAATTATTTTTCCCACTGACAAGAAAGGTATAGCTAAAGCAGGGGATTGAGGAATACACTTTGACAACTCAGACGACGTTACGAAAAGTTATGTTGCAATGTTATAAGTTGAACTAATATGGATCAATTTCAATCCTGTAAAAAGCTTAGGGTTATTTAATGCCTCTCAGGACCAATAGTTTGCACTTCTTGAGCTCCTCGGTTATTTGGGTGGGCATCGAAGATTTTAGAGAATGTCGTAGATTAAATTTGATGGTCCTTTTATTAACGGGGTAATCAAGAAGATAGGTAGAGTCTTGCTTCACTCACTTATTCGACGAATAGATGAGGATAAGTAGTAGAGACGTTTATAGACTCGCCCTGAATTCCCGCAATGAGCGAAAATTTCATTGTTTTTTTTTTCCTATATATTTTTTGTCACTTGAAACCAAGTCAATCTACTTCTATGACAAAAGAAACGGTTCGAATAATGGAATAAATAGATTTCCTGCCGGTATCTCAGTGTAAAAAGTTGACCCAGTACGTGCTCTAATTGGAAATTCGAGTAAGCATTTAAGCTGTCCGACAATTGGCTCATAGACTTCATTGATCAAAATGAGAATGAAATTGATGTTCACGATCAAAGCAGAGAATCGCAGCTGAACTCACCCTACGGCCAGCCTCGTTGTTGTGAAGATTCATAAGACTTCTGCCCTGCTCTCGACTGCCCCTTTTGTAGCTTCGTTCGCGTTCCCGAACGTCGACAAAGCCCTGAGTGAACCTGAAATGTGAACGAAAATTAAACACCTTGGAACTAAATTGCACCGTGGCTAATTGTCTCCATAATTTATACCGCGGGATCCAAAGAAGGAATAGAAAAACTGGATCGTGGGAGGGTTGAGGTTGAAAATTTTTTACTCCTCTACTGCAGTCGCCTTGATGGTTTTTAATTGCCGGATATTTCCGAACCAGAATCGGCTGCAAAGAAACCCACCTTGTATCGCTGCCAAGCTAGACTCGCAGGGGTAAGAAAGTGAAAAATGGTCGACCGGCTGGAGGGGTGCGTAGGCCGAGGGGCGGAGCAGCGATTACGCGACACTGGTTTAATAAATCTCGACGGGATCTGTCAGTGATAGATAAGTGTAATATTCGCTTTATGTCTGTTGGCGCGACTTGTCGTCCGGAACGAGGGAGAGGAGATGAATCGTTTCGATGACCCGCGTGCAAGCCTCTTTTCCTCTACGTAATATAGCGTCAGGTTTACTTGACAAGCGGTTTGAATTTTCATCACGGATCTTCAGCCCTGACACAACGAACAACACCAAATTGCTGACAGGGAGAGGGAATCGAAGCCCAAGCGCGGTGCTGCGAATTGTTTGCGAAAATTGAAAAATTAAGAAAGAAGCGTCTGTTTTTCATCATTACAGGTACGTATGATCGCAAGATTTATTGATTTTGCACAAGTGCGTGAAATATGCAACTTTTCATCATCCGTAACTGCTCGATCCTGTCTAGGTCTGTTTGGTATTGAAAGTTAAATACGTTCGATGATTAAGTAGAGCATTTTAACCGATGACAATGAGCTCTGTGATTATGATCACATGACGCGGTGGTCGGACGTTGCTTATCGCTACGATTAATACCCATCGTCCTAACTCTAAACTTTGAAAGGCAACGATCCCCAGCTGCAGACACATCGTGAACCTACAGAACCGAGTGGAACTCAGACCGAAGAAGCGATGTGCTTTAAATGGAGGATGAAGATGTCAACGACGAATAGAATTTCACGAGGTCAAACGAGACGTACTCGTTGCCAGCTGACATCGACGATTGGCTTATTTATTTACTTTTTATTGTGGCATGCAGGCATTAATTCGACCGCAAGCTATAGTCGCTCTGTGAGGTATAAATCTAATCAATTATCATAGACCGCGCACTTGGTCTGTTCCGTGTACGAGTGTTACCACGTATCACGAGCCACTGGGCATCGCAGCTGCAAACTGATCAGTAATCGGCACTAGTTTCGTCGATCGATCTCGATCTCTTCGGGCTTTCCTCCAATTTGGTATCAATCTGATGAATTGGCCGGATCGTCATCAAGTCTGTACCTACTTACACCTGATCGCGGTGCTAGACATGTCAATTTTTTGAACTTGCAGGAGAAGAAGAGATAACCAGGAATAAAAGAATTGTATGGAAAATTGCAAATGGATAAAAAAGGAAAGAAGAAAATAAATATACCTAAATCATTGACTGCGGCACGTGCCTGTGGCATCACATTCGTCACGCCGGTGGTAATGGAGCCGTTACTTCAATCACAAGAATTACAATCTAGTACAGTTTTAATGATTTAATGGTGCTTGAGCTCGGGGATTTTTGATAACTAATGGCACTGCAGTCGTGTACATGTGTGGAGTATACCTCTACCATACACGTACGTATAACGTAGGTACGTATAAGGTGCTCATACAGAATCGAGGCCTGAAACAAATCGCGTGGACAAAAGCGTTGCTGAACTGGGGGGGCGATAGGGCTGCGACATCGGGAATAATGTCCGTACCTAGGTATATTCCTATTCCTATTATAAGTAATGCGTGCGGTGGAGGCCGGGCCGCGTCGGGCACCGGGGGCGGATTTAACCCGTGACGAATTTTGGCCTTTTCGACTCTACGTCGCGTATCCCCTGCTCAACCGTGCGAGTCTAACGAGACTGACTTCTATTGCGACTTTAATCCCCCTACGTGCGACAAGTCAGGGACTTGGGGAACGGGAATTCCTACGCCGGGCTTGCTGCCCGATCCTCGCATAGTTCGTGGTACTGCAGTCTGGCTTCACTAACAATTATTTGCTTCTCTAACTCAGCGCGCATACGATCGCACGTTCGTTGCTTTTGAAAAATTGTAGACAACACCTTTTTAGATGACACGAACCGAGAGTGAAGTGTATCAAAAATTGCTGATCGGGGATAGAATTTTTTGCCGTGAAAGTGAAATTTTGAGTGAAAACAAAAAGGCTGAGAGCACGGTATCATGAGACTTGGAACGTGTACAGGAAATATTGGTAATTATATTTTCAAATAAACATTTCTTTTTTTTTATTCATCTTTTCTTTTATAGTGCACGGCAAGAAAATGTTGAATGTCTGCAGGTCTTAGAGTGTAGAGTCGAAGTATAAATTTCATCGCTCGGGTATCTCCGGATATTAGAGCCGTGGGTGTTACCAAAATGGCAGTTAAGGCTCTCGAAAGGGCAATCATAAAAGTGCCCAGGTGGGAATTGATAATAAATTTCAGTCGTGATGGTGGTACGTCGCCGAGGGAGGGACGAAGACCCGAAAAGAAGGCAATTCGAGGAACGATATATACATACACGGCAGTATGATCGTACACGTTTACACTTCTTGTATAATACTCGAGATGAGACCGAATGAGAAACAGAAAGAGCCAGCGGTGCACGGAACTCTTGAACGAACGGAAATTCAACGAATCAATAATTAGTGAAGCGAATATCCAAGTGAAGACTGAGAGACAATGGGAAAAACAGTAATTGATTAGAAAAGACGTAACTAGTAATTTGTATACGACGTTGTATTTTTTAATAATCAAATTTTCCGTCTCTCAAGTATATCTTAATTTGGATGTTTCGTCTGAGATTCTTGTTCATTTGAGCTAAACTGAATCCTGACAACCACCCGACTTCTCTCTTGCACCTCAAACTTCAAAAGAAAAGATTGCTAAAAAACCATTCTTTGTGAGTACGTTCTTTCAGATAACGATTCGATAAATTTCCATGGCAATGATTCACGAAACGTAGTAGAAAGGAAGAGCCAGACACTACTTACGGAATTTGCAGGTGCGCTTACGTCGATCATGACACGCATATCGCACGTGTACCGATACGTACTGTAACAGCGTCGGTGTGAGTGAAGCAGCTAGAGAGTACGATACTTACTTGTAACCGTACTCGAGATTGTCGCCACAGCCGCCCCAGATCCACTCTCGATTAAGATCCCTCGGACGTCCGCTCCTCGAGCATCCGCAGGACGACAGCTGGCCATCCCTGCAGGCACGGCTGACGGAGTATACGACACCAGCGGCAGCCATGGCGTGGACGAACGCCGTTTCTCTGCTGGCTGAAACGAGGATGAAGGAAATAAGACGATCACTTTCGACGACATCTCGCCCGAAGAATCAGCCCCACGTGCCCATGTCATCCCATCTCATCTCTCTTCCATCCATTCGCCCTCTCGATGATCCCAGTGCTCTGTACCATAATGCAGATTTGCAATGAGGGCTTTCTTTCGCCTGCGACTTCGGAACGATCCAATTAATCGCAGCTTACCCCGGGACAAAGAGGGCCTCTGAGGACCAGAGCTCTCTTCTCTACTCGGCTATTAATAACGGTTCAATTGTCACCGGCAGCCGAGACGCCCTGCACCCCACTAAGCCACGACCTACAGCGCCACCCCTGACGCGTGAATATATGCAATAATATATTCTACAAGCTCCTCTGCACCCTGTACCCATTCGCTTAGCGTGAAAATGCAGCTGAGTTTGGAGGGTCTGCGCGCCTGATCTATACGGAAGATTTTCCGTTTCTGTCCCATTTCTCTTGTGTGCAAAATCCCTTTGAGACTAAGCCGTAGCTGGTAATATGCGTGTGTCGTACGCGCAAGCATGTACGAACTATACCACAACTGAAGTATTTTCCTCGTCGTTTTTTTTTCGAAATATCTGTGTAAAATCAAAATGAAATTGTGAAATATCGGAAGCCAATCGACTCTGTAGGTAGAATGCACCTTCCAAGTGAATCAGATGAAAAAAGTTATCGCCAAATCCAGTTCTGGAAGTGATCGGTCATACAAATTAAAGGTGGCAAGCTCTCATTTTTATCTATGCGCGTAATAAATTTTATGAACGTTGGACGTATCCTACAACCTCTAACTCCAACGTTCAACACTCTGCAAATTAACCGATTCCGCTGAAAAGGTGAATTAGGTTTTGATCGCCTCCCGCCGACATGAGAGAATAGCGGTCTTCTCCTTTATTCCTCCTCCACCTTCACCACCACCTTCTCTTTCTCTGCTTCCTCTTCTTCATCTTCGTCTCCTAGGCTGTGCCGTGTTGCAGGCGGAGCGTAGAAAGGAAGAGGAAGAGGAAGAGGAAGAGCAGGACTGGCTGGCGAGGACGTCGTGTACATGACTACACGAGACAAGACAATGCCGGGAATAGCGGTAAGTATCGCGACGCGCGCGCGTTCCGGAGTCTCTTTGATCTCGCCGCGTAGCAGAAAGCGGTTGAGCATCGAGGCTGGCTCTACAAAAGGGACCCTCAGTCCCCGGTCAGTCAGTCAGCAGCAATCCAGCTCCGGCACCAGCTCCAGCTCCAGCTCCAACCTCAGCCTCTGCTCGGCAATCAGGATTAGAAAGTATCGAGGACGATCTACGCGCGCACGCTTCTGCGGCACGCGGACCGCGAGGGCTTTGATCGGACGCAACACCGGAGCGGGATTCCATCCTCATACTCCAGCTGTCGAAGGAGATTATTTGGCGACGCCACAGCCAAAGGCGCAGCCTGGCTAACCGGTCAAGCTCAACCTTCTTCTGCAAACCCGTGACGGTACTTTGGTCTCTCTTTTGTCCCGGACTCCCCCACGAGCCGCGTGGTGATCCACATCGCTTGTATAAATCGTTGAAAGTCGAGACCACCAGTCGCTTTGGAGAGAGATACGGGACCGCGAAGATGATCCGCGTGGAGAAAAACCAAAATCTTTCGTTTTAGGATCGTCCGTTTTACAGTTCGTACGATTCTCATTTTCCGGAAAAAGGACATTGCTTGGCTATCGGAATGGCCCAGTTTGCTACAGGTTCCTTCAAGAAATGCCATACACTCGTTGAAGGTACCTTAGGAAATAAGTAGGACAAAATTTCACGTGGCAGTAGTGCAATTAATCAGATTCTACTACTGCCTGCGCTTGACGGCAGCGTGCTGCTTACAAGATTTGAAAATTATCCAATTGTATAGCGCAGGTAGGTGTAGAGTGAATTAGTAGCACTTTTTTTCATTTCATTTCCTTCATACGCCTCCAAGAACAAGAGAAACTTCCTTGGAATGATGTATCGCTCGCAGCGAAGTTTTTTGCGGACCAGTTGCGAGGTGAGCCTTTCTCCTTTGGCAAGATGGCATGGCAATTACCTACAGTACTCCGGCTGACCAATTTACCCGGGATAATGATTTTTAATATGCACTCAAATATTTTCCCCCTTCTCGAACGGATGGCGTTTAATTAAGCTACGAGGAAACGGTAAAGAGATCTGCGATATGAACTCACCGATTCCGAGTACCGGACCGAAGACCGTCCCATCCTCGACTGTCGAGCAGTTCCATCTTCTGTCACGGAATTGGTGCTGACACTCGGCGATTCCGGCTCTCGCGCCTCGTGCCACACCGGCCATGTGATCCTGATAGAGCTGGCAAAGCCTCCCCTGCCCTGGAGAGAGACCGTTCAAGTTCGCGCAAAGTGGCGATGCTCCCACCTCGTACAACTCCGTCGTTCTCATCGCCTCTAACTGGCGTATACCCTGCAGGCCTACGTTTCTGAAACATTAACCAAATCCCGTTCTATCAATCAATTTTCACCTCAAAAGCGAATACCGTTTTACCCCCCTTTACTTCAACGTTGACCCTTTCAGTCACAGAAGCCAGGAAACCACTGTAGTGGCGCCCTTTCTTTTTTTTTTTTTTTATATCACTTCTCTTATGTTCCATGTATACTCCTGAATTCTCTTGTACTTTCAGGTAAAACAATACTTAAACTTTTGAATGATTGAAATTTTTTGTGAATCCATAAAAGTTTATAATTGTTACAAATTAACACATGCAAAGAAAAAACAGCGTATTTTCCTGAATGTAATTCGTTAGCGGAGAAATTTGATGATAAACGTATGCTAAAAACGCTTTGGTTGACAAAGATCTCAAAATAGCCATTCGATTCACAAAATCCAATGTGTAGGGGTACTTTTCACCCTTTTTACGGGTGCATATAGATAGTATTGCCGTTTGCACCTAATCCTCACCTAAAATCGTATTGTCTCGAAATAAATATTCACATAAATCTCATTCAAGACCATTGTCTCAAGCAATGTTAATAACTCACACTGTTTTCACCCAATTTTCGGGGTTGTTTTTACTTTTATTAAATTTCGACATCATATTCGCATCCAGCGTCGAAAAATACACGTCAAACATATAATTGCACTTGAATGACAACAGAAAACTGAATTGCCTAACTGAAAGGGTTAACCCTATCTTCATTTGTAATCAGAAATCCTCAAAGTAAGACGAAAATCATGACTAGGCGTTGGAATTCGGAACACGAAGTATGCGAGGCCCGTAGTAGACTTTTTCTGTCCACGTGCAGCTTTCTAACGGTTTATGCTCGAATTTCGTTCGGGTTAATTGCGGCTATTGACAGGTTAGGTTAACGAAAAAAGTTGAGAGCGGAGACGAGTCCGGGTGTTTTTACTCTGAGCTGCGATTCATTTTAGTTTAAAATCCTGTCAGTGATGTAGGCATATCTATAGTTCCGAATGGTTTCAGGTTGATAATTATTTCGACACTAACCGGCCTTTTCACAAGTTGAAAGTCACTAGGTGAAACAAGAACACAACAGACGCCTTTTTGGTATAACCAGAATCCAATTCCCCGTATATTTCACCCGCTGTTCAACTCTGCCGCTCTCTTAAACATTATGAAATTTCATCGGAAAGAAATTACCTTGGGATTTCGAATCGCATTCCGGATTTCGAGGTGGCGAACCTTTCCGTACCGATCTACCGATCGGCTCATTTTAATTTTGAACGCACGCGGTCAGCCGAGCGCAGGACGATTAATGAAACCGGTGAGGCGAGCTAAGCGCGCGCGATGTTCGGTTACGAAAGTTAATAGAAAATGGTTCGCGTCGGCGCGACAAAGGCTTTGTTAACGCCTCTTTAGGGGAACGATTAGGCAACCAAGCCGAGCTAAACTACACTTTAAAACTTTTTATTTTAGTGCTCTCCTGACGCGGCCACCCATTAACCACGTCGCTCTCGCGCACAGCTTTCCGTATATCCAGCTTCTGCCATGCATCCGCCGTGTACGCGCGTATATCAAAAATTCCAATATCGATTTGCCGATCCCATTACCGTATCGGTATATCACAGCAACGTTCAAACTCAGGTTCGAGCAACAAATTAAAGTGAGCAAACGTTTGCGAAGTCGGTAAATTATTCTTCTACCTGTTGTCTTATAATTCTTCAATAGTTGCCGTCGTCGGGCTGACGGTAAATATACTGAAAAACAAAATCATGATACCATAGACTGTGCCGTTGCGTTCTAGAATAGTACGAATAAAAAGAAAGAAAGAAGAGCAAAAAATTTCTATTTTTCTCTGCGTAGTTGGGGGAAAATGAAAGAAGTAGAAGAATATGATACGAAATAATTCTGGAATTCATGGATCCTATAAGGTTGTCACAACGTCCAATTATATCTACCACAAGACTGACATAGTGAATACGAACGGATGAGTCAGCCCAAGGATCAATTTCGAGTAACCGGTATTGGCATTCCGAGAGTTCGATCCCCGAGGGTAGGTAAGTAAAGAAGCGGGTGTGTTTTAAGGCGGGAATTTCAACACCTCGCTGCCCGAATCGCGGTGAGCGGGCGCAGAAGGCGCTGCCCGATTTTACGGGGGCCCAGGGTCTACTGCGTAATTACACACTTTAGATACCGATCTCTGTCGATCTCCGTCGGCGTCAAAGCCCCGATATCTTACCCCAAATTAGGCGCACCGGAGTCAGGAGAGCACTCGTAAATCCTTGGCGGCTGCTGTATACCTGCACGGCAGTCTGACGATGAGTGTGAATCCTCGGGCTGCGCCTTAACCTACCTCTACGATGACGAAGAAGAAGAAGACGACGACGAAGAAGAAGATGAAGAAGAAGACGGAAGAAGAAGACGAAGAGGAGGAGCTAGTTTTCAGCTATCACGAAAGCGTTGTAGCGGTCAGCAGAGGATAGGCGAGAAGAGTAACGGCCCCGTCGCTGCAGCGGTTCCGACTGCGAGCCCGTTCCGCTCAGCTTAAGCTGCGCCACTGGATGCCAACGTGCCGAGTAATTTTCACCAAGCGCTTAATTATCTCTCCGATTTGATCTCGGACGCGCGATAATATTGCGTGCCAACTGACGGGGCAGGTCTGCAGGAGATATCCGGAAGGGTACGGTGCCGCCCATTTAACGAGTGCATTCAACATATCTCCTCTCTTCGGCTCTCTGTCCACTTCTCTTTATCCGCCTCCTCCTCTCCCTCGAGCTCGCTGATCGTCAGGAACGACAAGCAGGTGCGGCACGCTCATCCGTAATCCTCTGTAATACGCGGCATGGCCGGGGAGTCAAATTGCCGAAAACCGAGGAGCGAGAGGAAGAGATAAATTTTTAACTGGGTTATCAGGGGGGCTAAATTTTATTGCGGTGCTCTATAGTCCGGAAATCAAAAGGTTCTTCATTCCTCGATATAACGAGGGGCTGGTGAACATTTTTTCCGTGCACCCATTACACTTGTAACTGCATACCGGCGTACTAAAATATTGTTCGAAAATCAGGCTCCTGAGCAAAGTTAACCATAGAATAATTGGCGGATCAAAAATTGTGAAATTCCCCAAAAACCTGCTCTGTCAGCGCTGCTACAAGAATAATAATTTTCTACATAAGTTAGTTGAACGTGAAATATATTCGAGTATAAAATAAAAGAAACCAAACTTCTTACCCTTGAAAATAACAACCTGGATATCTTTAGCATTTTAGATAATTCAGACCTGAAAACCTTCATGAGACTCGCTGCTTCTGTCAATCATATCATAGATGATATAGAAGAACTATCAATTTAAGGAAGCAGACATTTACGTCTTGCTGTTAGTGCAACGCACTTCTTTGTACTTACTGTTGTATAATCTTTTCAGATGAGACAATTAAAAAAACTTATATAAAACAAAGTATTGGCAGGAAATGTGGAGTACTTCACGCCAAATATAAATTAGTATAATTTACGAACAAGGTAAAAAAAAAAAATTTATATATATATATATATATATATATATATATATATATATATATATGTGTATATAGATTCATACGTGTACAGTATAGAGGAGGAGTAGATAATTCGAAGTAATGGCGCGGTAAGATAATGGTGCTATAATTACAGAGGATATACCCATCCGCTGCTGCACCCGTTGCACCAGGTGCAGCACCACGGTGCATATCGACCGGTTTCGGCTTTGTGCTGGCGCATAAATAACGTGCGGGCATTCCGCGAGCTTGTCTCTACTCAATTTCAGCAAACAGCTACGTACAGACGCAGCCACGCAAACGTAGATGTTCCGTGATCGTTTCTGAAGCTGATTAAAATTGAGAGGAATAAGAATGAAATTGAAAAAAACAGATAACCATTTCGGGCCTTTTATAAATGCCAAGTTTTCTTCGGTGCCTATAAATACTTGCAGTTCAGAAGAATTATAGTCATCTGAATTGAACAATAAAAATTTTCTACGAAAGTTATCCACTGAAATTCAAACGCTTAATTTGTATTTGTTTTTTATTATTATTTGGGCCCTGTTCTTCTTGGAAGCTCATTGTTGCCGACTGGAAACGACGTGAAATTAAGAAAAGTGGAAGCCTGAATAGAGGCGAACAGGAGACCCTTTAAATAATTACATGACAGAATTACTAATTACAAATGAGATAAGTACAGTCGACGGTGTCATTTTTTTTTCTAGATACAGATCCTATTTTTACAAACGTAACCGAAGTGGAAGTAAAATAAGTAATGTCGGGCTGTTAGACATTTTCCGTAATATCATTAATTTCGGAAATACACGGGATTTTTTCCTCTCCTCCTTTGATTTCCATTCTTTTTTTACGGCGGCGAGGGGGGGGGGGCGGAGGGGAGGGGGGGGGGGGGGTTTGAAAAATTGTTCTCATTATAATCACGGAGGCTTGGGAGTTTTGAATGACGAAGGAATAATATATGCGACGTCGAGTCGTTTGATGTTTGTCAATATTTCAAGCTTGTGAAATGTCAGTTCTTTAAACTTTCCTGCGCGACCCGAGCGCGTAGCGATGCCCTGGCTAGTTAATTGTTTTCTCTATCGCTTCTCTTTCTACCGAATAGGTTTATTCTTAGATAACTAATGGCTCGAATTCCTTCGGCTGGACAGATCGTTAATATCACAAATACCCAATCAAAATTTATCAACGAACTCACATACTTATATCTATATTACATACATACATGCGTATAAACGCGCAGTAAACTCAACCTTCGGTCCTTCTCTCCGTTTACACGGCCGCCCCAGGATTCCAACCATGTATATCACTCTGCTCTGAAGATTATACGGAGCTTCCGGATCATGACAATCTCACCCTTTAATCTCGTTACAGACTTGACTCGGATCAAGTAGTAGGAGGGTATGAGGCAACCACTTAAACTCCCATCTTGACGACAGGTTGATTCTATCGGTTATGAGATATTGAAATAAGTAGGTGCCTATCACGAGGGACTTTCTTTGTCAACCGAAGCCCGGAAGTGGTTATACTTGATTCGGTTGTTATTGGCTGTGAAATATCTTTCTTTGATCGAGTGTTAACCGTCCAGCACTTCTTCGAGGCAAAGTTTCCGTACCCAAGCTGTAGGTGCATCAATATTCCCTTTACTTACCTGGGTATGGACATAAAATATTTGAAACGTCTTCCGGCGCGCTGGTCCGGGGACTTATTCTCTCATCAAGCGTTACGCGCAATTTCTTTGTGCTTATATACCTCAGCGACGTCAAAGACGTGCCGCGGCATCGACGATAAGCCAGCAAGTATACCTTATACTCTTTGACGGGACGCAAATAAAAGAGCGGAGTACAACACTCCGTATCTTATCTTTCGCGACGCTGCATGGATATACGTATATACGTATGTATATACACCGCATAATAACGGAACGTTACACCGAAAATCTGATTTCACGTCGCTTGAGCAGTACAAAATAACTCTGTGGTTGCACAAGAGAACTGCCACAGCGACATCAATCATTTTCGGAAAATTCTAGCAAAAAATCTTATCGTCTGCACCGAGCGAAGAGATCGTGTGATCACGAGGATGAAGTTAGTTACTCTAACGATGCATGTTTAGAAAAAATCGCCAATTCGCGCCTTTGTGACTTTCTGAAATTTATTAAACCATTATAAACAAAATATTCACTGATTCTGAAAAGCCATCTCCTTGAAAGTCATCCTAAAATTTCCCAACGATGATTTTTTTCTCCCGATGGATCGTTACGTTAACGTTAGTAACTTCAGCCTCATGTGTGATTGGAATAAAATTTTTAGTGGCAAGCCATGAAACGAGAAATCATCTGCTGCAACTTAATGCCAATTGATTTTATCATGTATTTATTTGTGCTACGACAGTTTCAATTCCATCGACAGGTGTCGTGCAGTTGTAACAATAGCAATCGCTGATTCATTTCTGACGAATTATTCTTTTCCGTGACTTATTGGAGCGTAGAGCACTGAGTTTATGCTTCTACAATTATTCGGAATGAAGTAAGGTCTCTAATTCACAATTTCCACATCAGACACCGAGTAAGTTAGTATATTGGATCGGTATCTATTTGAAGATCAAATTTCAACCCAAACTGTATAATCTTTCTCAGACTAATAGCTGGGCGGATTAGGAGGCGGATTAAATCGTGAAGTTTCAATCCTCGGTTCGCGGCTTTCGACTGGTTTTGATCGTCTTAATAATCAACAAGCATCAACCATGTGAAAAAATTACCGCGTATAAAGAGGCTTTCTTCAATATTAACTTCAAAATAAAAAAGAAGAATCGGCATTCTTCGCTGAGCCATTGCCACCATCCTATTTGCACCTTTTTTGCTCCTCTTTTTCAAATCAAAAATGCAAAAATCGAGATTGATCTTTTCTGGTCACAGACTTTAATCGAATCCTGGAGGCCTTTAACTGGTCAATTCTTCTTCATAAATATCGGATTCTGGTACGGCTACTGCTGCGATAATAACCACCGTTGAGTGTCAAAAGTCTTGTAAAAAAATTCTCAAAAAACAACTGTATAATTTGTAAGCGATAATTTTGTAACCAACTGGCATTACTAATTCCTGACTTCTGGTAAGTTCTAGTATTGGCTTTGTAATATTCAATCATACCGCACCATACAAAGAGGTATTATGGCATTTCTCTTGACGTGAATAATCGACATCGTCGATATAATAGTAAGTAGTATTAGCATGGTCAGAGCCGGCTGACAATGCTCCATTATAAACGTGCCGTGAAGAAACTTATTGGCCTCCGAAGGTGTGGTAATTACGGAGAACGTGTTAAAAAAAGTGATGAAAATAAATATATGATCGCGATCTCGTGGAGGAAAAAATCGCATAGCGAATAATCAGTGATCGCTACTACCGCACTCAGCACTCGTATACTGTTCACGTGTTGGAGTGTCGAAATACACCCACACACACACGGCAAGAGTCGTGCTCAAGTGTTTCTGCACGTCGTTACATACCCTTGATTGAGGATTGTCCTAAATCAAGACCTGTAGCTATGCTCTCGATGGTTTTGACTATTTCAGGAGTATGAAAAGATAACTCCAACATCCCGGTGACGAATGTGCGGTTGTACAAGTCTTTTCAGAATCTTTTTTCATTCAGTAAGGCAGTCACTCGATATCTAAGACTTTTCGATCCTGGTGTGTAAAGTACAGTTTCCAAAAAACAGTTCTCGAAATCGTCGAAATATCACGTTGTTCTAGTGTTTATAGACGTTCGCATATGATTTATACTGTCAGACGAGGAATTTATCCGGACGATAGATTATTCGAGGCGGGGTTAAAGTTCTGAATTTGAAAAGTTCCAAAAGCGCCTGATTCCGAATTATTTGGTGGCGAAACTTGAAGTGAAGAAATCAAACTTTGAAGAGATAAAAAAGTTTCGAATGGTTGGAAACCCGACGGCTCAAAGTTCCAATATGCAAGATTCCGAAAATTGAAGTTACTATAGAGCGAAATTCTGTGATATAAGGTACGATAGAATAAGATTCCGAAAATCGAAATATACTCACACGGCTTAGTTTATTCAACGAGCGGGTGTAGAAAATTAAAAAAGTCGAAATTCAGAATGACCAGGATTCCGAACGTAAAAATACGGAAAATCCAAAACAAGGAAAGATCAAACTGGTGAACTTTGACCAAACCAGAAATTCACGGAACTGAAAATCTTAGATCATTCGTAATTTCAAAATTTTCACATTTTCGCAGTTTCGGAACTTTAACCTGTCCGAGTTATGCGCTTTGGGAACTTGGCACTTTCGGAACTTTGAGCGTCGGATTTCCGACCATTCGCAACTTTGATGTTTTCTCAAAGTTTGTTTTCTGTACTTTAAGTTTCGCTACAAAAAAATGTGGAATTTGGCGCTTTCAGAACTTTTCGACATCGGGATTTCAACCCCGCCTCGATTAATCCAGCCCTTGGGCGCATTTTCCTTTTACTTAAATCTAAATCTCCGTATGTCAGGCCTACAATTTCACCTTTATCTGGCGGTTGCAGTGGGAGAATCGAGAAAGGCTCAAAGTCAAAAAGTTTACGACAATTCCGCGGCGTCGCGACGACGTGCCTTCGGTCATTCCGAACCGAACCGTCGAGCAGTCGCGGCTTTACTTATACTTTTTGATTCGTCGACGGTTTCGCCGTTCATGGAACGAGGAATGCGCATTGTGTGCGTATACCCTCGACCATTTACGGTGATTCTCCGGGACCGAACTCGATCCCCCCACCCCCGCCGCAGAATGTGGGAATATTTATTGCCTGCACTACCTAAATCAAGAGAACCGCGGGGAGAATTTGATAGCAGCCTGTACCGAGCAAGTTTAATCGTTGCCCAGACCGGCCTGGAGATGAATTTAAAAAAAGGCTTAGATTTGTCGAGGTGCCTACGGTGTCGACTGTCGCGTGGCAGGTTGTCCCTGGGAATAAAAAAAAATAAACTTTCCCGCGAAGGGGACACCTGCAGGACGGTTTACTCCAGATTCCCGTCCTTCGTCCCTCCGCTAGCTTGGAGTCCGGGGCAGACGCGGAGCCTTCGGCCCGGACGCCACGAGGAGAGGAAACCGGTTGCAGCCACGTAGGTTAGGATCCGGAGATTGCTCTTCCCAGGCCAAGGTGGGCTGAGCGATGATGCTCGATGGTGTTAACACTCTTACGACGCGACGCTCTCCACCATATGCACGAAGCCGTCCTTACCCCGTGTCGGCCTGTGTCCAGAATACTAAGCGACACGTTGAACCACGTTCAGGGCAGTTCGCGGAAGCTGGAAAGCAGAAGGGACTCGCCGAGAATACGACCACGGAATCGAGGGAACAGGTGACCAATGGCTCGCGCGAAACGACCTTGCTAAAAGCTCTTGATTCCAGGATGTAGAAACTTTTTTGCGAAACTCTGCGGGACGATTTTCAGAAAATTCTCGAGTTTTTCAACGATACGTGCGAGATGTCAAGAACTGAAAATATATGTAATGTGTATGTGTAATATATTTATATGGCAGTAATACAGTTAGTTTGTCGCGAGTAGACAAAAGCAAAAGATTCTGCATGCGCTGCTCTTATCTTGCAAATTCCATGGTTGTTGACGCGATTCGATAAATGAAGGAGATGACAATATCGATATTATATATTATACATTTTTATTCTTTTATCGCTAAAAAAAAGAACTGCAGTGTTCGATATTATTGTTGCATGTATATTATTATCTTCAAAGATTTCCGTGAATTCTTCTATCAGAATTTCTGTATTAAATGACTCAAGGTACTGGAACGAGCTTTCTTTTCTCATTCGTATAAGAACAGATAGGCAGATTGTAGTATGGTATTACCATACCCGTAGCCGACAATGCTCTATTACGAATACATGAGAAAAAAACGATTTACCGACCCACGAAGGTGTGGTAATTACGGGCAACAGGTTATGCAAAAAGAGAAGAAGAAAGCACTCGGATCACGTACGGAGCAAATTCATGTCTTATAAATAACTAATATTACCCCTCTTGATCACAGCAAGCTTTGAATACGTGTATGCGCGTAACTGTGAGCACAAACCACACTCAATGAGAATGGTGTTTGAGAATTTCATAATAACGGCTGTGCACTTATTTGATTCAAAATTGATATCGGAATTATAACAGCTGTTTGCGGTGATACAAGGCTGCTCAAAATATCCCATTTTTTTTTTTTCAACTTTTGTAAAGCTTTTACAATTCCACGCAGAAATTGAAATTATCTTTATAATCAGCGAAATTGATTCACGGTAAACAACTGACGTCGTACCCTTGCTAGGAATCAGTCGAGTTCTCGAAATGTTGCTCAACATCACGTGTGAACTTGATAACACTGACACCGCGTCGTCACCAGAAACATCAGCAGCGGTGAAATAGGGGAATGTAGGTTTTACGGTAATGTAGATATTTTTACACTGATAAGATTACTCGCGATAATGAGTTTATAACGTACCGCCACAAATTTGCAATCCCAGTGCAATTACTTGAGTCGTATTCGCACCGTATACCTGATTAAAACGCAAAGTGAAATCCTAGCTAATCATCCTCCATCCACGAAAAATGTTCAACAAGTGTTTAATCTTTGCAAGCCTCGTCATAACCGTGGCCGTGACCGGCCATGTGATCCTACCACGAGCCGTTCCGGTACGAGGAGGATCCGTCAACGTCACCTACGTAGGGAACAGTTTGTACGTAGGAAAGCGACAAAGCGACGACTGGCTCTTGTCCCGCCAGTATGTGTACAAGGCAGCCGTCGCGAATCGGGTCGTTGTCCAGACCCTGAATATCAACTCGGTCTACAACCTGACCCTCATAACAGCGTTTGACCAGGCTGTCAACAGGACTCTTGGGGCCCTCCCGAGGCTCGTCAGCGGGGGACCAGGATACAGGAACGCCACCTTGTCCTTCGTCAGTAAAGTCGGCCAGCCAATCTACTCTTTAGTCAGTGCATTCGGTCGTCGATGAGACCACGATTACTTGCTGTGAAACTTTGTCATTATTTTTTTAACGGAAAGAGCCATCGACTTATCGACGTTTGTCTGGATATGGTGTTGGAGGTACTAGGGGAATCAAATCAGTATTTATGAGTGTTGTAATTATTTCACAAGGAAAAATAAGTAGTCAATAAATGAAAATGATTTAGAAAAAGCCTTGACTAAAGTAAAATGAAGTGATTGTCACGCTTTGAGTGACTGCGATCCATCGTCAAACCTTACCCTTAACTTTTCACAAATCAATAACTCGTAAGGTTTGTCATAATCGATACTTCCTTTGTACGGATTGAATATGTATGCGGTTCTAAATTTTACCTTACTGCGAAATGGATGACAAAGTTTATCGGTTTCGAAGTTTTGTAAAAGGAGGTTCGAAAATTTAATCTTGTAAAGCGATCACTTAGCTTCTAGCCAGTCTGCTACGACGAATGAGCAGTTAACCTCAAGTACCGCGTAACAAGCGACAGCAAGACATTTTACTCTAGATTATAAATCCAATTTCGTAGTCTTTGCAGGAGGCACAACGTCGAAGAAGCGGTTGGACGGTACGAAGATGAAACCGGTTGGCGGCGTAGCTAAGGAACTTCGGAATTACTCTGGGGCTAAGAAACGGTTGGCGATGCCTTATGGCGTTAACACTCTTACGTTGATCAAGCTTTCACCCCGCGTTGTGGCTCAAGTGACGATCAATCGGCTTGATTATTTCTCATCGCATATCATCGCGCGTGGGGGGTAAATATCGGAAGTTGAGTCACTTCCAATGAGGATTTACTGCGAAAGTATAACATGCGTGATATAAATTACATGCCAGCCAAATAGTCGATATTAAAATACGTCAATAGCCTAAAATGCTTATTAGCATCGGACATGTGTGTTCACTGTGACGTTTATAGGTTCACCAATTTTACTGTTGAACGATACGGTCGAGTTTGTCTGCCCGGTACCACCGCTGACAAAAGTTACATAATCTGGAAATGTTTTATTCACCGTATTGTCAAGAACTACCAGATACGTGAGGTTGAAACCCTTGGTGATCGTCAACGTTTCGTTGACCATGCGGGACGCAACAGCTGACTAGAAGACGGTTCCATTGTTGTAAGGCCAATCGTCGTTGTATCACGAGGGCGGATATTGCCACGGCCATGACGAAGACCATCAAAATCCAATAATTTTTCAACATTTTTGAAAATGCAGTTGGTGTTCAGTGCTGTTTTTCAATGTCACTCTGATATCGGTGGGCTTACTTACGAAACTGGACTACGCTGCAACGACTATTTATACCATTGAAAACTTTATCAATTTTCAGATTATTTTGTAATTCGGCGTCAAGTATCTTTCACCGTGTCCAATCATACTCCGCAATAGTGATCTATTTCTACAATCGATATCAATCTTGAAAATACTGTTACACGTGATAACTTTTAACAACGTGTCATTAAGAACCATGGTTATGTCTTCTTAGCTATATCCTCGAGTGACATCTGTTGTTTATTTATTAGCAACCATACATAATATACATACCATACGTACGTATACTAACGCTTTGTACGTTCAAGAAGTAATTAGTCAATAAATTTTACGAATCAATCAGGTATAACATGTATCCGACGAATGATACTTTCCCTCGAATGCAAAATGACGTGATAAAACTCAGATATTAACCGCGAAAAATAGTACCAGACTCTAACTGCTACTCCGGATCGCATAGTCAACCAAAAATTCGCAATTTCTGAAGCTAGTTGACAAAGAAACCGATAGAGAAGAGCGATCAAGGGGCCGCAAAAAGGATCTGCATAATATGTAAGTATAGTACGCGTGGCACGTGCGAATGCACTTTCACTGCACTCGCATAAGCAGAGCAGCACTGGAGATTTCAAGTCACGGACAAGTCCCATATACCATCCAATCCGATCGGCATAAGCCTGCCCGAGTATGATTTGCAAGACCTTTCGTAAGACGCGGAATCCCGATCGAACAAACCAGAATGTACGGTTGGAGATAGCGATCTATTTTCACATTCACGACTCTTGAAAGTAGTTCAAACTCGGTCGAGAGGAGGATTCTTGTGTCGCTAATTCTGCAAACTTTGAACAAAGAGTATTGCGAAACATGTCATAGTGTCTTTTAACTCTGGTGCTATAATAAAAGGTATCTCGAACCTCGACACAAATAAAATCTTGCAGAACAACGTGTTTTATCACGTTCCAAATCTTCTTTCGTTTTTGCCCTCAAACGTGTTGAAACACCAGACGAAATTTTGCTTTCAATAGTATGAAATTTACACTAGCCGACTGAATTGGACTTCCGGGAATAAATATAATACCAATTCATTTTCCCCGCCTACATTTAAGAAAAAACAAAGTAAGAGATAAATTTTTAGAAGAAAATAGCTCCCCTGGAATTGCGAAATTACCGAATTGATAATAATAATCACCCATGTGGCGCAGCAATGAAAATTATTTTCTTCATTGTGCCAGCGATATGTTGTGTTCATTCGTGACAATACGAGCCTGTAGCTTGCGGGGCCTAAGGGTAAAGTGTCGGTAAAACAAACGACCGCCGGGACTCGATCGATGGGCTTAATTGGCGTTGAAATAACGGTTCAACGTGTTTAACGCAGCGTAAGACGTGCAAGCGTCCGAACGTGATTCATGCGACACGGATGGAGGGTGGTTACAGTCCGATCAGGGGTAACTAAACCACTACAACGGTCTCAGCAGATACACTGACGTCCAAGAGAGTTACGAATTTTCACCCAGACATGTTGTTCGTCATTGTCATGAATACTTGTCGCGTAAATATGGAGGGTTCCTCATGAATTTCGAAAAAAGATGCAGGGATAATCCATAGTCCATACTTGATTCCTTATTTGGTAGATAGATTCAAATATATTATTCCGTGAAGTCCATCTCGAAAATGAAGTGAAAGTAACAAAGCGATAAGAAAAAGAAAAATTGTTTCACGACCTACTTCTTCCTGTCTCGTAATTTTTCCACGCTTCGTACCCAAAATATTGAAGGGATGAAGACGAGCGTGGGAAGACTGCCTTTAACTCGTGAGAATTCTGAGAAACGAACAATATGGTATGGCTAATTTGTATCTTTAATGACGATAATTATTACCGTGTTCAAACTAAATGTCATGCTGCAGCCGCAGGTTAATCCTTTGCAGGCACATGTTAATATACAATCAGGTTTCTAAAATTGGTTAAAATCCATTTTGACGGTGCTGACTATAACAGTTAAAACCGGTTAAGGACCGGACAGTTAAAGTCGGGGTGGTCAAAATTCGTCAACGCTACTTCCAGCCCGTAAACCTGTAACCCTGCGGTGCGTAGGAAGAAAAATTGCGACATTGAAATATCCAAAGAAGAAAGAGAAAGAGAGATATTGTGGGGAGGGAAGAATGGAAAAAAAATGATCGCGAAACTCTTGCGCTCTTTCACTGCAGTCCAAAGATAACGTTTACTTTCTGTACCACCCGCCCCCAGACTGACGTTAATTATTGATGCTATTTGCAACATCACGCAGCTATGCGTACTGATTTATTTACGTACCAACATTTTATTCAAGCTGTAATGATGAATTCGCAAAACATGTTCGAAAGCATTTTTTTTAATTCAGATAACAACTCAAATTGTATGGTGAGATTCCAAATGAAAATTTAATCATTGTTGAGATGATACATAGAGAAGAAAATTAACTCGCGGCTGAAAAAAATGAAGATGAAAAACTATATCGTCATTATTTACAAGTTCATCAATTCTCGGTGTATAAGCACACCCGCCCGAAGCTTCAACGTCCAGGATATACATAAATATAGTTGCACGTTAAATCGTTTTATTTGTGAAAGAGAGTCGCCGCCATAGTATGCGAAAGTATAATTGTGTCCATGTAGGTACCGACTGAGGTGGCTGAGCAAAAGGATCCTTGAACGAGGCATAAATCAGTTAATGTGATTGGATATGCGACCGCACCGAATTTATGAACCTGCGAATACTTGAACCTTGGTTATGCTCCATCATTTCTCCGTCGTCTCGACCATGAAATTCGAACTAGGTTTGGTAGCCACCGGGGTACATAATTGAAGAGACAAGTATTGATAATATATGTTTCATTTGTCGCGCGTGATTAACAGGATACCGCAAGCTCACAGTAGCTACGGAAATCTTAAATAAACCCCGCGAGGTACCAATCAGGGGTGCCTCACGTCGGGGATGGGGAGGCAAGCAGCAGCAGGTAAATTAGTTCAACGAACGAAACCGGTGGTTTATCTCGGTAGACAAGAGATAACTCGGAAATTAGTCCTTGTGACGGGCTCGCGCAGAATCAGGACCACCGGAGGGCAACACGATATCGCGGGTGCGTGCGGTAGGTACCAACACATGTAATGCCCACGTCAGATTATGCCTTTTACAATATAGGTACGCCCTGGAGGAGGTGGAGCGAAGCGATTCCCGATACGAGTCCAGCATCGTCACCGCGCGGTGCCGGAGACAAAGTTTAATCGAGCTCTTCGAGGCCTCCCGCACTTATTCAATCTCGGGCAAGGATCGTGGATCGTGGATCGTTCTCTCCGAGGAACGGTTTGGATTTTACGTTGGAAGTCAGCGATAAAGCAGAGGCGACGCTAAATTGGAGCCCCGTAGTGTTTATCGTTCAGCTACCTGGACTGATCCTTTCTGCCGTTGAGCGCCAGGACTAAAATCAAAAGGGATGAGGGGCAGAGATCCTATCTCGACCTCAGAAGCTGCTTCAGGATATTCACGGGTTGAAGGGTGCACAGGTATCCGTTCAACCTGTACCAGCAATACAGATCTGGTGTAGTATCTGGTAATAAAATTTAGCCGAGACTCGGGGTTGAATTGATGACTGGGCAACGAAACGTACGTCGCTTTCGCAATACGTAAAAACGTACGCACCCTCTTGGAACCGCTTTGATTTACTCCCTGCAATCCACAGGTAATCTGTTTAATTTAATGGTCGCCACAGGCTGCTGGTTTTCACCGACAATTCAGCCGGATGGGTTATATTTATTGCATCGATCCCCGTATTCGAAAAGTACCAAGTTTCACCTCCCGATACGATTAACCACAAAGCGGCGGAATAAGAATGAAGTCAGCCTTGCACAGCTATTGGACCGGTTCGGGAAAGAAGAAAAAAAGTTACAACAAGGTTTCTTTTTCAAGAAATTCGGGTATAGGTATACGTATGACGTAGCTTGACTTCCCGCAAGCAATCACTGTATCTTGCTAGATGAGAGCTAACGAATGGTGACGACAGTGGATTCATGCTGTTACCCAAGGTTTAAATATCCTCGTGAAAGTACCAAACAGCGAGAGATTCCAATGAATAAAAAAAATTTATCCCTCACCATCGTGTGATTCTTGTGATAGAACGAGATGGCGAGGTGATAAAGAGTGTGATTTTGGAGGAAAATTGAGTACCGGAAGGGAAGGAAGGAAGCGTGAGAGATAGAGGGGACCCGCACTTGAGGTGGAACTAAATTTATGAAAATAACGGATTCCTAGTTCGTTCCATTCACTCGCCTCCATTTCGTTCGTTGTCTGCTCATTTGTTGGCCATTGTGCGCGTGGGCTTCGTGCCTATAACCCAGGTCCATCCTCCAGGCCAACAGCGGTGACTAGCGAAGCTGGTGGACGACGACTCGTGCGGGCTCAAGACCCTTTGGGCCGTAAAGCGAACTCTGTATAACCTCCTCATCTCGGTATCTCCCTCTTTTTCTCCCCCCTCGAAGCAATGCGCACGCACATTCCCCCCCGAAAAATGAAACTGCCCCAACCCTTGGCGATTTGTTCCGGCGATTATTTAAATTTACCGAACGAAAAGAGCGAAAGGAGGAGTGGAGGATTGGAGAGAAGGAGCCAGGGAAAAGGGGAGAAACGCGATAGACACGGTTCAACCCGTATACCCAACGACCAGTTCTCGCGATCCAGTCATCCGAGATGATGGAGGGATATACGTAGTACGTGCGCTTTGCGTTATGGACATTTAATATAGGTTAGCAATGGTACGGAATGGAACGGTGTGACGGATATATGACTAATTTCCTCAGTAAATCGTTGCAGCGAGATCGTTTCGCTTCGTCTTACTTAGGCTGGGTGGTCGTGGTATTGAGAGAAGTTTACAGGGTTCCAGGAGTTGGGAAGCCCAAAACTGGCTATGAACTGGTCTGTATAAATTATGGTATTAACCATCACTAGGGTTTCATCATATACCACGCTATTGATGTACACGAGTGTCACGCAGAAACTTTGACTGGAACAGCTGTACCAGCGTCAACCATAGTTCTTCATGAAATTTGCTAGAGAATAAAAGTGGCAAACATACTCTCTCATCGACTTTCTCATTTCAATGACATAGAACGCTGAAGGCAGAGCGCCTCAGTGTCATTCATGATTACGGCTTATGCCTTGATGAAAGATTCCAATGAAGTTAGGATAAGCGATGGAGTCCTGAGAACCGATGAACCTCATTTACTGACGCACACACGTACGTCGTGAATCCCAGGTATGGAATAAAGAATCTCCGACAGAGACACTGCAGGTTGTGCAGTGCGCATCGGGCTCTAAGTCAGAGACGCTAATATCTCAAGCGCGATAAGTCACCGCTCTGTAATCTCCTAAAACAATAAAGTACCCACGGCGGGTAATATTTTGGTCGGACAGCCCACGCCGCGATGCGACGCACTGCACTGTACCAACCAACCCAAAAGTAATGCCCTGTCTCCTAATAGAGTGCAATAACATTCATATGCGCATTCGCGTGGGCTGCTCATCCTGCACCGGCTCTCCCTCCCTCCAATGAACCCAGAATATCATTCGTACCCTCCTGCATACAATCTCAGAAGAACAGCGGAAGCTCGTAAAGGGATGAAGGTGGGTGCTGTCTCGATGGAAAACCATCATCATTACACTTTTTATATCTGCAATATATTTCACTGGGATGAATGAACAGAATAATTGCTTTCCTTTGACGTATTACATTTTTGGTGCCGTATCATGTGTTGGTGTCCAGTGGTCATAGAAATGTCCTTAAATTTTGCTTATCCTTAAAAAGTCCTGGAAATATCCTTGAATTTGTTACAAATTTTTTACTCAACTATATAAAATAAATATTTTATACAGTATATGCATCTTAGCTGAAATTATTGATTGATGAGCAGAATACTGGTCGACATTTCCGTACTTTTCCAACTGTTGGTGTTGTTTTTTTTTCCTTTCGGCAAAATATCATCCTAAGCCTAGTTGCGGAGCGTCTGGAAGATAAATAATATCATCATGCTGACGAGGAGTATCACGAACACGTCGTACTACGCGCGGTCGATGTTCTGTTCTTGGTTTATAGTTTGTACACACGATGGGATACATCTGTTTATTTCACTGTTTAACATAATCCGATCATACTGTGCGTTGAACGGTGGTACACGCCTACCTCGCTTTATATATTCCTACTTCACGTTGCTTATTACATAGGACGGATAGCTAGAACCTACTGATCGCGGTTGCTCGGTGTGATATAACGCAAAGAACACTTTGAAAAGTAGAGCCAAGAGTGTAAGTCTACAACATAATTTCCGTTTAGTTTTCCGCATAATTTCTGCAATTTTTCGACAAGCTCGGAATAGATTTCGGGTATATTTATCAAATTTTCGTCTCAAAAACACTCGAAGAAAGAGACGCCGATGAGGAAGATGAGGTGAAAGATGAAGAGAAAAAGGTGAGCTGATCGTGGCCTACTCGGGGTCCGTTATCTCTATCTGGAGATCGAACCACACCTGATTCGATGCCTGATTCGACAGAAAAATGCATCCCAGTTGATCAGTGGACTGTGAAGATTCCGTAACTGTGACTCGCAGGGTGATCTGGTTCGGCTTCATATTTTGCACTGCGGCAAGGGTCCGAGTCGTACATGATCGAGTAAATCGAAGTATACTATCGTCGTGTGAATAAAATTGGAATCCCCGTCCGCAGAACCGGCATCTAGCCATGCAAATACAAGTACGATGACGCTCTTGATAACACAGGTCTGCGATGGTTTTCCCTGACAAAACTGAGTAGTAATTTCGGTAGGTATAATGTACGGATCTATGAAAAAAATATTTAAAAAATTCTATCGCGTAAATTTTCTAAGCAAAATATTTTTTCTGTTTTCTTAGTACTACTAGAGTTGACTTCCAATTTCTGTGACAAATATGTGATGTATTAATGGTAGTGTTGATATTTAAATATTCATCTACCCTCATTAGTTGTTGTTTATGGCGATTTTAACAGTATTTAGAGCTACGTGAGTAGAAGAGGAAAAGATTGAACAGGAATTTTGAATAAAGTAGAAGAAGATATCTCAAGTCTTTTTGATTTATCAGTTTTACATTCTCTATATTTTATTTTTTCATAAAAATTGTTCAAAAATGTGTAAATATGCATACCTTGCATAAAAATAAATCTCAATGTGCTGCAAAAAAAAAAAACTAGCGCTATATTTTAATTGAACATACCTAACTACCTAAAAAAAAAAATTGTTATTATTTTAAGGGGAAATTAAAAGCTATACTTCGCGGGCCCGTGTAATCGACATTTCTGCCAGTGGATTTCAAAGTTTTAAGCTATTTCACGTTCGCATCGAAGTACAGAAAAACCTTTCCTGCAACCTTGTAGTAGGTATCTCGACTTGGAAGGTTCAGTCCGAACTAGTTTGAGAGACGAGCGAACAAAATGGAAGCGGGGCGGTAATTCAAGGATTGGTCACGCAAGGGAGGATCCAGAGGGTTCGGAGGGTGCGCGAAGCCGAACGAAACGGCCGCCTACTCGCGCCTGGATTTTATTCTCACGATTTCTAACCTACGAGGCTACGACCTCGCCGGGTGTATGACAATATACCATGCCTATATAAATGTAATTCCTAGTTTATGCCTGTGTCCGCGTGAATGCGGCATATGAATGGTGACATATACATACGCACGTGTGATACACAAGCTTCGCATCTTTTCGACTCCCCGCGCAGATCAACGCGTTTAAATCTTTCCTCGCGCTGTATTCTCGCTGCTGCCGCCGCCGCCGCCACGCTGGTCCAACCGCTTCGGCAAAGTTAAGGCTGCGGGACTGACAGATCGTCTACAATATATCGTTTCATTCCACCAAACGATGGAAGTATGCATGTGTATTTGTACAGGACTAAGTGTAGTCGTCTGTACATTCGTGTGATGCATCTATAGTATGATAGTAAGATGGAAACGAGTTTTAATCTCAAAAGTCACTCCCCGCCGTTAAAAGTGTTCAAAACCCCATAAATGTTGCGAAAATTATCCAACTTTCGTATGAAAATTATTCAAAAATATCGAAGTGCTGATATCATCCACCTCCCACACTTTTAGCGTTCTCAACCTTGGAAATATTGTGAATTTACGAAATAGTCTTTCTTTTGCCTACCTTGCGCATGTATCATGGAAAATAAAAACAACTTGATTTAGTCCTCATTAAAGAAAAACCGTTACTGCCCGACCTTGTGACGCATTCCTGATGCGGATACTAAATTACGAACATAAACGTACGACGCGTACATACGCAACACTGTACGTAGGTACCCTGTGCGCGGTTTTATAGCATCGTACAATCGGTGATATGGTTGCAGAACGATGGCTGAGGACGCCGCGAGACGCCGAACCCCTGTGGAGCCACGGAGTAAGCCAGTCATGTAAAATTACCTGGTGAATGTATACGGATAGATTATAGACCTATACACGAGCGAATTAGTCAAGATGAAGGTAGTTATATTGTTCGGGCACCAGTCGACGATCAAGCCCGTATCACTCCGCCACTATCCTTCTACTATTATTTATAGATCACGTATTTACATTGTCCGGATTCTAATTCACTACCGTACTGTAGTATGCGATGTAGTATTGGACGTACATACCTATCGACTAGGAGCAACAAAGCTTGAGCATAGTCTTGAACCCGTCATCATTACATATTATGTGAAACTTGTATTAGATCCATTACCGATCATTTTTCACGCCCACATTTGTTTACCTTGTGAGTTTTTGTCTTTCAAGAAATATCTGTTCTTTGGTCGGTGACTGTGAAAATGATGAGAGTCAGTATGCCTTCTCCTATCTGGAATATAATCAAGCTTGGAGAATTGCGATAAATCAAAAATCTCACGGTTTACTCTACTTGAGTGAACTAGAAACGGAGGCGAATCCGTCATCCCTTGTCCGCGAAAACAGGACAAAGGAAAAACAAAAAAAAAACGAATCAGAGATAAGAAAGAAGAAAGTAGATAGACTTATGTGCATCAGGATAGGATATTATCTCCTCATCTAATTTATTGCGAGAGTATTTGTTCCATCCGCATGAGGACAAACGTTGCACGTAACAAATTTCTCAGAAACGTGCTCGCGAATACATTAATCCCGCTTTTTCAATTACCCCGCCGATCTGTCTCTGATTTCTTTGACCCCTGTATCCGTACACCGTAGCCCGAATGCACCGAGTGTGAATGATCGAGGGAGAGAGAGAGAGAGAGAGAGAGAGAGCAAGAGTAAGAGATAGGAAGAGAGGGAGTCCGAAACCTGGATAAGCGGTTTATCCCATAATCCCATTGTTGATCGTTAGATCAGATATTTCCAACCCCTAAATCGCCTCCCCATCCCTTATTGCCCAAAGCCACTGAACCATATCCGACCTTCGGAGTCATGTCCTCTGGTCATTAGAATACGGATATAAATTGGAAAACTTTTCGGTGAAAAAAAAAAAAAAAAAATGAACAACAGAACCGAGAATCGAGTCCAGAATCTACGAAAGCTATTCCGCCGACTGACACCACCTGACGACCGCCTAGCGATCGTCTAGACCGATAGTCTGGATGAAAAAATAGAATACATACGTGTAGAACGGATTTTATGGATAAAGATACAAAAAGTAGTCCATGCATTAGCCATGTCAACGAGAGATCGCGATGCGCCACCCGACCGTACGATATAGTTCTGTGTATCGGCGTCAAGGAGTGTCGGAGCTGCTGATGCCGTACGGCAGGAGTGTATAAGTAGTTAGTTTTCTCGACGAGAGAAAAATTAATGGGTATACAGGCGCACACGCACGTCGGTTACTCGCGTGGTACCTGCCGCGTGTACTAACCGAGTGAAATATAGCCTGAAAGAGCACTCGCGGAGCACTTCAACTCGGAACCAGGTTGATAGTTTGTTTGTTCACGGTTTAAAAAGCTCGGTGACTCGAGATCCTTCGCCACCGACACTTTTCGCCGGGCTACTTCGTTCTCCGATCACGGGGAATGGGGAACCACTACTGTTCTACCAATTTCAAAGGATGCGCTAATAAGACCGAACCACAGCTTTCTATGTCAATCGATTCATTTAGGAGGGCGGGAGGGTACTTTGGAAAGTCTGAAATCATACCTAAATTAAAAAAAAAAAAAAAAATGTTTACACTTGGAGCAATTTGAGTTTGAGGGCTTTATTATTTACAATTTCAAAAACATTTTAGAAATTTTTCATTGAAAGTAATAACAAAATAGCGACATGACGCATATAAGTAGCGAACGACCACGTTTTTAGTCCGGAGGCGCAGATTTCTCGGTCAATTTTTATCCGATCGACTTGAAATTTCAACACAATCTGTGAAACTTGTCTATCGATTCGGCTCGTGGCTGAATTTTTCAATTTTAATCTCAAAATTAAAAAAAAAAATCTCGTCAACAATTTTTTGGTTGAAAAGTGAAATTGCTTGTTCATTATCGTACAAACTTGAAATTTGTTTTTTTTTTGTTGAACATTAGGGCTACGAGCTTGATCCCGAAACGGTGTTTTTAATTCAAAACAATTCTTCTATCTGTCACAAGTTGGTCGGTAATGTCAGAAGATGCGCCACCGCAAAAGTCCTCGAGTTCGGAGTCGTTCGCTGGTTATTTACGCCATGCCGAAGTTTTGTTATTAACTTCAATGAAAACATTCGTAAATGTTCTTGAATCCATAAATAATAAAGCCCTTAAACTCAAATTGCTCCAAGTAGATATTCAATTAGTATTTCCCGATTAAAGGTATGTCATAGTCTACATTATTCGATGCGACTACTCTTTCAGGTTTTTCAACGCAAGTTTAAACTACTTTTCATTTGAAAAAGTACCAATCCGGTCACGGGTCTGAAGTCCCGTGGGCTCGGGGTTCTCCCTGGAAGCGTTACCATTCCCACGGTGTCGTGAAACGCGACTGATGCGAGCGTAACACTACCCGAGCGTGTAACAGCTCCAGATAAGATCAGCTGTACCTCGAAGAAACTAGCGGTAGAATTTTTATCCATCGTAGCTGCGGAGCACCGAGCCACGCCATTGCAGCTTCTTGCCCGGCTTTGGGGCGACCCAAACAAACGCCACGTATCACCCATAATAAATAATACTAGATTCATATGATATGAACTATAATTCGCCCTAGTTCTGTGGAGAATGGTTGACGGAGAAAAAAGAATTAGTTTTCACAAATTTTCGACAGCAACTTTTTCTGGACTGATTCATTGATTTCTTTCTGCCATTAGTATTTCCTTGAATCAATAAATTTCGATTCTATACATCGAAAAATTACCAAAACCTTTATTTATTACTTATAAAGTTTGTTTATGTCTTTTTCACGTTGATAATTAAGTCTAGGAGTTTTTGCTTGATAGCTAATATGGGTGCCTATTCAGAAGAACAAGGAAAACGTTTTCACAAAGATGTGATGAACTTTATCGTTATTAACGTCATCAGGGGCAGTATAATGAGAGCATGATGGGAGATTACGTTTCAGGTTTGATACGAGAAAGTCCATACGATAATAGAAGAAGTACGAAAAATATTCATTCTTGAACTTTGTTCAACAATTCTTCTAGATCTGTAGTTTATTAATTATTATTTTTGAATAAAGTTGATTTAAATGAAAAACTGAAGTTTCTTTAATTGTTATCTACAATAAATGTTTGAGAAAATAGGTAACGTTTCTTCGAATCCGAAACTTCGATCTGGTTTCTATAAAATCAAACTCTATCTGATAAAATTATTTTCTCATCTATCAGTTACGTGGAAAAAATCGAAATTCACGTCTTCTTCGTCTTCGTTGCTGGGAATTGTGCGCACCTGCAACGAGTGCCGAATTCAACGATATGTCTTCATCTCTGCTGCAGAGGCTTATTACAGCGGCGTTTTATAAATCCATTATTAATGAACTCGCGGGGGTTTCTCACCGCGTGCGCTTTACACGCGAGCTGAAAGCGTGCTGACGAGTGTCCTCGTTCTCATACGTACCTACCACGCAGGTGAGTATGAATAGCTACGTAGGTATACATATACATGTGTACAGATCCAGTACGTCTGCGTAGGTATATGAAAATCTGCTCGTCCGACACTTTGTATACGTATAATACGTGTACGTACGAACAAGTCCTCGCAGTAAACCGGTATTAATATCGCGATGTTACGGTGCAAATATTTCCAGGTTGTCAAGTCACGACGGTCGAGGGCAAGGAGCTTTCCGAAGGAACGGCCCTCGATTTTCAAACAAAACTCCCATGGGTGCTTAACGACACAGGCTGCGAATCGGCAAGTCTTCGAAACACGTAATGAAGATTTTATTTATTTCACTGATTCGGCACAACGTTGAATAAAACGGAGTCCACTCAGCTTTGGAAGCGAGTATCGTTTCCTCGTATCTTCGTTTCGAGGATAGTATTTTCGCGATTTGAGAATGATCATCAAGAATTCTGTTATCTCAATCGTTTGCGAGTCAGCTCATACATACTCGTCGTAAATACCGTTGTGGGAGAAAAATGATTTCTTTTTCACCCTTAATTACCGTATATATGGCAAGGATATCTGTTAAGAAACACTTTGAACAGCAATAAAGTCAGTTTTATCGGGGGAAACCTACACGCCGTACGAGGAGGCCACGGAGCCGGAGTGTTTTTACCTACGTAGAAATTCTTAACGCCTCGCCCGCTTCGTCGAGTCGCTGTTGTGTCCTTGCAGAGTGCGTGGGCTAACGCTAAAAAGAATTTACCTGCACCTATACCGGTACCTTATGCCGCTGGTGCGGCTGCTGCTGTTAGTTTCACGGTTGAATTAAACTCTTCTGGAATTACGTGATGCAGGAATTATACGTATACCGTATACGCCCTCGTGTATACAAATATTTCATTTTATACATCTATAATGTGTATGCAACAGCCGGAGAGTCCATTAATAGATTTTCACATCAGGGAAATAAAAGGCGATGGAGCAATACAACGCCGGCGATGATCGGCACTTACGCAACTGGAAATTACCACTTCGACTTGCAACCGAAAATTGTGTCAAAATATTCTCCTTCCTTCGTAAGGATGCATCTTATGCATTTCTGTATTCGCAAGAACAAAGTCAAAAATAATACTTGAGAAGGTTCCGGTCATGTGGTCGTTATGTTGGGCAAAATTTCACTTTCAAAATTGGGGGAAACATGACCGATGTGTGGAGGAAGGTTTATAAAGAAGAACAAATTACCAGTTCCCGGTAAAACGACTCGGTTATAGCAAACTTACAAATTGACCATTGAAAACCTTGCAAGAGAAAAAAAAATGAATACAGTCTTATGAGAAAAAGTTGCTCATCAGATTTCGTGGAGATCGACAAAAAATATCGTGAGAAGTGTCAATGTTTGTGAAGTAAGGACGACAGCGGGTGTTTCGTAACCGAAAATTTGAAAAGTGTTCGTGTCGCGTCTCGTCCGCCGAATACTTACAATTTTTCACGTGTTCAGGATGTATCTGTACCAATCGTTATTTTGCCAAAATTCAAAAAAAACAAAGTTGTTTCCTGTGACATGTAAAATACCCATGAAACCGATTTACCCGCAGGGCAGTGGAACGATAAATGGCGTTCCTCTTGAAACGTCCACTGTACCCGAGGTTAAATTATGGCCGGTCACGTGCATTTGCGCCTCTTTCGAAAACGTAAACGTATAATGTTAACTGGATAAGTGCCTATATACTAAAATTGTCGTTCTTTGGCACATAAAAGTGAAAATACGTCCAGGGTACACCTAGCGGAGGAAAATATGTACTCACATCCATGTTCCCGATCTCGTCGAAGCTGCGGCAGCGAGCGAAACCCCTAGAAGGACGAGCACCCAGTTCTTGCACGCCATCGTGGAACGCCTGTAAGACGAAAGGAGTGTAAATACGTGAGACATGACAGTGATCGGCACGGCAGCTGGTGAGGATCAAGTTTTAACTCGGACGTCCAAGTTCCGAGCCGAAGGTCATCGCCGAGACAATTCCCGACGGAAATCCATGCCCACGTCGAGCCGTCAAGTGGGGCACTACACCGTACAGCTAATAACGAGAATATTAGTCCCTCGTTTCGAATGATCGATAGAGAAGAACCACGGATAGGAACAAGAGAGCGTGTAGCGTTGGCGCCAAGCTAACGGTTCGAATGGGCGTTAAGTTTATAATTGTTTGTCAATATTTGATCGGGCCCCGCGCTCCTCGAGAGTCTGCTTTGGGTACCTACGAACTGCCCTAACGAGTTCCTCTGGCCCTTCGGGAACCTAACCGGCGGGCTTCGAGACAAAGCTGAAGGAGGAGAGGAGGAGGGAAGGCGACGCGGAAGGAGGTGAGAGTGACCGAAGAATAGAACAAATTTCCCTTCCCACCGTCCTCGATGTCGTCTCTGAGACCCTCCGAGCACGATTAACACGGCTGTACTTATCGACAGCAAAATGGTCTCTTCAGACGCCGAGTGTCGGGCAGCTGGGCAGTTTGAAATTCCCTGAGAAGCAAAGTAGCATCCGGGCCATCGAATTGATTTTTAGCTTGAAGATTAGATACAGAGTCGAGTGTTTTATCGATCGCATTATATGTGGGAATCGTAGACATTCTTCCTCTTCCATTTCACTTGCATTGGCTATCGAACACGTCGATGCACCGTGAGATGTCAGCTCGTGTACCTAATGAAATTACGTGGAGCCACTTATATACCACGTGAAATTGTGTTCTCGAAACTATGCCAAGTTGCTTGAGGTCACGTGTGAAGTAATGTGAAGTTATATCCTTGATCGTTTGAAGTGACACTCGAAGTCACGACGGGTTGAGCGAAGGAATGTGAAGTCAAGAGAGTTCACTCTAAACGTCACTTTTGCCGTTTCGTAAGACTTCGCGTGAACTTCAACTGACTATGCCCAACTTGACATGATTTTACACGATTTTGGACGATGATTCGAACGAGTTGCTATCATTCTACGTATACGAATACACACGACCAAACTTAACGTCGTCTTAAATTACTTCAAAAAAACTTGCCAACACTCGTCGTTTATCCAAATACGCGAAAGAGAATCGCTGGAGATACACGCCAAGTGGAGTGAAAAGTAATGCTAGAAGAAGTATTGACAACAGAAGAATCGGAAGAAGACAAAACGAACTGACGGAGTCTGGAACCCGCGGTAGTGGATGTGCTGTACCAGTGCGGCGGGTGTAAAATTCAAAAGTACTCGTTGCTCTTATCCGGTTGTACGTGTATTGAATCGGTTTCAAATTCGCTCTAAAGTGGCCGGCATGCACTTAGCGAGAACCGCCGACACGCCCTGCAGCGGAGGACGTAGGACGTTGGATTAGCCTCTGCCTCTCGCGGTAATCCGAGTTTATGCCATCGTAAACTATCGTATTTACGCGATAGAAATATGCGACTGGACAGTCCAACGTCGTGTCCCTGCACAGATCCTCGTGATTGTCTGGCTCGATTGTTCGCGGATTGTTATTTGTATCCGTGCGTTTCACCTCCACCGCGAATTTGCTCGGCTTAAGGTCCCTATCCAATTCCAAAAAAAAACTTCCGACTACAGTTCTGCTCAGACTCCAAAATGTTTCTAAGGATACGATTCTCTCGGTATCCAAAGGGTTTTAATTTATTACAGACGTTCGCACGTTTTCGCTAGAGTGGTTTGCTTTTGATCAAAGACGTTCATTTATCAGGCTTATTGCATTTACGAATATGCTTGATAATGAAATGAGAAACAATGGGATTTGAAAAGTAAATTTGATTCAAGTAGGTGCAACAAATCGCGACTCTGCGCGAAATGAAGATTCACAAGAAGAATCCTGGTAAAAAGAAAACCAAGAAATAAAGCCATTGAGTTTAATCTGATACGTGAATGCGATATAGAATAGTCGTCAGGTTTGTAAAAATTATGGTGGTACTTTCAACTCCAAAAAAGATCTTCCGTCTGTTATTCTTTTTTTCTTGCCAACAATAATCACTACACGTTGGTGCGGCTTGAGGTCCAGCCGAGTGTCTCTTAATTGTCTGGAGGCGGAGCGAAGTAGAAAATATATTGAAAAAATATCTGCTCCTCACGCAGCAGTGATCATTAGCTGTCGTTAACGGCTGCGTTATTTTGCTAACAACGACGTGTATGGTGTATTAGGGGGAACCGGATCTTTCCGCGGAGACAGAAAGAATCGTATTTCGCACCTCCCCTACACGTATGTATATGTACAATGTACGTACATACTTGTACTCGGCTCTGTCCTCTTGGCCCCTTAATTGCACGAGAGAAAAGGGTACGGCATACGTGCGAAGACAGCAGAAACGCCAAGAGCGGAATACTCGAGGACGAACAGAAAGGGCGGTAACTCCGTACACACCCCGATGACCAATTAAAGTGTTGGCTATACGTACACGCGTTCATTTTATGGGTATAATATTACGTAGGTAATCACGTTATCGGTATTTCACCTATCAGCGCCTGGTCGATGCATCTTTACCGTTTGAATTATAATACCAAATTTCATTCCCCCCCTTCATCTGCAGATACACGAATCGGCTATGAGAATAATTTCCAAATTTTCCCCGATACGGCTTCATACCTAGCTGCATAACGCAGGTTCGGATGAAATCATGTCGAAGCGAAAGCTCTCATTAAATTCTACGTCCCCACGTATTTATGAGACAAGTTAAGTGAGCAGTACATAAATAGTAAATTACCTGAACGTTTTCTCTTTCGAATTAATGTTGAAGTTAGGTACAGTAATATCTATACGTGTATAATATACGGATTATTGATTACGTGATTGAAAGTTGGTAACGAGAAAAATTGGATTAACGCTGATAGTCGGATATGTAACAGAATTTTAATCACCGATCTATGGGTCGTTGGTCTAAGGCACGTTCCTTAGTTGAATATAATAATTCAATGTTTCCGATAGATGTTTGGGTACCAAAATTATTACAGTCCGATTGCGAGCAATCTCAAAGAGCATCAGCTCTGAGCAGCACAACTTTTCAGAAAGTAATACATTCTCCCTGTTTCATTGTTTTCCCTTATCGACCAGAATCCAGGGTCGAATAGTCATACTACTCGATACGTATGCAACGCAGAATGTGTAGACACGCGTCGTGTAACTTCGACACGACCCAATGCATCCTCTCCTGCATCCAGGCAGACGTACAATACGAATGTGCACCACATAAACGCGCGTCTTCCGCAACAAACGAGCGAGAGAACCAGGCACCATTATTAGACTTCGGGCTCCAGAGCCGAGGAGGCGGAACAAAAAGCAGTTTAAATTTTCGCCAAGTCAGATCATTCTGGAAGGTTCGTTTAATGAAGCCCGACCACCGTATTACATCCTTGGCGAGGGGCAAACCGTCAGGACGACGAGTTGCGAACGCGCGAGTGCAGAGTAGGTACTACTTATGCAGGATACTCGTACGGTCGCGGAGGAACGAAAAGAGGGGAAATTGCCAGGACGGTGGAAGAGGGGTGAGTAAAGGATGAACGGGGACGGGGAAGGTGCGGAAAGGAAAGGAAAGGAAAGGAAAGGGTTGAAGAGATGTGGTGAAATAATAAGAAGGAAAGGTCCGTGCGCGCGTTGCACGAAGAAACACGGAGGTTCATGCCTGCGTGAACGTTCGGGTTCGGCTCAGTCGTAACTCATATGTTTTATGACGTTCTCGTGAGGGCATCTTATTAACATCCGGATGCACTAATTTAACCCACGACGGTCGATTTTTAATTGGGGAAAAACGTTGATAATGGCCGCGTTATGATATACCTGTCCCCCTATATTATGCCTCCGCCTTTTTACTATTCAATTTTATACTTCATTTTCGTTCGTTTAATTTCATTTTTATGTGTATATAACACTTTTATTGGGCAACGAACTATGCCTACAGATACGTTCAATAATTTGGACGCCGACGAGCCGACTAATATATAAGATTCCCCAATTTTCCTTCACCAGTTATAATACACATTTTTCGCATTTCTACAACAAAGCTTGAATTATGAATGCCTAGCGAAGGGTATCGCACTAGCAAATTGAAAACTGTAATGGATATTTCGGAGAAAATGGAAAAACGTCAAGTATAACTTGTCGTGTAATTTTTGGTCTTTCAGTGAATAATTATGGCGCACAAATGTATATTCATGATTTGGTATAGTTAGTGACTCAGATTCATTTTTAGAACATAGAATCCGGAAAGTGATGACGATGAGAGAAGAAAATACGTTTCTTCGTACGACGATCGACAACTCATCGCTTGGCATTACTTTTGCGATATTAAAAACTAGTCCGCGTGTTATTGGAAGAAATCAATCATTTTAAAACTTGGAGAAAAAAGATGACAAAACTCAAGAACAGAGTGCAAAATTATTGTTTTTAAATAATTTGTCAAGAGTATTCAGGGCATTCCTACACGGTTAGAAAAAAATACCCCAGCAGGTCCACTAAAATTTTGGGTCAACTTGATCATTTTTTAATGCAGTAGTCAGTGAAAAAGAAAGTACAAATTAAATGTTGATAAGACAATTTAAATGTTAAAATTACAATAATTTGTGACATACTAACTAAGAGAAATTAACAAATAACACAAACATAAAGTGGAACTGCTGCAAAAGTGGCACATTACGCTTAGTTCAATTTTTCCAACAGTATAGGTACCTGTACAATGGTGAGCGGGTAAGAAAAAAAAATACTTACGTTTCAAATCGTCTATCCGTTCACCGTTATCATCACTGTTTCACGCCACATGTACTTATCGAAGTATTATTTCGGGTGAATTTTCTCTTTCTCGGAAAAATCTGCAATCCTCGCGCTTCCCGTCAGAGTTCACAAAAGTAATAGCGCAGGCGTTCGACCGATGCGCCCATAAGTCTACCTTGTCAAAGTAATATTGCGTCAGGGACACGCGACGCCGCACCGCAATATCGTTTTTCACTGCACTCTTAACGAAGTCAAATATTTTCTCGGAAATCCGGTAACACATTTAGCATCTTTGATTCGTTTCACTTCCGTGTCCACCTTCCAGCGCGCACCACAAGGCCGAGAACTGCACTTTTGCAGAATCAACTCCGGCTTGAATCCTTATTGTGAACTTTTATCACACGATTAACCAGCAGGCCTTTAACCTGACGGACACAATGCGCTCAAGCTCAAGTTAAATATCAAACCGAAAAACACACTCTCAACACTGCGAAAAGTTCCCGTCCGTATTAATAAAGCTCACCACAGCGCTGCGCCGTTCCTCCACGGTTGATAGTTCACAAGATTATAACGGAGCCGTACCTACGACTGGGCGGCCAACTGTCGCTGTATTATACAAGTTTCAACCCGTCAGCACGGTTCGACTTGTAATTAAACGCTTCTAACGATCAGAGCTCGCTGCAAAACAAGTGGGAAATACGTCGGAATGAGAGGACCCCGAACGACGCTGTCGGCCTGGATCGCATCTTTCGCCTTCCTCCGTTTTCGTAGAGCTCTTCACACCGCACTGACTCAAATTTACTTGTTTGATATGGCGGAAATTTGAACTTTACACAAAAATTGGGCCGGGGAGAGGGGGAGGAGGGGGGATGAAGGAGGGGGACAGCTGCAACGAAATTACAGTTCCATTTTACAGTCTGGCCGGATTCTGCAATGAATTCTGCAAAACAGACGTTCCAACGGACTTTCGGCCGTCTGCGAACGGTTTCGGGGAATCGATATGTATCAATGTTGCGGAATCGCAAATAACCAAGAACAAGTCACTCGAGCTGTGCGTGGGAATCCGTCCGACGCGGCACGCGCTGACGTTCGCGTTGACGTTTGAAATTTGAATCCCTCCTATAGCGCAGTACTCGCGCGCGGCTAAACCAGACCGGCGCATTCGGCGTGCCGAGCGAGAGTGCCGCAGAATCCAACGTGGTAGGACACGGACCCGTTCGAACGATCCTCCGCAGGGTCCCGTCGCTCTCTCTCCCCGTCCTCGTCGACGTCCTACCAGACTCGCCGCCGATTGGCGGCCCCCGCGGCTCGCGTTTGTTAGCCACCCGCCTATAATGCTCGCCGAGGATCTTCTACCCTCGACTAATTTCGTAGAAATCTCTCATCGATCATCCCAGAATTATTGTTTTCATTACTCGTATGTTCACGCCTTTTACGGATCTCGGAGTTTGCGATTTTCATTTCCATAATGAAAAAACTCTACTCTCGAGCGTAGTTTGTCACAGTCCGTAGGTGAAGGGGAGAGTTACAGCTTCGACGGTCTAAAATCGTATCTTTTCTTCTTTTAAGGCAATGAAAAGACTTGGAGCGATTTGAGTTTGAGGACTTTATTGCTTGTAGTTTCCAGAACATTTCAGAACTTTTTCATTGATATTAATTAAACACACGGTGGCACGGCGCATATGCGTAGCGAACGACTTAGAAATCGAGGGCTTTTGCGTTGACGCATCTCCTGACATCACTGTCCAACTTGCAACGGGTAGAAAAAATTTTTCGAGCTGAAAATACTTTATCAGGGTTGAGCTCGTAGCGCAAGTGTTCAAGAAATAATGTCGTATCAAATATATAGGATTGAGAACAAAAAATTTCATTTTTCGACCAAACAATTATTAAATAAATTTTTATAACAAAATTTTGGGATTGCAATTTAAAAATGCAGCCCCGAGCTCGAATCGATAAATAAGTTTTAAAACTTGTGTAAAATTTTCAAGTCGATTGGCTGAAAATTGACCGAGGAATCTACGCCACCGGATTAAAAACGTGGTCGTTCGCTACTTCTATGCGCTATGCAGCCATTCAGTTATTAAATTCAATAAAAAAATTCTGAACAGTTCTTAAAACTTGAATAATAAAGCCCTTCAAATCAGATTGCTCCGAGTGTTTTCATTTTCTTTAAAAACACTCCTGAAAATAGTTATGATTTTAGACCGTCCAAGCCGCACCCCCCCCACCGTCCTCCCGCTTACGATGACCAAAATTTATCGGAACTTGGACAGAATTCGTATTTCCAGGCGTAACGTTATACGTAACGTGTGACACTGGCCTCTCGACAGACATACTTAACAAGGAGGCCAGCCCTTCCGGATGTCAGTGATTGGTAACGGTGCACATGTCCTGCACGGTCCATGGTGGTGTACACCTCGGTGTAGTATCCTGGGACATGCTGGATACGTTTAGGTATGTATCTATCTAGGCATGTTAAATCTATGGCCGCGGGTTTATCGCGTCCAAAGTATACGTGGGTATACGCGTATACAGCGTCTGTGCAAGATCATCTTTTCGAACAGGCAGACAAGAGAGACCGCAGGCGAGGGCGGCGAGATCAGTAGCGATCGTTTTGGTCCAGAGTACCCCACTTAGATCTTGAGATAGCCCCGTCATCTAACACCGAACTGGTTTTTTGCGAGCAACGGCTTTTAGGCTGCGTTTCGCTCCGTTCCTTCGAACATCCAAACCCCTTTAGCAGCTACTCACCGCACTGCAGGCATAGAAAAGATCGAAGGCTCGGGTAGCATGGGTTGAAACGTTTAACGGAAAACGGTCCATGCACTTTTTTCTTGACATTCAATTCTCGCATCTTAATTTCTCATTCGTTTGACAGAAACGATGTTACGCAAACCGACAGATTGGAGTAGAAGGTGGAACGAGGCTCGAGGGTCGAATCCGGGAGCGCGTCTCCACCCACGCGTCTGGTAACGATGACGTATTACAGGAAGCATCGGCCAATAGGAGATCCAATTTACTGATCTCCCCTTCTCTGCTGGCCAATCGTAGCCCCACGAGGGTCTCTCGGAGATGCTCTCGTTGTCAGCTGCACGGCAAAAGGCCGGTCTGCGTAGGTTCGTATCATCCCTCGTGCGCTTCCGTGATATTGTACCGATCTATGCAGACTCCAATCCCCCGTCTATATATTGTAGGTACGTGCAGGGCGATAAGCATCTTATTTACGTAACTCTAACGGGCTTCGATGGAACGCGGCCTTCGTCCGGACTCACCACTTTCACGGACTTGACCTACTGCTCGTTCGACGATAGATCAATCGAAATCTGTTTATCGGCGATCTTTCGTCAATTTGCCACAACGACCGATAAATTATTCTCCTCTTTTCGTAGTCGGACATATCAGCATTTATCATTATACCGATCTCAGCCGGAATATAGTCGCCGAGTGTTCGAATCGTCATAGAAGGTGGTGATGGGAGTCCTCGTATTCACTATTAATGGTTTGCATCATTCACGAATTGTGCAGATATATTGTTACTCGGTGCTTGACTCAAGCACTTGACCCAATGTTATACGATTGTTCTTCACTAGTTCGCTTCGACATTGAAGGACTAACCCGGCATCAGATGATTATTTGCAAGATGTTCACGGTCAACAAGCGACAAACAAAGACATTTGCGTTCTTATTGATAACGACTTGCTATCTTTTAACCGTATAGTATTGCCATGAGTAATAAATCGGACCAGTATTGCATGTTCTTACACTGGCGATATACAAGATTCTAGCGTTCAAATATAATTTGAGTCGACAATGAATATCACGAAACATTTACAATCTCTCTAGAAATGATTTTCCAACTCGCCCTGCTTACAAAGTCTCATCTATCGGACAATTTAGTATCTCTGCCGAGGTTAACAAAGTCTGTTTAAAAAACTCCATCAGGCAGTCGAGTGTTCTATGCGTGTCGCGTCCCGGGAGCCCTAATAAACGTAGTAAAAATTCTTCTCAACTCTATTTTCGGGCCTCTTGCAGCAGCACCGGCAGCGTGGCAGCAGCAAGCGGTCGCTTCTCATTCCTGCGATAGCGATGCGGTGGCGGCAACTTTTGGCTCATCGCGCCTTTCTTAACGAATAGAAAATATTTTTACCCCAAATTCTTGCATGTAACCGCAGACCGACCGACCCTTTTCCTCCCTGATAGACCCTTTGAGTTCGACTAAAACATGGTCCGTCCTCTCTCCCCGGGACTGCAGACTATACCAATCTGGTTGTAAAACCGCCATATATGTACGTTAAATGTATATACCTTCTAATATAATACATGATACATGCCAAAAGAAAAATGGCTGCTCGACTGAACGGTTTTTTTTCTTTTTTTTTTTCACTTGAACCGCAACGGATATTATTAATTTCCTTTGTCATCTCAGGTAACATTGTGTGTTCTTGAAAGTGAAAATAGTAAAAATTGTGAGAAAGAGTTTTCCATGTATACACGTTGCGTGATTTAGTTTTATCGATACGTGCATAATTTCACGCGGCAAAAATTGATTTTGTCAAATAAATATTTCACTCTGACTATAAATTGTTCAACCAATGGTTCGTTATTTCTAATGAACCGCATTTGCATTTCAAGATGCGAATAAGTGTTTTCGTTTAGCAAGAATAGTGAGGACGAGATTTACAAGTAGACGCATTGGCTGTACATATATATGTGTATTTGTATATATATTTATATGTATATTTATATGTATATGTATAGGTCCCAGAGAACCTGCAATTGAAGAATGATTTCCATCATCCCATGTACAACCGTACGCGTATATAATACCTAATGTAGGTAGGCGATGGTGGCGTGATGAGGGGGTAGCCGCAGGGTGGCCCGGGGTGGTCCAGACGGCTGCCATTTCCTGTGTAATTTGAATTATATTAGGCCTATAGCCCGCGCCCCCCGGGGGTCATCGGGGGGCTGGGGGGTTCCTCTGTACGGACTTCTCAGCCTTAATTCTGAGAGCATTTCGAGACCAAGCGGGGCTCCCACAATAGCTCCTATCATCACGTATTGTGAGGCCCGTGTTTAGGGCCAGGTGCCCCCTTCGTCCGTTCATCGGTTTGCGTTCGCGCGTACAGTCAGCCCACGAACTGATTTCAGTCAAACTTTTTCATGCATGAGACATCCTCGGCAGTCCATTTTTCACCGTTATTATCATCTCTGTAGGCGCACAATATTGTTTCGCTTCATTTAATTTTACGAGAAAATTCAAATAAAATACCGTAATGCTCTTGTTAGATTTCTGCTTTTTGTAGCCACGAAGAATACTGATGGCATAGATCGGGGAATAATTTGGAAAACGCTTATACAGATAAATGAAAATTACAGGATTGAGTGCAAAATTTGTGGAGATTTTACTTAAATATCTTGCTGCAATTCAATCCAACGAAATTCCCACCTTACCACGCAGTAGCCACAGTAGTAGCATGGCGGTTTCAATTATATATACATTTCTTTTTCACCCATCTCATCGGACACTTTGGCAGTCATCCAACTTCCATGGTTGATTTTCAACAGTGTATGAATTTCAAAATTTTCGAGTATTTGATTTGTACGACAAAATTGCTTATTATCAATATATATATACATATATATATATATGTATATATATATGTATATATATTAATAATTTTATTCATTTCGTAGAGGAAAAAAGTTCCGGCAATATCGCTGTCGGTAATGGGAAAATGTACGCTACCCTGCCGACAGAGGCTTGGGTTAGTCGGTAAGAAGAACAAGTTATATTCACGGTCGCTAATCATATTGACGTAGTTTCCGCTGGTACAATATACAACTCTTATAGTGACGGATGCTGGTAAGACAAGGATTACGGAACGGTAGTCATCCTGCTCGTGCCAATAGGTGGCGATAAATCCTAGAACATAACCATGGACACACATGGAAATATCTTCGGCTGTCCCACGCCTTATTTGAGATTTCATGCAATTTTTCCCTGTAATATGTACCGTCAATTTCGAATTCTTTACCTTGCACCGTCTCATGTCCCCGTCTATCAATTTACTTCACTCAAAGTGGTGCTCAACCAAGTTAGATATATTTTAAGACTCGAATTATAACAAAAATACTTATTGTAAGCCGTCGATAACAATTGATCAAAACCTGCTTTCACGATCGAGGGTGTAAGAAGTATCGTTATAGTTTTCGCAATATCGATGTGGTTCTCTAACCGGGTAAATAAACGTTAAGTAAGGTTATGATATTAGTAATCAGACCGCCATTTTGAACTTCGATGCTAAAATACAAGGATTTGTATGAATTTTGAAAGCAATCTCAAACTCTCAGTATTTACTTGAATCGTAATGACTTGTGTACCAAAACCTTCTCACTTCTCGACTGACTCGATCGCATGAAGGATAAATCAGCTCGAAAAACGATTTAAAATCTATAATCCCAAAATATATAAAACACCATTTTCTCTGTGACTCCAAACCTTCATCCCGGGCAGTATTATTTGATTATAGCATTGAAAAATGAAAAAATACGAAACACTAATTTAAAATTGTTTTCTGTACTTGACTTGAAATCGAATTAGATCTCTCTCAGATTTCCCACACATTCATGAATTCGTTCAACAATAAGTGATCTGTAACTACGACGGAACTACGAATTATCTATGCAAGTATAGATGATTTTACGAACAAACGAGAGAGTTAGCGCAATTTAAGTATATAGATTGTGAAACATTTGGGTTGTTGTTTCGAAAATTTTTAATGACGGTTTTATTGTAGGATTAAGTTTTTACGTTGCGGCTTGAATAGAGCGTCTTGCAAGACGTTCATTTTTTGATCGCAGACTTGGTCATGTTTGACGATGCACGAAGGGTCGTTCAATACGCAAGCCGTATACATTCATATTTTTATACTTCGGGCTGGGTAGACGTATAATATAAGTTGTAAAAAAAACTGGTGGGGGCGGCACGCACGATAAGCCGCCGTCCAGTATCTATGTACGCGGCCCAGTGAATGATAACGGAACATGTATGTAGCCGCTGCACGAACGTTACGCGTCTATGTATAAATACATGCTGCGTGGAACAGCTGCAGATCGCGAAGCACGAGTATTTATCTTCTCTGTGTGTTCTACGTTTTTTACTATAAAAAACGGCGCTCCACCGCGCTCGCACCCTTCGTTATAATCCAGCCATCGAATTTTCTCACGTAAATCGAGTGTGCATTCTTGTAGATATGCACAATAGAGACCATTCTTCGTCAGGAATCCGCCGCGACCCTGCATGTTTTCTATGTAACAGCCATGAAGTCAAGCCGGATCTTTCTTCTTGTCTATCTTTCTGCAGTCTGTCTATCTATTCGTCTACAGAATGTTAGGGAACGACAAGCGGTATCTATGCTACAGATAAGCCGTATCAGAGTGTAAATCTTTACTCAAGAGATTAAAACGGGGAAGTGGACCTGAATCAGTGCAGCGTTTCTGAGTTATGAGATTGATACCGGAGAGCATTACCGAATATTTTTTCGTCCACCCACCCAATGCACTTGGAGAGTTTTAAATTGACGAAGTCTGCAGATTTTCTTTCGCTCGGTTTGACGATCCAGCGAATTCTTTTACTACGTCTCGATGGTTTAGGTAAAGTCTAGAGTAACGAAATCGGTGTCCGCGATCTATCCGACGAATGAATTTTTACGCTGCGCATGACTGGAACTGTCATGTGACTGATCACATATTTTTCACATAAACAAATATGTTTTATTTTATCTACGATAATATGTAGTCACGGTGACTAAACATTCATTTGACAAGGCGTCATCGACAATTCAGTCTATCCGATCAGACATTTTCTGTCATGGCATAATATAGACACTATTCGCCGATAACGTAGTCCTCGGATCTTGACTTAATTTTCTACTTTGTATGTAGTAATTCTGACTAACTAGTTTTATCGGAGTACACATTCCTGCCAATTAAGTAATAAATTTGCCGTCCCAAATTTAGTAACAACATTTCGTGCACAGGCATTTGTGGCAATACAAACACCTAACCACCTCGAAAAATTTGAATAAGTTCAATTAGCACGCAGAACGAGTACATTCGCAACCGTCATGCAGTTTCGTGTAATTCTAAGCACTTGTATATGTAAATAGGTAGGTACCTTCGTACATACATGTATGCAGCGTAGCTGAATACACCAGGAGGCAACGCGTGTTTACGATTATTACATTAACAATATTGGGCAACTGCAGAGCGGCACCGCGGCACGAAACCTGACGATCACCAGCCACCTGGTAGTGGCTCTGGCAGACCTGGCAGGTGGATACCTGCTTGTGTATTATAGGTGCATGACTGCAGCCAGGCGTACACATCGGCGCCTATAACGTACATGACAAATACATCCACGACTTACCTTGCCATTGCAGACTCATGCACGCGCACATGTGCATCTGCTTGCACAGGTCATCAACTGAAACTACAAAGCTCTCCGAGTTTCACCCGATCGGGTCGGCAGGGTATATAACGTAAAATTTTCCTGCGTCAAGGTGCGCGGTTTATGTTGTGAAAATAATTGTCAAGGGTTTGTCCCGAGATATTCGCAAGGTAGATCCACGTCGGATCATTCCGGAGAATCGTCATGAACCACCGTCTCACCTCTGTTCTTCGGGAGAAAAACGAGACCACAGAAGAAGAAGAAGCGGTATGAGAAATTGTGAATAAAAATGTTGCGGGTACTGTAGACACCGTTTTGTATCCTGGAATCGGCTTCGAGGTAAACGGGTTTGACCCACCAGAGACCCAGAGCTGGTCCGTCTATCCTAGAGTCTTATGGCGCACCTGCGCACCCGTGGCTCGGGTATTGTACGCACATGCATGCATATTATTTGAACGAGTACGCACATAGATTAGGCTTATGCATACAGCGTGTAGAAATTATATTTGCGTACACGAGCCGGTGCAGCGAGTATACGGCCGTGCCTCTGTTATATATTATAAATTTTGCAATTCAACGCCTATGCGCGGTCGAACGCGTATGCGGCGCGCGGACAATTCGAAAAAAATTTCCTCCCCACCCCCGCCGCGCGCAACTCCCGCCCTCTCTACAGCCTCTACTGGAAAGTTTATCGTATAGCGACATTTTCCCAACCTACGCAACAAAGTTTCTCGTCCGATTTCACCGAGATGTTGAATACACACGCTTACGCGTACGCATAGTTACCGTATCACATGTATCTTCGATATCATATATGATAACGTAACTACGTATAGAGGAATAAGGAAAGGAGGCAATAAAAAGACGAACAGGAGGAAAGGAAGAGAGAACGAGATGGAAAGTGTATGTACGATGCGCGCAGGATGCGACAGATCTTGTACTATAAGAAAAGGCTAGAAGGACGTAGGTACGTGTAGAATACACATGTACGTACGAGCGTAGTGTAAGCGAAGTAAAAGGTGAAAAATAAAAAATCAATCGACGTTATCGAGGCACGATCGAGTTCGGTAGCGAACGAGAGGCGAACGGGAGCAGCGGGGGCGCCTCGCGGCTGGTCCCGCCTCTCCTAGCGAAAACTTAAAAATGCCGCCGCAGAGCGGCCCGAATCGATATCCGCCGGCCGGGTCACGTGACCCTGCGTCGCCGCGGCCCCGCCAATCCGGCCTCTGTCCGAGCCGTCCCTGGCCCCGCCCCCTTCCCCCTCCGCGGGGCTCTGATCCCACCGCCACCTGGCCGCGCGCCGCGCGCTGCGCTCGCCGCCAAGTTCGAACGCGGGGCTTGAACCGCAGTACGCGACTGGAAGCGCACTCGTTAACCTCGGCGCCATGTCGCTCACCCCAATCCACGACGAGTGACCTCGCAATCACTCGCATACTCGTAGAGAACGCGCGTTTCTATTCTCCGTAATACGTGTATTTTTCCTCTCCGTGTACCCGGCGTGCGTGAGTTCGCAGGCGTAGTTGCGCGGTCGCAATTCGATCGGTTCCGTCGCGTCCACCTGATGTATCACGACGTGTCGTGTAACCCGACGACGAGCGGTTAACGTAACGACGCGACCACGTCAAACTCGGTCCATCGTCGTCGGTGTGTCCTCGGTGTGTTTCGATAGGTGTGCGAAAGGATTTTTCTTCTCCCCACCCCACGATCGACGGAAGTGGTGTACCCTTGTGGTCTGTTTTTCACTGTGCAGGTTCGGTGACGGGGCTGGAAAGCGTGGGCCAGTAGTCGTAATAGTGCCGTGTGTCGGGTCCACGTCCGACTTATCTCCGTCCGTCGCTGCGGCACGCAAACGAGAACGACACCCGGATAGATATAGGCGTAGCAGTGATAATAATATATTCGTACAGTGCTGCCGGATGGTTTGAGTGTTGAAAGTGACCTCGCCGGATACCGGAAGTGAAGTCCCGCCTCTGAAATGGCTTGGTGAAGACAAATCTGCAGCTGATCGCTGAGCAGCTTGTCCGCCGAGACCGCGGTTATTATGCACGCGATAGACGATAACCGGCATCGTTGCCCCCTGCAGCATTGAAGAACGAAGATGGAAGAGGGTCAGCTGTTGCTGACCGAATTACCGGCTCTCCCGCCCCTGAGAGGCTCGACGGTATTGCACAGGCCTCAATACTATCCGCTCCACCAACCCCACCTCGCCCTCTCGACCCCTCACACTCAGACGATACAGCACACCCCCTCGAACCCACCCCACTACGGCAACGGGGCGACGAATCTTACGACCAACCACCAGGGAATACCGAGGCAGTTCCCTCCGATCCCGAGGGGAAACTCCGCGGCGAGTACCCACGTGTCCAGCCTCTATCCCGAGATCCTTGCCCTGATATTCAGCTACCTCGACGTCAGGGACAAGGGACGAGCGGCCCAAGTATGCGCGGCGTGGAGGGACGCCGCCTATCACAGGTCCGTATGGAGAGGCGTCGAGGCCAGGCTGCACTTGAGGAGGTCGTCGCCGGCACTCTTCGCCAGCCTCGTTCGCCGCGGGGTTAAGCGGGTCCAGGTCCTCTCCCTGAGGCGTTCCCTCCGCGACGTAGTCCAGGGGGTGCCGAACCTCGAGTCGCTCAACCTTTCCGGATGTTACAACGTGACGGACGTCGGTCTGGCTCACGCGTTGATCCAGGAACTGCCATCGCTCACGGAGCTCAATCTGTCCCTGTGCAAACAGGTGACCGACACGTCGTTGGGGAGGATCGCGCAGTACCTGAAGAATCTCGAGGTTCTCGAGCTCGGCGGGTGCTGCAACGTCACCAACACCGGACTCCTCCTGATCGCGTGGGGCCTCAAGAAACTCAAGAAACTCGACCTCCGGAGCTGCTGGCACGTTATGGACCAGGGCATCGCCCATCTGGCAGGTCTGAACCGCGACACAGCCGACGGCAACCTGGCCCTCGAACACCTCGGGCTCCAGGACTGCCAACGGCTCAGCGACGAGGCACTGAGGCACGTCTCCGTCGGCCTTACAACCCTCAAGTCCATCAACCTGTCCTTCTGCGTGTCCGTGACGGACTTGGGACTGAAACACCTCGCGAAGATGCCGAGCTTGAGGGAGCTGAACCTCAGGTCCTGCGACAACGTAACGGACATCGGCATGGCGTATCTGGCCGAGGGCAGTAGCAGAATCTCATCCCTCGACGTCTCGTTTTGCGACAAAATCGGGGACCAGGCTTTGGTTCATATTTCTCAGGGCCTTTTCAACCTCAGGTCCCTGTCCCTATCCGCGTGTCAAGTTAGCGACGAGGGAATCTGCAAGATTGCCAAAACCCTCCACGAACTTGAAACCCTTAACGTTGGCCAGTGCAGCAGGCTCACGGACAAAGGACTCACCACCATTGCCGAGAGCATGAAACATCTGAAATGCATCGATTTATACGGTTGTACGAGGATCACGAAAACCGGATTAGAAAGGATTATGGAATTGCCTCAGCTAAGTATATTAAACCTTGGACTATGGCATCTGCGGTGATGGCATTCCCAAATGAACACTAGTGTCTAAAAGGAACATTTCGCTTAAGGTTAACACACGTTCGTTGAAGGGTAAAACGAAAACGGAACGAACAAACAAGACAAAGAAAGGATACGAAGCACCTTCGACTTGCATCGTGATTATTATCAATTAATTATATTTTTTATTGTTATCAAAAACTATTACCTACCTGCTATCGTAACCATTATTGGACTGTTAGAAGCGCGTAACGGTCACATGTATACTAGTTTCCATTGAACCAACACCGGAATTTCTCGTTACGCATACACGATAGACGAAACGATGAAGAATAGTATAATATTAAATAGTTGCTCTGCAAACAAAGAAAGACAGAAACGGTGAATCACGGTACCTATCACTCTGTCATGACTCCTTATCGAGGCACCGCACACAATATCGCAAAGAGATACCGACGTTTTCTTCTGTTATTATAATCCAAGTACGCGCGTGTGTGTGTGTGTGTGTGTGCATATATATATATATATATATATATACACACACGTTTATATATAAAGAAAAATACCTCTTCACACTCACACGCTCCGCCGTGCAAGGAACAAGAACTCTCTCTACGTATTTTGCCTCGAATTTCAACGTGCAATGAGTGTCTGTCCCCCTCCCCCACTTTCTCTCTCTCTCTCTCTCTCTCTCGCTCCATCCGGATAGCTGCGAGTGAACGTATCATACCAACCATAGCTCTGAACAAACTTACGATATGCACCTACATAAGTGCACAGGCATATCCGTATACGTACATAGAAGGCATGACACACGCGAAAACATTGATGGTTGCGCGCCTACGTCCTCATCGTACATCTCCAACCACCCCAGTAATGTATAAATATGTATAGCTTGAACACTAGGTTCATCACGCATGAGTGTATATATACATATAATATATATATATATATATGCGTGTGTGTTTGCATGCATGCTCGCTCGCGCGCGCGCGGTTGTGTGCATTTGCGCCGAAGCTACATACGACGCGTAACCACATCTACGTGGAGAGAAATAGCTGCGTGCATGCATACGTGTACGCCGGCGATACGTAGGAGGAGGAACGATATTGTGAAATCGATTCGACTGTGTCGTACGTCCGTACGTACACTCCACCCACGCTTTAAGCAGTTTTGCCACGTTGGCATCGCGACCAAAACTCTCCGACATTCTCCTCTTGTTCCACCTTCGACACCAGTCAGCATCGCCATCGTCAATTGCAGCGAACCGTCGCCGCTCAAGGGTCGAGAAATAAAAATGTAATACATAGATCGAACTTAGTTTCCAGGGATTATTCGATATACCCGACAAGTCCGAGTTGATGCGGTAGGATAGTTAGACTCGTCAGCCTTTGGTTAACAGCAACAAGCTTACACTTGTTATGCCCAAAAGATTTACCGACACTTCGAGCCGTGGTTGAAGCATGGTTGAACGACTCTAACCATCTGCTAGACGTGCGTTTTCATGCTGATGTTCTTTCATACGCGATAACCCGACTTTGGACTCGTCTTGGTGTATTAAATCATGCGGGAGGGTTGTGACGTCATATAATACGCGGGCTTTTACGTTACGTTAAGGCTGCATTAGATACCCGTTGAAGATAACATCGTCGGTAAATACATTATCAAGTTAGGTATAATCTTAGAGCGATAAAGAATCGAGCGATATATGTCCGAAATTCAGATATTCAGCACCAAGTTAGCTACAAGAATAATTTCGAAACATTTTCTGGAACATGGCGGGTTTTTAAAATTTCACTATCGTGTCAACGAAGAAATGGAAACGGTGTTTGGTAGAGGGTAAACCGTAACGGATTAACGGTGCTGCCTTGCGGTGTGGACCATTGTATAATCTCAGATATCGAAAACAGCACAATACCCAAACCCTCGCACGCAAATGCATAGGGTTTTCTACCGCGTAGGATATGAACGCTTATCCGAGTGATACATATTCTCCGAAATTCCGCGTACCGGGAGTCTTTTTCAGAATTCAATATTTTCACCCAATTCCAGACCATAAGTCTTCCACCTAAGTATTTAAATTCAAACAACCAACATTTACGGTGCTGATCAATTTGATCAAAAAAAAAAAAAAAATAAAAATGCGTCTTCAAATATACCGAATTCTCTATCGTTATACAAGGAAACCATCCGAAAGTGTTTTGAAAATACTATCATGTCATTAACATACCCACGGGGTGCTCTCTACAGCACAATTGAAATTATCGCTGACAATTATGACAAAATATTGAAACTGCACGTGTTTTGAAGTTCTCATCAGCTGCCAGAGATGTGGAACTCTGACAAAAGTTGACGTACGCTTAAATAATTTGTTTTTGCTTCCGTAACGGTGAATTGACGACTTAAGGAAGATAGCAACGGATGCAATAGTGGTAAATAAAATAGTAAATCGACGAATTTATAGTTTACGAAAGATAAGTAATCGTGGATTTTGATCGCGTATTGCAGAGTCGCGGTGCCGGACGGACACACGTGCGTTCCTGTACCTCGTGTTTACATGCATACGTGTGTGCGTGAGTTCGTATGTGTGTATGTATATGTTTACATACGTACCCAGGCGTGAAGTAGAAACGAAGAAGGCAACGGCTCTTACCCATCGCGTCAATGCTACAGCAAGGTGTTAGGTACTGTTGCGTTAGCTGTACACACATGCATATATTTAATGCGCACGTCTCTATCACGTGTGTGCGTAGGGTACACGTGTCATTTCCGAATCGGCATTCGAGTACAACCAAGTTTTCGAATTAATATCAAGCTCGGCATGCCTGAAGTACGATTTGAATAAGGTTTATGGGTTCTTCCGTTTGTAGGAGGAGCGAGAGGAAAGGAAATAGGGAAGAAGGCTCAGAACTGAAACGGTTAGACAAGACCGAAAATGGGAAAATCGGGTTGACAAATGTCCGATAAAGCCACGTCCAGCCTTCCGCAGACTCATCTGAAGATGGTGCTTCAATATTTTCAAACACTTCTCATGCTCGTATTCTCGTATTTTCGTTATCCAATTGGGTCCATTCTTCCCTTGTATTATTTCCAAGCAAAAGAAAGAATGAAAAACGTATGTATCGCGGCTAAATTGAAAAAAATAAGGACAGTGAAAACTTTTCCGAGCGACTGTACTGGAAGCAGAGTATGTAGTATATATCTAAGGGACCCGTCGTCCCAAGTCGAGCCGAAGGGCACCGGGCCAAAGAAGGGCTTGCAACAGCCAGCCTCTGTTGGAAGTTCCGAGGAGAACCTGAATTTCAGCCGGGCTCGATACGCGTATAACGCGTAACATAGACACGCACGCACACCGACGGAATACGTGCCCGTCTACCTGGATACCCGCCAGCGCTTGGGCCCTAAAAACCCGAATCTTGGGGCCCCGCGCGTCTCTGCACGACGCGAATATAAAAATAAAACTGGAAATACAGGCTCGCCTTACTCCTTCGGAGAGGCAAAAATTCTTTTCCCATACGGGTAGATATCTATTCATTTAGTACGGTATTATTCTGACGGAATTAGACGTGGTTGTACGTACGGAAAAAAAACGTTTACGCATATTTTTCATGTTAGTGGCTTTGCGGAATAACCGGTAAAATATTTTTCCTCGAATCCACTAGCAATGACCGGTAACAATACACTGTCAAGGAAATTTAATTGACTCTTTCGTTCCAACTTATCTTTGGTCTTGGATTTTCTACATCCGCCCCTTTTATTCCTCCAATAACAAAGAAAAAAAAAAGATGTGTTCGATGAATGGGATAAACGGAATGAAAAAAAGTTGGAAAAACCTGAATTTCGAACCAATTTTTTAAATAACATTCAAGAGACGCGAACATTTGACTAAATATTGTTTCAATCGCCGTCGGTGTACGCAGGCGAAACCCTCGGACAATAATTGCCGATGAGGATTAATACAAGAAAAATTGCTCGAAGGTGGAAAGAGTGGATGAAGCCGATGACTACTTCACACGAGTGTCTGGATAATGATAATCGAAGGTTGCGCCTCGAAGAAATCAGCACCTGTGCGGTAATTTAACGTGTTATATTTCCGATCCGTTTTTCCCTGTCGCGATAATTTTTTTCTAATCGTTTCTACTTTCGGCCGATTTATGAGTTACACCTTTGTTTACCCATAACATCAACTGTCATAATACACAGACGGCGTCGAAACCTGGTCACTTACTTACCAGCTCCTTCCATGTTCATAAACATAAATCTTACTACAACGGAACACGCGTAATTCTCTCGCCTCCATTTTCGTGACGTATATAATCACGTACGTGAAGCAAAATCCCTCACTGTATCGGGACGCGACGCCATTGTACAAATGCTCAGGTTCTTGCGTTCTCCAAGTTTCTTCGTTATAAAAACTTTTCCCCGTGCCTATGGTCTCCGTTTTTCCGGAGGCGAAGCGTCCGCTCCAACAACTCCCGTTCTTTTTTTCTCTCTTTTCAGCTCTGACGCGCCGCCCTCGCCTCATTTTTTTTTTATTTTTCTACGAAATTCCACCAGGAATTTTACCAGATTGAAATTTTTCTATATACAATTCTCGACCATTCCCCCCGCGCAACAGAAGAGAATTCACTGGTATTGAATTAATTCGATACGCAAATTTGAGAAAAATAAACATTTTGGAATGAATCATTTCTATAAGAATTCTCCAAGTGATCCAAGTGAATTTTGAGATTTTGGACTTTCATTGAAGATAAAATCGTTATACAAAATCCATGCTTGCTATCATTTTGTTTGGCGGACGTGCCAAAGATGATCGTTCTTACGAAGTCTGAAGTTTCAATTTTGTATCATCAAATCAATTCTTCTGTAAATTATTTCAAATTTTTCGAGTGAAATTTCCTTAGCGGCGGTGACTATAGAACGTTGTGAACGTAATGTTTTGAAACACTCTGTTACGCACCGCGATACTACGAAACCCTCAAACGCCCCCCTATCATCGGTCATTCCTCTGTGCGAATCTTCGCGCCGCCCCTCCATTGTGCCCGAACGCAAAAACTGAGTAGGTCAAACCAAGATATTCCAAGCCTACCAACACGTGAATTTGAACGACCCTTTTTGCATTATAGTTTCAATTTTGAAAACATTTTGACGTTATCGATCAACGACCATATCCAGTCCATTCATTCACTCCTAAACCCTTGATCGCGCGGTAATATGAGACCACAGTTCACTCTCGACAATAACGAAAATTGTCTAGGAACAGGGATGAATAAAAATACCCGCATCCCCTCGCTTTCGATTTCGCACGATGAAGGAAAAAAAAAAACAAAATCAAAGAAAAAAAGTTAATAAAACGTAAAATACGAAGGGAAACGACAGGATGACAAAGAGAAAGGAAAGAAATAGTCAAATTAATAGCGTTGGTCAGGTTCACGTGACCTGGCGCCGCGGGGGTGGATGTGTAGCCTCGGCGAGGGTGCCCCGAGGTTAGGAGTAGGATGGGGGCGACGGGGTGACGGGGGGAACCCCGCATAACGAGGGAGTCACCCTCCGTAGGCTAGGTGCTATTGTAATCGATTGGAGACGGAGCGGAGGTAGGGTGCCGAGAAAGGGTGTGTTCCCTAGGCTCCCCTGGCGGTGGTCCCCTTCGCAGCCCCGTTACTCATTGTCTGGCCGCCCCATCCGCGGCGAATGCCCCAGACCATAGCCAGACCCTCGTAGACGATGCCTAGTGCCTGTATATGGGTGGATATTGCCGTGCGATCGTGGCCACGTTTCCGTACCGTCGGTGTATCGAAGAATTTTCCGCCGGATGTACCTTCGCCTACACGCGTTTCGTTCGATCCGTGGAAATTCCTCTTCACTAATTTTTAAACCGAACAACGCTGTAGTTGATTATTGCCTCCAGAATTTTGTCAATGTTGTTACGTTATCACTTTTTTTAATTATCACCACGTCAGGTTCAAGCGGTCATTTTTTATAGATTTGAAACTGCAGTTGTGCACGGCAATTCTTGCTGGAATGGTTATTTCGATTGCATACGCGTGGTGAGCAACTTTCCAGGCGATCCGTCGGTTTGAAATCTTTACTCAAATTGGGAAAATGAGCAATGGTCGGTAAAGGCACGCTGGAAGAGTGAATTAAACTACATACAAATAGATAGAAATTTTTAATTACGCTTAAGACTTACGACCCTACAGCATATCGTAGAGATCTGTACTGTCCGGAATATTTGGCGTGCAGACACGTTCTGTACGTGGTGCTGTTGTTGCTCTTTCAGGGAATAATAATAAAACCCTCGATAGGTATTTACGCTTTGAGTACAAGAAAATTTGAGGGTTAAAACTACATTTTCGTATTACGTCAGTAATTTTTCGTTACCTTTGAGCATGAACCAATTTTTTTTTTTTTTTTGATTTCAGTGTGCGACGGGTGTAGACAATAATACGAGATAAAGATTAATTATACTTTTAAAAGCAATCGGGGAAAATAACGCACTTCAAGTATCACAATTTAAATAATAGAAATACTTTAAGAAAATCTTCTTAAAACTTTCGTTCGCTTATTGTTCTCAGCCATCCGATACGAAAATTCTTGTGCCTGCTAATTGTATCAACGAAAGATTCCTGCGAAGATAACTCGGAGCTCCGACAAGCATTCCTCACAATAATAAATTCTTTGCACTGAAATGTGTTTTCTGGCAAAAAAAATCTTGCTATTACCATTGAAAGTAAAGTAGGTATGTGAACCGTGGGGTATGAACAAGTATAAAAAAATGTATACTTGAATTCAGATTTAATCAATTTTCTTGATTGAAAGGATGGAAAAAAAAACAAACAAACAAACAACACCAATACTTGTTTGTGATTTCGATTTACTCATCGTCGCGAAACGTGGGTGAAATTCGCTATATCTTTCGTTGGGATTTCGAGTACAGAGTATTATAAATACTGCAGCTGAAAATATATATATATATATATATATATATATCTTTGGAGATGAATTCGTGATAAATAGCGATAAGGAAATAAGATGAAGGAAGAGAGAAACTGCCCGTGGCCCAGATACCGAGGGGCTTTTTGGCTTTGGCAAGGGTGGCGTTGAGGGTGAGAGACAGGGGAGGTAAAAACTTTTGGATTTTATAACTTTACGACAGGGTGAAAACAGTTGAGTCACGAAGGGGTGCAGGCTATCGGCCGTCGGCACTCGAGGTGTACCACCCCCACCCTCGCCAAACTCGTGTAAACGGCTGCCTCTCCAACTATAATACCGGGCGTCGCAAAACTTTGACCCGAGGCGAGCAGGCCAGGTTCGTTGTTAGCGACGTTGCAGGGCCAGAACCTTTACCCGACAAACTTGGCCCGTTAAATATTTATTTCTCTTCTTTTTAGGGCAAACCCGGGCTCCACGTGTGGAGGAAGCGAGACTACCGCGTAAAAACCCGCCATCATAACTACGTAGATGTAGCTTTTCTGACTTGACGAAAAACAAAATTGACGAAATCGAGTAAAGGCCACGAAATGCGGCAAGACCTCGACGCGCTTCCTCCCATTTTGTTCATTGCTAACAATAAGAATAGACCGAAACAACCACGCGGGTTCAAATGGAATCTGGATTAGTTTTTCCTTTTCGGACACAATTGAGTCGGAAATTAAATCGAACGGTTTTTAGTCGTAATTGTAGTTGTTGCGGTTATGGATGAACCTGTAAGACAAATTCAACACAGTCACCGTCCGTGAGATCATCGTTTTTTAAAAGCTTTAAATTTTTTTATGTACCTCCTTTTTCTTCTCATCTTGGATAAAATTCCAGCGACTTTCCTCGAGCTGCGTCAAAATCATAATTTATGTATCCGGATTCGTTTTTGCGTTTAACGGTGGATGTAGAAAGGCAACTTTCTTGCTATTAGGAAACCTTGTTCTTGTATACTTGGTTTAATTTAACGTCCTCGTGTAATGGCCGAACTTATTGGCGCTGTAAATGCCCAACGTTTAAAAGAAAATACCATTACTTCCGAGACAGCTGTATTGACGAAAACTGACTACCAAACTGTTTTCTTCAACGGTACATCGCAGTATGCACTTAAGCCAGCAAACCGTACTAATGCCAATTGCCTGCATTCGTGTTTTTCCTCAAACATCGGACGTATCGTAAAGTAAACGTGAAAAATACTTCCGACATTGAAGTTAGTAACGTTATCGTAACGAAACATTGGAGGAAATAATTACTATTTTTACAATGATTTTGAAGGAACGAAGATTTGAAAATATAAGTTCATATGTTTTACATATGTTTTTCAGCAACGCTTTTTCCTCGGCATGAATCGTTACGATAACGTTACTAAACCTCAACAGGGTAAATATTTGGCTTTCGCAGGCAAGGCTTAAATTCGAGTCCTGCTCAACTGTGACGCGATAATTAGTTATCTATAGTCTATCGTTTGGAAGTACGACAACCCATTCGAAGATCTCGGTGGTAGTTGACAATGTTGAAGTTACTTCGAGCCGAGAGAAAACTATAAGCAATACATACGTGAAGCGTGAAACGAGTTGATTTAGCAAATTAAATTGCCAATTTTTAGGCACTCGTCAAGGGTGAAATCGTAGCCCAACTATTCCTACTGTCATTTTGTTAGGCGTGAAATATCGCTGAATAACTCACGGATGCTGAAAATGATCGTACAGCCGGAATTAAATCGCGAGTGTTTCAACGGCAGCGACGTCGAAATTTCTACCAGCGTTAATCGAATTCGCTCGTCGAATATTCTACAGATTCGTCGTTTTTCACAAATTAATTCAGTCAAGCCGTACTCGACTTACGCTACTTCACACTAAAAATCTCGGTCTAGGGAATTCAATTTTCGCGAATCTATCACATTACGCGGATGGGCACGATTCGCTCTGAAAGTCACACTACACGACCATTCTCGGTCGCGCGAAATTACCATCATTACAATTTTTCGAATTACTCGTAAACGGAAACGTGAAATCGATTTTTCGTCTCGCCCCGGTAAGCTTAAGACTAGCGAAGCCGCGTAAGATTGAGGCATTCGGTAAAATCAATTTATATAAATAAAACGTTACGTCGCGCAGCGTTAGTCCAAGGGTTCGGAATTCCTTCGGCCCTGATGTTTAAATTTTTTATCACTCGTACGGTCCAGCGAAACGAAAAGAGTGCCGAGCTTGATATTTATCGAACACTTACCTGTTAGATACACGCGTGTGTCTCCGATACGTAACAGCGGCAACGTGTAGGTAAGCGTTATACCTTTCTGCCGGTACATGTACACGCATGTGCGTACGACATACATCGGCATGGGCATACGCGTACACGTCCCGCTCGTCCAAAGTTCCACGCACGTGATACGCGGGCGAGCGAAGCAAGGCGAGCTTGTAGATTTATACACGTACCTATACGTACCTTGTGCATCCGTGTGTGAAATTTCGTCACGATACCTGCAGAGAGTTCGGGCGGCCATCATGGCTTTACCTGCTTGATAACTGCTATCTAACTTCTAAGAAGGCGACGGCGCCGCGCTCCCGCCTTCAGCTGCGGGTCCCGCATATCCGATCACTCGACTCTTACTTACGCTTCATCCGTTATGCGTTTTACGTATCACGGCCGATGCGGGACGCGATGCAGAGGAATAAGTAACAAGGCACCGGCACGAGGTGGACGTCTGATACAGCCATGCGCGGTTCGCTCTATGCGATAGTCGACAAAATTTTATACGCATTATGCCGCAATATATACAATTCGTTACGAGTCACGCGGTGAATCCGCAACAGCTCTCTTTCGGGCCTTCTGTGTTAGCACAAACGATATTGCGCATCTTCGAAAAAGTTACAAGTAAGGCAGGTATGCAACATACCTGGTAATTATCGTCTTGAGGTGGAGTATGTGAGAAACAACGAGTCCGTAACGCGTAGCCTGCGCACGTTGCAGTGGCTTGGCAGTGCTGACGGAGTGCCTACATTAGGTGTGTTATTATCAAAATTATCATCGGGACCGGATGCTGCGCGAGCGAGCCGACATCTCCGGATGCATCTTGTTAGGCAGAAGTAGGATTTAAGCGCCGTTTTACTGCCGCCTGGATCGGGCAGCAACGACCAAGCCCAAGTATTACAGACCTCGCCCTCCGACGCGTGTGTAACGCGGGTCTTTGTTCGTCGGGAAAAAGTCATTACATACAAATGGATGTGTTCGTTTGTTGTGTAAGCGCATGACACGACCTTACAACCCAACGAGGTTGAAATAACCTAGTTTGGCAGAGCTTGATTCCTAAATTTCTATCGTAAACCAACAATTTTCATTTTAACTGCTGTCGAAAAAAAAAAGAAAAAACAAACAAGTAGGTAGGTAGCCTCGGGCTACCGTATCAAAAATGTTGAAATAATTGTGATTATCCGCAGTCTCGTAGACATAAATTACAGAAATGGTCATCGTAGAATTAGTCTTGAGAAGTATAAACCGGTATCCGGTTCGCCATTTCATTTTTCATACAAATATTCAATCGCCTGTTACTGCGAAAGAATGTGAGCGGTTTTCGCCTGTTCGTAGAACTTCTCTCCCTTTCTCTTGAATCTAAGAATTTCTCTATATTTCCGGCATACGATACACCTTGAGGAAATGATGGAAGTTGGGAGGCTGATGGATTGACCGCACATGCGCAAAATAATTGATCTCTATTGATCGATGAGATCGTGCCCTGCGGTATTTTCGAAACCAGACGCATGAGCTGTCAAACCCTTACGCGTCAAGTGGTGAGTTGAGGTTACGTTGTTACGATACCTCGTAATGCAACAATCAGTCAATCGACAATAAATAATTGACACACATACCTGAATTACCGAATCATTTATTTGAGATCTGCTTAAATAAAAAAAAAAAAGCACTCGCCTTGCGTAACGTCCATACGTCGCGTTTGGCGGCTGAAACTTGGGGTGGCCAGCCGGCATTAGAATATGTCAGTCACTCATCCTGCTAATTTTCACAATACTTCCTCTCGGTATATACAGATGAAAGGATACGGGGCTAGGATGCTAATCAAATTTGCAACGCGTAATCGTGGGTCAACATATACACATGGTATATTTGCATACACTGTGGAAATAGACGTCATTGACAGTGGTGATGAGACTGGTCCGTATAGAGGAAGTATAGTGCCGTGGTACCGTCACCTGTCTTACACAGTAAGTTCCCCCTCCCTCCTCAAACGAAGCAACGTAATAGTACATATACAAATGCATATACATACACAATTAACATGAAAAGACGTAAAGTGAGTTATTACTTATTATTATCATTATTGTCATTATTAATTATTGAATAAGTTGAGTAAATGTACCTCCTCAAAATTAACGATATCGTTATAGTTTTGTATCATAGCGGGGCGCAGCGTCCCTGCAATTATACGATTATAATTATGATGATGATTATGTACATATTATATACATATATATACATATACATATTGTATAACGTCGAAATATCACAATGTGTAAAAACTTTTTTTCAAGTTTCTGTTTGTAAATATATTGTTTAGTTAGTTTCCGATATTACAATTATTATCGTTACAAATATTATTACGACCATTATTATTATGGTTCTAGTTGACCGTATCTAGGGAAAATAGTGTAACGACGATAAATTTATTCTTTTTCCCCTGTTTTTGTTTTGTTTTTTTTTTTCGATTCTTTCTTTCTTTTTTATCTATTGGAATTCGTCAGGAAATATGCACGATAGTGACATTAATTCGTCCGTAATATCAGAGCAGCAATATTATACTTTCCAATTATGATGTTGATCTACCTTGCGTTTTGTTATCTGTCGATAAAAGTGTTTTTCATACGTAGGTAATTTTATAATTTCCGACTGCCAGGCAGTAACAATATTCTTGAATGAATTTTCAAAAAAACAGAATTTATTTATATATCACATTATACGATTTGCGTGATTAATAGATTATTATCGGATCCTTTTTCATTTCAACGAGTTAATTCAACGCTGAGCTTGATTTTACATGCATATGTACGATTTGATCAACGAACAAGTTCGACATACCCTTGTCTAGCTGTGTAACATACATAATATCGATGCATATACGACTTGTATGTAAGAAAAAAATATACCAACAAGACACGGGAAAACGTATGATATCAAACACCTAATTGACTTACTATACACCTACCAATTAAGCGCATGTACTCGCTAAAATATACATATATACATATATATATACGCATACATGTATATATGTATATATGTATGCGTGTGTATATATACATATATTATACATATAACTACCGCCGCCTGAATAAAATTGAAATTAAAACATAGCAACTTGAATAAAAATTGAAAAAAAAGAAAAATATATTCAGTCAACAAACATTCGTTGCAACGCGACGCGCACCGAAATCATATTGTAGTTAGATTACTTTGATTGTTCATTGTTGTAGATTTTTTATAAAGAGGAGTTGAAAAAAAAAGGACGAGAATAAGGAGTGTGAAGTGAAGAGAAATAAGAAAATAAAGTGAAACGAAATTCTGGAACGGAGTGCTTTTCATTTTTTAGCGAGTCGAATTCGAGCCATGGACGTGCGGCGGAAGGAAAGGCGAAAAGAAAGTAGGATCCAAGCCGTGAACCTTGCAAAAAGTGTGCGCGTTGTCGTTTCTACCACGTCCCTTCTTGCCCGGCGCACGTCCTTAGAATATTAAGTCGGACCTACGCAAGCAGAGGATTTATTCGAAATAATAGGTGAAAAAAAAACTCACAATCAAATGCGAATTCGCGCAGTAAGTATAAAAAGGAATGCCAGAAGATATTTTTAAAAGACTTCGCTCTGCACCTTCTTTGCTTCATTGCAGGACGATATTATTTTTTTCTTTGCGCTAAATTGTAACGTGTAAGAAAGAACTTGCTGAAAAGACGCTTGCCTTTTGCAGAAATATCTTCTTCATCTTCCAAGCTTTCTCCCAATCGTTTTTACTTTTATAATTTTTCTTTTTTCTTTTTTTCGTTTGTCCAAGTTTCAATTCGTCCCGAATTATTTGACTAACCTGCGTTATTGAGTTCGTATCCTACGACAGCTTTCTTCGTTATCCTCTTCCCGGTTACAGGCGTTAATTACCATAATACTTTCTGCCACCAGAATTCCATGTAATTTGTGCTTTATTGTGTTTTTTTCTAAAGAATTATTCGCTAAAGTACCTTACGTTATCCGAAAAAATTGAGCCAATATCTAGTATGTGTAGACAGCAAACGTTGCGTATACGTATAACGAGGCATAAGTTATAAATTGAAGAAAAACGAAAATAAAAGAGAATGCCAAATGTTAGCCTTAAGTAAAAATGACCTAAAATTTTCTCTGTTAAAAATTGTTCAAGGGATTTTCTATCAACTGTTCAATTCTCCGTAACTGCATACGACATTTATACAATTCTTCACGAACGATCACGCATAACGTTTACTTTTTCACACAACCGCGATTTGTAATGTATCGTTAGAATTGTAAGAAAATATAAAAACAATTCCGTACCATCGCAATCGAATCTTTGTACTTTGAGGCTTGGTTATAAAACATAATTTTAATATCTTTACTTTTTGTTGGATCTGTACGAAGCGCAATTTGTGCTGCAGAAATTTCTTGATTTCCGATTCCAATATTGATTCTTACTCATCAATATTGATTCACATTGATTAAGAGATCGTTCGCGAGTGATTTTAGATGTCGAATGAATCTATGATAATCATCATAATAGGAATAAGTATAATTAAGCGTAAAGAATATTGTACAACGCTACGGTATATGATATAGAACAATAGTTAGCACTAATATATTATACCTGGAAACATTTACCTTACTGCCGCCCTACAACTTACCCACATACCTGTCGTAATTAGCCGAATAACTGTGCAACTCTAAACACTTTAATCATACCTATTATATTCACGACCCTAGCTCTATCGTACAGAGCACAGAATATCCGAGTACACTTATTAATTAAACGTAACTGATTGAAAGAAAAAAGAATGATGAAAATTGATACCATTTATAACAAAAAAGAAAAAAGATAAAATAAAAAAAAAAAAAAAATACGCTTCTCGTATACGTCTTACACTTTTGTGAATATATTATTTATAGGACTTGTATGTATGTTATGCATATAAAATTTCTCCTTGAAAATTTTGAGATTACGAATGGTAATGTAAAAACTATACCTAGGCCTTATAGGTGAATAATAATCACGCAATCTGCAACGCTCTGATCATATTCCGTGCAAGCGATAGGTTAAGTGTAATTTACGTAACTTGATGGATTTTTTAATACCAAATTTCTTTCCCGTTTGATCGTTGATCGCCTCTCTTCCCCTTATTTGCCATATTTCTATCGAAAAAAAAAGATTTACATTAGATATGCAAAAACGTAGAGCCTGCACGGAATGATCAAGTGCATCGTTTGATTTAAGAATGGGGAATATCTCTGTTACCTGTTGTTACGTAACGTAAGAGAATTCGACCTGCTGATCACTCCGTTCTCGTCGCATTGTAATACTAATTTTAAAAAATATTGTAAATACTCAAGAACCGATAACATTATAAATATAGGAAAATGATATGTTTACGGAACACGCAATATTAAAACAATGAATTGAAACGAAGAAGAAGAAGAAGAAGAAGAAGAAGAAGAAGAAGAAGAAAAAATGAGTTGTAAATATAAACGGAAGATGTTTGTTAAATATAGAATATGTTACGTTTTTTAAACAACCCCGCCTTATGTTATTTTTTCCATCCCTCATTGCACCCGTTGATTTCATTTTTCCATTGCCCACTCGCACTCACAATTCCCAACATCATTTGTACGTCGAGTGAAAATAAATGTTCTCGCAAACATAGCAAAAAACAGGTAGAAAAGTAAAATAGTAAGGAAAATTCTGCAATATTGTTGCAAAACATCGCACAACAGACGAGCTTACGTACAAGTTCCAAGTTCTATGGCGGCAGCAGAATCGTTCGTTTGTCGACATTGGATGTTATTTCACACGCGGCCGTCGAGGGTTCAACGGAAACTGGTAATTCTTCGTCGCCTCTATTTTTCGCTCTCACCTGATTTTTTCAACAATTTTTATTTTCTCTCCCCATCTCTTCCTTGCCAGTACCTTTACTCGGCGGAGTAAAGAGAAATCTTTCTTCTTCTCGCTCTTCATTTTCATTGCGCCTTTTCACCCGGTGTACCGGCGTTCTGGCTTAAGGCCATAGCAAAGAACTACGAGGCAACTCGACTCGCGTATTCAAGTCGCTTCTTCGTATAACCTACGCGCATCGCCTTTCCTTTCCTTTCCTTTCTCGTATCTCACGCTCGGCAAGATATCTTCAAACGACCTTCTTCAAATGATTAATTTTTTTCCAATACCCCGTTTAAGGAGAACTATACAAATCTTTTCATTCCAAGGACCTCTCGTTCTGTTTGATAGTGGGGAAAAAAGTGCTGGCTATGGGAAGACAGATAATGGCCCCCTTCGATTTCGCCGAACTTTTGCAGAGTGATTCTACACTAAAAATCATTTGACACGCGCTTCGAATTACTCTACCAAAGTTCTATAGTTTTCAAAATATTTACTTTTCAAGTTTCAAGCGCTCCTTAAGTTGGATAGTTTTTTCACCATTGAACGTGTATGTGGACGCGTATACACTGTATGTGCGTGCTAGAAAAACTTATGCACCATTATTACAGGATGGTGAAAAACCAAACACAAAATTTACAGGTATTTATAATATTTTTCATTGCACATGTGAGTACGATTCTGCCTTAAATTGTACAATATTGGAGAAATATAGTTCCGTTAATGTTCTTCTTGATAATATTCTGTTGAAATTTAAACAGGTCTTTTGTATACTTACCTGGAAGGTCGATCAGATCCCCTTTACCTGCGTTTCTATGTATAGTGCTTCACCACTGTGGTGGGGCTATACCGAAGGTCATTTTTGGCACACAGCTGTTCACGAGGTTATTTCAGTTTCAAACTTTAAACTGTACGGAACGTATTATGGAATCTACTGCAAAATTTCTTGGTGAAAATGTCGCGATACCGGGTCAATCCGGTTCTGTTTCTTTTGTTAATTACAATGTGGTGGAAGCGATACCGATTGTTGAAGACCAGAGCCAAGATGAACCTCGGGAGTTGACAGATTACCTCATAACACCGTGTTAAAAATATTGTCTGTCGCGTGAGAGTAAAATCATTTCAAATACAGTTTCTGATGGGATTTACGGAAGAAGAGGAATTGTATAAGCCCAACGAAATTATTGGAGAGCAAATTATGGATTTGGAGGAGAATCGTCAAACCAGGGGCAAATTTTCGAGTCCAACAAGCGTACCAGAAGAGTACACGGAGTGATGTTCCATTCGAAACAAAAGTGCGTTTCTACTGCATTTCTTCTTCATACTTTTTAGAATATTTCACAATATGCGCTATATTATATTTTTCTTTTCTATTATTTTGTGAAGTATGAATTTAAAAAGTGAGTTACTTGTCTGTCATAGGTCAGAGTTGTAAAGCTGACAGAGCTGCATCCAGGTCGGTCCTTGAAATCAATTGCGCACTTGGCGACACGGAAACTGAAAAATCGAAGACAACTGCGAAAGTGGAAAATGCCGGTGGCGTCTGGCGAGAATGAGCTCGATAAATTAAAGATGATCGATGCGTGGGTGCTTGATCGTTTCACGGAGGCACGAAATTCTTTGAATAGAGTCACGACAAGACTGTCTCGGCAAATGGGTTATGGCTGCGTGGTTTCAACATAATACTAATCCCACATTCGTTAAGTTAGCACAGCCACTTACAAATATCGAAATGGAGTCTTTTGGATAATTGGCCGTGAAAAAATGCATTTCTTAAAAATTTTTCTATCATGGCACGTGCGATACCAATTTATGACACACTAATGCGAACTGCTTGTTCGTATCCTTTTCACAGACCAGAGTTTAGAATGAATGGATAACTTTAGATACTTGTTGTTAATTACTGTATATGATTGAAAATGCAATGTTCTTGTATTAAAAAGTCGGATATTTTTCGTAAAGCAAATTTTAAAATGATTATATCCTGCATGTCGCAATTTCCCTCATATCCGTACATTACAAATTGCAACTCATACAATGTCTTGGTACCTTTGACTTATTACGACAGACTTTACTTCAAACTGAACTTGTGAATCTTTTATGACCTTGTTCGCATCTTTTTGAATAATCACGATTTATTTATCATCATCACGAGATTAAGATTGTATATATTACGAGGCTCTCAATATATATATATGTAAAAATAACACACTTTGATGCAAAAATGTATTCGTAGGTGAGAAATTGTAGAATAATTTTACATTTTAAAAGAATTACGTTTTCCGTGCCAAAAACTTCACAATAAGTGTGCAAGTTTCTCTGATATAACTTCATGACATGGAAATTGTTACTAGGGATTTACCGCTAATTGGCCGCTGGTGATCAATTGTAGTCTTAATTCAGTTGGAATCCAAATTTATGAAAAAATTTTAGAGTTGGGCCTTCTTCACGCCGATGTAGCATAATCACACAAAAAATAACTATTAAGGGTTGATCGTAGAGACTTGTAAAAAGTAGCGAAATTCTCGACTAATTAGCGCTAATGACCCATGGAATTTCACTGCAGCCGGGATGTGAATTTAAAAAAGAAAACAACCGACGGCAGTGCTGACTTCTCTTGAGACCAGCACAACCATCTGCAAATTCTGCACGGAGGACTGATCGTGGAAAATTGTCAAAGGCACCATAGTTTGTCACTTATTAGCCGCTAGTGAGCCATGGACTTTTGAAATTTGTCCGGACCTGAATATTACAAAAAAAAAAAAAAACCGCTGCCAGTACCGACTTCTTTCAAACACAGCGCAACCGTCTGTAAATTCCGCATGGGGAATTGATTGTAAGAAATTGGCTGGTGTAATAGTGAAGTATTCCTAAGAGCCAGTTCAATTCCCATGCGGTGTTGAGTTTTCTACTAAAAGATGTTAAACGCAAGTATCTCGAAGACTACAGAGTTGTGGGAGGGTAAGCCGAAAGACGTATCAAGTCATGTTAGTATAGAATAACCCAGCGAAAGCTCGGGCTAATCGAAGGTGGCCATCACCTACCTTCCCCTTGTGAGACTTTCCAATGAAATATATACACCCGTTGGACCCAGACACACTGTCGAATTCATTCTGTCACCCATCTACTCTCAAAGGTCCCAGTCTCCGCTGATCTCGACATTGAAAAGGACAATAGTCCCAGTTCCTAGGTCCCGCATAACGTTCCCCTTCCGCCACGGGCTCTGATTTCGTTTTACAGAATTACGGTTCGCAGAACCACACGCACACCTGCGAATTCGAAAATGTAAAAAAAAAACTGCTGGGAAAATTTGTGACCTGGCACGAGGGTGAAAAATTTTGAATGAAACCGGAGGCGTCTCGTCGTTTGATAAAATTTTCATGGAACGACCGTAGATCTAGGCAGCATTGTGACGAACAGGTAAGTATTCGCTTCTATCCTGCAGCACACACCGAAGTTTCGTATAGGTATAGAGCACAAGGTAACCAAGGAATTCATACCCTGCAGCACCTATGGCACCACGGCTTGTGCGTAGTCACCGATATGTACATTGTACACGCACAAACACTCACGCACGTTAAATTTATAATATACGTGTACACCTGTGCAAGGTACGAAGCTTCCCCGAAGCTTCTGCATCCCTGCACGCTGGGTACACGGATTATTCTCAGCGGGCATTGTCCTCCACCCGGGGCCACAAAGGACCTCCCGATCCTGAGACGCGACACGGGGTGATTCGTAGCTGCGTGCGGGGCTGCCATGCGAACTCCGTTCGCAAACAGGTAGGACACCTTCTCTCATTTCACGCCGCGTTTACCTGGCTGAAGCAAGAATCGAGACTGACCCCGGGCGCGTCCCTCATTCAGACGGGCATGTTATTTATTTTCTTTCGATGCCCGGGAATTCGGAAAATTTTTACTCTCGTGGGACGGTGTCCAAAATTAATGGTCAGAAGTCTTGAATCTTCCAAGAAGTTTGCTTTGGAAAAGGAGACGGTTTAATCTCACAATTTTAAGAGGATGAAAATAGGCTATTCATACGTCTATGATCACGGATGTCACGAGTAACGCATTCTACTCTATAAAATCGTGGAAGACATTCTTGGTACTGATCCTGAACTAAAGCGTATAAATACCACCTCGCACCGAAACGACTCTGAACATTCCAAGGCAGTCCATCCAAGCATACAGTACAGAAGGTCAGCGGTTTTTAAGAATTCAAATCTCCGTTCTGTGAGAGAGGTCAACCAGATTAAATTCTAGAGGAAGATCAACGGAAGAATCGAGATTCGTCTCGTTCTATCCGTGATACGGGAATCATGTCTTTTCCGATAAATTGTGCGACCTCCCGGGATCCGTAGACCCAGAAATGTTCGCAATGCCGTTTTGATGCCAACCGGCAATATCCATAAATCAACTTCACGATAAAATAAATGTAATATGTACTTTACCAAAAGTCATCTAGGCCGGTGCCTCCATATGCAAATGCAGCCACCATTCCTTTCGCCGTGAGAAGGAAAACTTGAAACTACGAGCTTTAAATCATTCCCAATGGATTTTATCAACCTCGGCCACGATTGTTACACTCCAAAATCGATTTCTCAACTTGTTCCGATCGAGCAAGTTCGAATTTACGTTGGAACACAATCATTTCTCGCATCATCTCGTCGGTACATCTTAAGTCTCCGGGCACTTAAAGTACTCTAAACCCTTGTAGGTGAGGTGAACATCAGCAATGTATACTTATTCGTAAGCTTACAGCCCAATGACTGCATAGGGCAGTAAACTCCGGTTAACGGCACAGCAATTAAAGATTTTTATTAAATATATTTACAGAATCCGATGGAGACGAAGAGCGCGCAGAGCGACACAGACCCATTGGAACGGTTAAATTGTATCGTACAAAAGGCTTCAGGCACTTTTATTGACCAGACTAGCGATCGTAAAGTTGCCTGCAAACAGGCATATATTCACATGTACATAGGAATATAGACGTACTGCAATTATATTATTGTATGGGATCAGTTTAAGGGTGGCTTGTTAAAGGCCCAGGTCTTCCTGCAACCTTAAGGTTCGTACCGTCGTTTTCTTGCTGAACCTTTGTTAAATTTCAATTGTCGGTAACAAGGCTAAAAATAATGATATCCACGAAAGTATGGAAGTACCAATGTACGCTGCTGACAATGCCCTACCCAGTAAATAACCCCACGCTTATCCATCCAATCTCGCCAATCAGCTATGCATAAAAACTCGACTTGGGACGCAGATGTCCTTCGGAGAAGAGCTGCGAAATGGTAAAAATAGTAAAAAGATATATAAATACCTATAACTGGGGGTGCACGTTAACCAGGATTGTTTATTCCCTCGTGTTCCGAGAGAAAACACCATTTCGATTTTACGAAATTTGAGATCATTATATTTCTTCATCGAGACGTAAAAATTTCTGCATCCATATAGTTCTTGAGATACGATATACCGGAGTACTTTCTCGTCTGTAACGTCGTGTAGCAGTTGGTAGATTACATTAGCTTTAAGCCCTCCGTACTTCTCCCTCCCGCCGTCCCGATGTCTGTCTCGTTCGTTTTCTGTCATCCTTTTCCTCCCCCTCTTCCCTGATATCTCTCTTTCGCTCTCTCCTACTGCTAGCTGTACTCTACACATAACGGCTATCGGGCAGCTGGTTGTTTTTGGCGTGGTGGCTCAGCGTTCCGTGCTAGCGGCTAAAACGATACCATCTCACTCCTGCACCAGCCAGCCAGAGCTCCTAGCCTAGCACGAGTCACCACGCATAATACTCACGATTGTGTGCGCAGGCCTCGGAGGCTTTGGTATAGAGGTATGTACGTATGCAACGTCCATGCACGTGAAGAGCAGGTCTGAGTCCGTAAGAATACGGTAACATCTTCCCGTTTGAATCTCTCCAGTATTGGAAATTGTGGTGTGATTAACATCGGCACGCAGGTAGTCAGAAATCATTTACAAGCTGATGGACCCGTTGGGAATGCCAAGGAATGGTCTGGAGCTTGAACTGCAAAGAATCAGACCAACCCTCGGGTGAGATTGGCATGGGACAGATAAAATTAAGATTAAGAGAAATAACAACACCAATGCGCAAACCTTAAGATTCTGGTGAAACTGGGTGTGAGATTGCGTACTTGTCATTTGCATAGTCGAATCCAGAAACAAATACGTTGGGTGTGTCCGAGAATGGAGATAATTTTTTAGTGACTCTATTCGGACCGAAACGTTACGTGTAAAACAACTTCCGCCCCTTACCACACAACGGTCAGATTTAGTGGATAACGTGAGCGGTTTTTATTATGCATCTTGAATTATCAGATTATCAGTTCATCGCTTGGGATACTGACATCCGCCTGGTAATTCTTACAATTATCACAAAAATTTTTATGTAGAGAGCATGTACATTCAATGATCGATTTACGGAGTATAGAATCAAATTTAATTTACTAGTAGTTCCTCGCGTGAGATTAAATTAGAGTACCTACCAGTATGAGGTAACTCGTACGAATGAGGGTAATACTGATTACAGTCAGGCTGCAATTAAATCCTGAAAAAATTCGATTTCGCAATCTTGTGTGAGACAAACTTCTTCCAACAGAGCCACTCATAGTTGCCATGTAGTGACCTTAATACCAACGATTCCTGAAATGTGTAAAAATTTTGCAAAAAAATACAACGGGCTTAGCCTTAGTTTTTGATCGCGATATCTCATAGATGACAAGAACTTTTTGTCTCAGAATCGATTCGTAAGAAGCTCCACTGACTACTTCGACCTTTGTGAAGTCAAAAAACATAGTAAGATCATTGTGGGATATCTAGCTTCAAAAATGTGACGTGATTTTTCGAAAAATGATATTAGGGTTCTTTTTATTTTTCTAGTCATATCCCGCAATCTTCGTGCTTTGGTCTCGGGATATACCGCAGTTTACTCTTCGGAATATTTAATTGAGAAACCGATATCTAATGGCATCATCTGTTGAGAACCTTACTCTTATTCCTATCCTATGCCAGTGTGTATGCAAAACATCAGTGTATGTATCTAATTTTATTCTGTTCTCATTACCGTGGTGTATCAATAAGCCACAGTTGAAATGTAAAATATTTGCCTTTCGTGTCGATGTATCGCTCTTTCGCCATGTCCACTGTCGTAATCTATTACTTTCATGTTTACCTTTTTCCTCTTTCACACTTGTCGTTTATCGCCATATTCGCAACCACCGACACTATAAGCTCAACGAAACATAGCACGTTATCTTGAAAGATAATTAATCTTTTCTGTGACCTCATATCGCATTGATCTCCGCCATCACTTCCTCAAACGCACAGGATTAAAACGTATCTCTACGAACCACCTGCAACGGATAGTGATTCCTACAACTTGGACTTGACGCATCGTGCGACTTGTTTGTTTCCATTGTGCAATTGGACACGACAATCTTCATCCAATTCATTGGTGTCACAACTGATTTTAACGTATCGTAAAATATCTTGTTATCGTTCATCTGACAAATCAAATTGGGCAATTGAAACTGTGAGTGGTGGGAGAACACGAGTTTTTTGAATTCCCTAAAGTATGAAATCACCTAGTTACGACGCGCCGTACAATCGCCAATCAAATCAAGATCAGTGTGTCTACGTATAGTTATCGGAGGTCACCAGTGTGACTGCAGGCGAGTATAAGTACAGATGCTACAAAATCGCGGGGTTCATCGATGCCGATGCATCTCGCGCGTGGACGCGCGTGTGTCGGCGATCTTCCGAACAGTGGCACCCGGCGTAATGAAGCACGAACTCTCCTCCTCTCCTTGGGATACTCCCGGTACCGTGCTATTACTGGGATGATAATGGCAGGACATCTCTCTGCGAGCTTCTTCAGTAGCCAGGGGAGAATCGTGGTAGCTCTGGTTCACTCCAATACTTGCTCTGTCCTTCTCTCCCTTGTTGCAGATTCTCTCGTTCGTCGAACGTCCCTCAAACATGCCGCTTCCACCACTTCGAGAGGACACACATGTTTCAGTACCTCTTTGGATGATATTGCATTCCTGCCGAAGCCACAAGGCAATGGAACGAAAAATATTATGAAAGCACCTTATTGTATCCTGTAATTTGACGTTAAAAGTCGCTTGTGAATCTTACCATTCCTATCGTATTTTAACACTGGATGAGTCACGTGAACGCTGTGAACCGTTCCCAGACCTTCGAAGAGCAAGATTTTACTTACTTCAAGAGTGCAGACGTTTTCACACAAATTACTAAAATTTTTGTGCGAACGCAAAAATTGTACGAGATTGCGAAAAGTGTTAATATTACGTCTTCGAAGAGTTCACAGAGCATTTTAACAGATGACAAGGATTTCATTTTCTGATGTACTGTATATACCTAAGCTATTCAAGTCCTTGAATATCATTATTTCAGCAGAGGAAAAGCATGAGAAAATCGGTAGGTACCATCGATCACGCCTTAGTAAACATGGGATTGATTATGACCAGTTTACGGTCAAAACGTCACACCGAATCCATGTCAGATAGCATCGTACCAGTCAGAATCAATCTCATGGAACGTACATCTAACTTAATTGAAAAATGGCGAGTTATTGAACTCCGCAAAAATAACCTCTTCCTAAAGATTACAAAAAGGTGTCAGTCGCCTGTAAATCACGGATCGCGCTATGGATGAAACACTGCAGCAAATATCGACTGTGATTGTTAATATATGTTCGATCACAGCTTATTTTATCTCATAGTTGTTTGAACTTTCAAGTACAACGTTCGACCAAGATACACTGTTCCGTGCCAGATGATTCCCGCGGTCGTACTCGAGTTTTCATTCCACAGCAAAAGCGGTACACTTTAAAATCGCAGCTATACTGAGCAACTCTTATCAATCAGTATGTAAAATTGATACGTAATTTTCAATAATATTCTGCAGTTCGTCGAAAGTTTAATACGAAGCTTTATCGTTTTTCATAATAATTCGAAACAGGAACAAGCGATGCACCGAAAAGTTTTTAACCAAGTAAGCCTCGGAAACAGTGACTTGAGATCGTTCGATCGAACCCAACCGAGTATAGGTGTGCTCTTGTTGTCCATTGGCCTGTTTTTGCAGGGACTACCGTGGCCAGTTTTCAATTCACCGAGCTTTCCTGGCCCTCGAAGATATAACGCGAGTTCGGAGGATCAGGTATTTGAAGCATCGTGTGTGTTCCGGAGTGAGCCGGAGCAACGAAGAGCCACCATATAATTATAGGATGGAGAGAGGATAGAGAGAAGGAGCCTCGTCATCGGAATTACGGGCTCATTTTTGTTACTCTACACTCCTACTACTCCCTACACCGGGTCCGGGCCTGGGCCAAATGAAGATCTCCCGAAGGCGGGCCGTGGCAATCGCGTGCTGTGCTCACCGAAGTCTGGATCGAGCCGAGCACCGTGCAGACTCGCTGCACACGAGCAGCCACAGAGCTCGGAGATGAAACTGCGGGCTTCTTTTTACCCCGACCTCACCAAGATTGAGGCCCGTCTCGTTCTTTTCCGAGAAACCACAAACACGCGTGTCTCGCCCCGCCTTAATTCCAACGAAAACCGATCTCCGGGCCTCGGATACGCCTGATCAACAATTCGCGGCACAATGCTACAATAGAGCTTCTTCCTTCTCCCTGCCTTCTCGCCTTACTCCTTCGATATGAAAAAAATTTGGTGATGAAGAAAGGTTACCGGGCAATCGATTAGGAGCAGCGTGCATTACCACGCATATAGTGGGAATAAAGAAGGCAAGGACGAGGAACGCTCGTCTCTCGTAAAAAGAACCAATTTCTTGAAAAAATCAGAAGCACTTTTCTCCGCCGTGATTGACTCCAGCGGCATTACGACGTTGAGAATAGCTGAACATTTGTAAGGAAGACAAAAAAATGTTACGGGCTGGAAGAAAAAAGATTATTTACTTGTAAGAACATTAGGGATTTCCCGATTTCTCCACTAATCGTCGTCTGTTTTCAGCAAATCGTACCAATTCAAAAAAATCAAATCACCTTCGTATCTCTGGCAAGACGTAGGAACAATTCGTTTTGAATCGATATTCCAAAAATGTCGCGTAATCGACCGGTACCTCGATTATCAGAAAGAACGAAAAACATTGAGGAAGAGAATATCCATGATGGATCCTCCCATCCCGCTCCCCAACCTGCAGTATACCTCCGAATCTTTGGCGGGGTTCGGGTTAGCCCAGGATAGACCCCAGGGGGAGGCTGATTGCCGCGGAGGCGGAGGCGGCCCCCGAGAAGGAATCCATAAGCCCCGGTCGTTTTGGGTGGGAGTTTTTTTCCCTCTTTCTCAAAGGATGTTCAACAGAATACCGCCGAGAGCTCCGCCGTGCCGTCTTCTTATAACGCGGACACAAAGAGACCCGTGTCTGGCAGCCGTCGCCTACCTGAGTTTCCTGCACAAGACCTTGGGACCCTTCGGCCCTTGGGCCTGTCCCGTCCAGGAGGTGATCGGCTTCGATCTTCTCCATCGTAATCGCGCTTTTCCCCTCTCACCTTCTAAATCCAGCTGCTCCAGAACTACACCTACAGAAGAACCAGAAACTCGAGCCTCGTCTGCGACAAGTCGGTATGCAGCAATCCTTGAGGAATTCGCCTGGGTGCACCGACTATGGAGTGACTTTATGCATGGTGTGCGTAATATGCTCGAGTATTGAGATTCATCGCCGCATGCGGGGCTTTCATCGCAGTTTTTGTTGACGATCGTGCCTGCAGAGTCCTTCAAATTTTGATTCAACTTTTTTCTAGCTTCTGCATTCCACGATCAATAATACCTGTACCTAGCCACTCGACGGGTAAAGATAAGAATCTGTCAGTGTTTTTGTTCATCCTTCAGCGAAATTCCATTTTTGGACGTATCAAAACCGTCGATAAAAAAACGGAAACTCTTCTCGCGCCACCATGTAATTCGACATTTTTAGTATATTCAAGTGCAGCAATCCCAACTGAATTCTGAGATAGTCTCATTTGCACGATATCCTCCATATACGATACGTTTTTAGTTTACAGGAAGAAAATCGAGCATGACCGTGAACCTATCTGCTGTACGTACGAGTATGTCAACGGTGGAGTGCCGCCGAGAAGCGTTCTCATCCCGTGGTGTGAGGCGCTAGATCCAGACGGCGACGAGTTGGCTGCGTGAATCTTCGCAGACTACCGAGTCCGAGATGGTAAAACACGGGCTATATAACGCAATATATTTTATCGAAAGTCTAAAAAAGAATATATGACGGAAGTACGAGAAGGATCTGGCGCTGTTCCAACTGGAATTGAGAGATGCCTCGTCCCGAAAGAGATAAAAAAAAAGAAGGAGAAACGGCAGAAGAGGAAATTGCAAGACTACTTCGCGCAGAGACGCGAGAAGAGCGCCAGGCCGGGGAGAACACCCTGAATTCTCAAACTTCCGTAGCTGGCTAGGCTACAACCATCTGGTCCTTGGACCTTGGGTGTATAATCATCGCAGGTATACGGATAGTTTAAGATATAATCTGTATAACAATTTTTCCCGACAAAGCAGAAGCACGGAGTCATTTCGTTTACTCGAGTTTCATTCGTCATGACCATTACGAGGCTGAGGATATCCAGCACTGGTTAAAGCTTTCTCTACGTACGATGTCATTCGGCGTTCATGAATTGGTGAACATATTTCTACAATATTAATCGTTATTTTTGGGGCACTGATTCCGAGTCACTTACTTGAAAACGCCTTCAATCTACGGACTACTGGGGGATTATTCGTCGTTTAGGAACGAGTGTAAATTAGTACATATTAATATCGTATAAAATTGTAACAAGTTTAAAGCGTTTGTTCGTCGTTGTGGAATATTTTACTCCAGATGAACGTAGCGCTGCAGGTGGATAATACACACGCAGTGATGCGGAGCTCACGAATAGTTAGTGAAATGAAACTGTTATTAAGGTAATTATATAGACAGCATCAACTCCTGATTAGCATTACGAATAGCTTCGCTGCATGCGGTTCAAGAAACTTTGACGCACAGGCAGACATAACAAATCTGCGGTAGATGCATGTCAGTGTTATACCTTGTAGAAGTTTGCAATTCAGTATTTCTACGAAATACAATATACTCCACGATGCAGATTGTAGTTGAAGCATAGCACAGATGATTATTACTGCAAAGTGGGGGCGAGGCAAAAAGTGATTAGAGTTCTGTTGCATGAGCGGAATAAACTTTGACGAACTCTTTCAGAAAGCAGCACAATTTCTTGGACGTTATCGAAATTTTGAATTCAGTCGACATTCTCTTTGTTTTTACGATAGACTCTTCTCCTTCATAGAGTCTAGTATCATCTCAACCGATATCGGAGCGACCTACATACGTTGGACCTTCCCCATAACCGGATGAACATTAATTCGTTAATTTCCAATTATCCGAGTAGGATGCAGTTTGTTCGGATATTCATTGCCCACCAGTCTATATTTGCCCACCGTGGTCCCATTAAGGAGGGTAAAAACCCGAACACTCGTCCTTGTGTCCCAATGTTTTCCGGGTTCAATCTCGGTGAACATTGCAATTGTAATCCAGCAAGGTTGATATTCGACTTGGAAAGTACCAAAGTGAGAAAACGAGAGGTAATCGGAACAGTTAAATCGATCTCATAGGATTAACGGGGTGGCATGTAGGAGGAGGAGGAGGAGGATGGGGGAGAATACTTCATGTTCCTCGGTCGTCAAGGTCTCGCTGACCCGTTGACAAGCCCGATAACGGGCCGCTAACGTGTCGCCGAGCAAGACCCATTCGTCTTCGGTTCTCTTAACTAATGGCAGATCAAAGTCGTCGGGAATGGCTGATGCCTGTTGCAGCGGAGACCGCAGCGGGTACCGTCAGCTCGCCCGTTCTCCACGGCGAGATCTTCGCCCTGAGCACAGCTGGACGTCGTCGAGGACCGCGGCTCCATCCTAAGACTCACCGGAGGCGTGTATAAATATTACATGCGTTTAACGTATGATGCTTAGATATTAATCATTCCCAGCCGGGCAGGTATTGCAGCCGACCGGGAAGTCACGATTCCGAAGTTTGACGGGCACAGGCGAGTCTTCTTTGGCAGTTTATTTTTTTCCCTTTCCTTTTTCGGACAGTCTCATACCTATTCAGGATTCAGGAGGCGCGAAAAATATTTAAAACTGCAACGATGACTCGTATCGATCGACGTCGTTCGAGAATATTACCAATTTCTGTATTTCTGGATCTAAGAGCAAGCATTAGCGAGTCGAAGGTAATCTTTTTCACGAATCAAATGAATAGACCGATAGAAATAATGAGAAGGAGTACAGCTAGTTAATTATTTGTTCGATTATACGATTTCTAGCGAAGAATTAATTCTTCGCAATTTCTATTTCCGAGAATGCCGACGGTTTGCAAAAAAATATTTGATTATTAAGTTTCATCGCATCTTTCAACTCCTTATATTTCTTCTAACATTGATCCCGTGAAGCCGCGAAACGTTTAAATTATCTTCAACGCTTATAGATTTCAAATATTGTTACGTTTCGTGTTCGGTATAGATATTCAGAAACCCGCACCTTGCTCTGGCACACATACGAGTACTTTTACGTGAGAGTAGACAGTTTTCTGAGAAAAACTAATCCTGAAATCTTTTCAATCACAATTTCACCACTTCTCGAATGTAAAAAATCATATTACAGTCTGGTATCAACTGTCATGTATCATCAAATAACCGTTCATTTCGTTCTTCAGAAAACAGGCGTGACATTCGATGGGTATAAATTGTACACCTTATTCGCCGAATTAAAAAATTAATGCCAATTCGATATCTAAATCAGCACTAAATTACTTATACGTCATGTAGTTTAGCTAATTAGTTTGGTTTAGTTTACCGATCATTATCGTGCAGTTTAATTTCTTCACGTTGCCATAAAACATTATTGAAATCTGATATTTCCCGCTATGCGAAGAAAAAAAACAAGACAACAAAAATTATACAAATAAGTAAGAAAACTTACGTACACCTCTATCCGAGTAAAGTGATGTAAGCTCGACCGATTCCAGCGTGGACGCGGCTTAAGAGCGTCTCTCCTATCCCGCTTCGTGTCCATCGGTAGTTTGCTTCGTTGGCAAAAGAGAAACGGTCGCTGCACAAGATCCCTGCCCATCGCGGCGGCTCTCGAGGAGGAAAGAGGGCCGGGTATAGAGAACACGCATGCATACATACACAGGCATACGGAGAGCGGAGAGCTAGAGGGGGACTAAAATCCAAGAGCAACTTGTCAACTGTCAGAGGAGCCTTTGGGAGCAGCTCGCATGAGGTAGAGGAGCGGAGCTGCGGGGCGGCGGGGGTGGGGCCTGAATTCAGGTATACGCTTCGCTGGTGCCCGGAGATCCCATGGGACATGAAACGGGCCGCCACCCGTATTGCTTCGCGCCGGGGCCCCGAGGAAAGGAGGAGGACGGACAGGAGAAGAAGAGACGAAGAGACGAAGAGAATACGAGGAGAAGAAAATAAGTCCTCCTTCCCGCCTCGGTACCCGTCCATTGTCTGACGAAGCGTAAGCGCACATCAACTCTATCCGCGCTCACCCACCTGCAGTATTTGCTGTCAGGCACTTGCGTATAGGTACCCACATACCTATCTAGATACAGATCGAATTGGAAGATATGGAAAAGGAATGCTTTTGTTGCACTCTCATCTTCACAATGAATTTTTCAAAATTCAAGAGATCTCGGATTTCATGCCTGCAGAACTAGTTGCGAACGAAAGTTGCGAAGCACTGCAAAGTGGCGAAATTCTAATTCCTCTAAGAAAAATGTCAATGCGAATGTCTCGACCAACGGAAACCGGTTGAAGAAACTTTTTTTTTCTTATTTCGGTAGCTTCGTCTCGAATCGACCTTTTCAGCGATGAAAAATAAATGAAAAGCAAGAAAAATTTGAAAACAAAAATGGCATTTCGGCTCGCTATTGCGGACGCATTCGTGCCACGCTGTTCGTTAACGTCCGAGTACTTTTCGCACTAGCGAGCGGCCCGGTCTCCATAGATCGATACCGAAGGCTTCGCCGCGGGTTCCTTGGTAGTCTTGGCCCGCGTTCTAGGGAGAGGAAGAGCAGCGTGTTGCGTTTCGTTCCCCGCGGTGAATTCCGCACCCCGGGGTCGGCCCGAGAGTCCCGGTAGGTTATGGTACACTGACAGGGTCGCGCCGCCGCCTTCCCCTCGCCTCCTCACATCCACACGCAAGGTACTTGTAGGTATAGCCGAGCCACCTCCTGTCGCACGTATTTCGGAAACGCTTGGAATCCGCGCCACGCCACCCGAGGCATTTCACCGAGGAATCTTGTTAAAGACGGTGGAATTCCCAGCCCCCTCGTACTCCGCCCCTATCTCCACCCTCTTTCGTTCTCATTTATTCTTTCTTCAATATATGTTCCGCACAAGAACAAACAAGCAAAAAGACCAAACTCACAAAGAATTTCCCAAGTTACACTTCTCAAAGGGCAATCCGAAGTTTACCAAATCCTTTTTTTTTTTTTTTTTTTGTGACCTCGTTCATACCGAAGTCGTCTCGTCAACCCAATATTCTTCATATATTTCCAGAGTGTCCGTCGATCACAAGTGAAGGGTAAGAAGTGGATATCGTCAAGAGCCTTGGCCATTGAAACTGGTAAGCAAACTAATTTTCCTCCATGAAATTTCCCAATGTTATTTGAATGCAATTTGTCAAGAATTGGACCGGCAAACTCAAATAATGGATTCTTATTTCCCGGGATCTACATTCTGCAACTATTAGAGTTATATAGACGTACGAGGCTTGATCTTTTTTTGTTTACAGCAATAGCAGCAGCGGCAGCGCGAAACTGGAAACTGGAAAGTTCGTATTTGTTGCTCCCTTATCTATATGTATAACAGTACCTGACTTTCCACGATGAGAACTTTGAGATAGGTACGTGTTTCAAGTTTCGTTCGAGCTTTCGTTCGACTTCAAACGGTCTTGTCTTTATATTTTTTCCTCTTGTTTTCCCATGTTCAGTTCCTTGCTCTTCATGTGCCTGGACACATGAATCTAACTTTAATTATTAACATAAATATGAAACATCCTACGTTATTGCATCAAAAAGTATCATCTCCGAGAATTTACGTGAACGAGATCAAATCTTAACGACGCGACAGATGCACCTGCGTGTATTCGTAGGGCATCGGGTTCCAAGTTTAGAGGAAGAAGGATGCTCGGGATAGATATGTGGATTAAAAAAAGTTACAAATCTAGATTGAGCGGGCGGTGCGGCAGGGAAGGGGGGCCGCAGAATTCTAATCCGTAAACTGGGAGAGTTACGCGGGCGTACAGAAAGCTCATCCGTTCCCGTGCGCGTGGGGAACCCCGAGAGCTTTTTGCGCGGGAATATTTCACCCCTACTGCCGGCGGATAATTATTCGTCCTGCCCGAAGGGTTGGAACCCCACCTGCACCCTACGCCTACCCCCGGTGCGATTTTTCACAGAGAATTTTAACCAGACGCGAGGATCGCGGGGTGCCTGAGTGCCTACCGCGCTGCGCTGGCTACACCTACTATGGATTAGGTTGGAAATTTTTACGCAGGGCGTGGGTGGACGGGAGGAGGATACTTCCTTAATCTCGCAATCCACATTTATCGGACCGAAGAGAGAAAGGCCTGGCAGAGGGATGAGGGGGGGAAAGAAGAGGCACGAGGGCGACTGTGGATAGAACCGAGTGAAGAACAATGATAAGTAACGGGAGGGAAGAAGGAGAAGATAAGCCGAAAGAATCACCCTCGCAAGTTTCCAATTTTGATCCCTTCATCGATACATCACTGCAAGATTTCCGTCGTCAATGCTGCAGAATATTACAGCATCGAGCAACGGCTCCGCCAAATGTTAATTGGAAAGTAACACGACTGACGAATAGACCGGTATATCCATATAGAAAGTATGTAACAGGGTATTTGTTCATATTTTACATAAAAAACATATATGAACCTGAGAATCATACACATTACAGCTGTACAATTATAATGTGACCGCACACCTTATGCGGCCACTCTGCGAAGCATTATTTGCATTGAGATAACCGGAAGTATAGAAACAATCATCGAGAAACGTCCAGAGTCAACGAAACATCACATCGAAGTGTCTGCAGTGAAACGTCACCGCGGCAGTTTAGTGTAGAATTTTTGCGTTCGGCGATGAAGGTTTGAACTGGAGCCCCGCGATATCCTTTAAAACTTGTACCACATGCTTGGGAGGAAAAGATGGCACCGCAAGAGAACCTCCAACTATAAACATTTCATGCAGATCACACGAACGTTTGATGAGATAATAATACTACTTCAAAAAAGCATATTCTCCTGCCTTTTTCAAGACCTTGGACTGTATAAATTTGGCTTCAGCTAGTTTAATACCCGTTCCATGATTTCTTTCAGGTGGTTTGTTTTGGAAGCATATCTCACGTTGAGTGTCCGGAGTTGAGCTTCGAGTCCATATAATACGTAGTTTGAAATCGTTCCGGTTCGCATAAACAGTAAACTAACCATACAACAGCGTATCGAGATTGATGGATGGCGGGTCGCGTATCATAAGTAAAATTGATCGAGCAGTTCTGCAATCAAATCTCTGAGTAGCGTCACGAAAGTATTCGACCGTCGCTGTTTTCTTGGAAATATTGGTCTTACTCTGTGCAAACCAGAAGACACGGTCCCTGGGCTCATTGTTTCAGGACTGTTTTCTTTTAATTTCCGGATCGCGGCTCCGCGTTGATTTCATAATTCATATCCGGAAGGACCCGCGGCGTAAAGGACTCGGAAAAATGTGATCAATGCCGCAAGTATGCGGTTATTTGTAGTTACTGCGAACGAAATACGCCTGCTTCGAAAATTTGGGCAAACCGACGGGATTCGGTTGAGCACAGGGGACAAAAATCGCAAGCTCGGAGTAATCAACACGCGCCGCTTTTTCTTGCACCCTCCGCGGCATATCTGTAGGACGATGTGTGTCAGGTATTCGTTTCAAACGAGCTGTGCGTTTCGTCATTGCAGTCAGATTCGCGAGAAAGTAAGACGAAACAGGAACCGTGTTTGGCGCAACGTATGGCCTTTTTTCTGCTCCACCACCAGCAGCGGAAACAGTGATGGGAGCAGGGAGAGGAGCCTGCGAAGAGGGACCCTTTTTACGAAGGCATCAACAAGTGATCACGTAATGAATTAGTAGGTACAAGCTTCACACGTCACGTCCATCCCCACCGACCCGACTCGAATCCTTATCCCTGTTGCTCCCTCCCTCTCTGTCTCTCTCTCTCTCTGTGCCTCTCCCTTCGCTCCCTTTTCGAACCTCGGTACCGGAGCAACGGAACCGTCAGAGATGAGAAGGCCTGGTTCGTCCTAGTTCCAGATGTCAAGAACTATTCTCCTTGAATGATACAATCGTTTCTCTGTCATTCGCATTCCAATATGGGATCTCTCGGATATTCACAGCTAAACAACGCCACAAAACGCCCTCGATGAAAATGCATCCGCATGTCGTGATAAATATTTTGCGATTCGTCATAACGAGCAGATAAACATGGAATTTCCCGGAAGTATCGCGACTCGGCGTAGGTGGGGGTTGGGGGCGGAAGACGGCTCCGTGCTCAAGTCGGACTCTGCGGACCCGGCGGACCCCGCGGCAGTCCCGAGGGAGAACCCGGGCCTCGAGCCGAAGCTCTCAACACAGCAAATGTTGGTTCAGCTCTCGGAGCTGCTGCGGCGCTCTCTGTCCGTATAGACATAGCTGCCCGCCCACGTGTGGGTATAAGCCCCACACCGAGCCACCCCGAGCCGTCCGTGTGTTTGCCCACGGGTACATACTTATCGGGTGGAGCGTCGAGGGTGGCTTCGGGTACATATTTAGCGCACGCTCACAGACCCGCGAGTCCCGCGACTCCGCGTTGCACATACGTGCCCAATGCCTGTAGGATGTTCTTCACGATTATACGCACATCATGCGCGTGTATACATATATGGTATATAAGTATGTACGTACCTATGTTTAATGTATACAGGCATGTATACCGAAACGTGCGTCGAACGTGTTAGCGGGTTCTATATACCTAACCTCGTTACGCACTCAGGTGAACGTGTGTAGTGGGCATACATATATGCATACGCGCAAGTATTTGCTGACACTTATGGTGTAAGGATTATAGATAGGGAAAGAGGAAGGATCATTTGTTTTCCTACGCGCGGTATTTTCTCCTCAAATTTTACCACCGTCCTAAAGATATTTTCACACCGTTGAAAATAATTTGTGTAAATGTTTGATATTGGATAATTCAAGGCCCTAATTTTTACATCGAAACATAGAAAACTACGTGATTCTTGTGTTGGGAAATTTTCACTCTTTGCGTCGTTCAAGTTTCAAGCTATCGTTAATGCGAAAAACCTATGATCAGGTGGGATCCGATCGATGGGGTGGATATCATGAAAAACATTTTAATAAAGAAATATGTTCACAAGATACCGTAGATGTTGTCATAATATACCTACGTACAGCTTCAATTTCAACAGAAACAAAAACGAAACGAGTCGGGTAATAAAGCTGGAATTTTTTTATTCGATGCGATGTACCAAGTTACACGTGACTGAACATTAGCTGGATATACACGGAATCCAGAATTCCTGATTCAATAATTGATTTGAGAAAATTCGCAGTTCTGCTAGTCTGCCGGCAACGAGAATTTCCCATCGGTTTCGATTTTCGTTTTCCTATTTTGTAGCGGTAAACAATATTCATTCATTTAGTGCCAAATTGCAAGTGTTTGAATATAAGAATCCAGTCAACATTCTGCGAAAGAAAGAGGAAAGACATCACAGCGTAGCTCTGAAATGCATCGCTAGATTTTCGGTGAAAAGAAATCGGATGAAAGACAAATGTAGAACGATAAATACTAGATAGTGCGTCAATTTTTCTGTGAAAGCCACATTATTTTATTAGTTTTGCGCTATTTTCAAAGAAGACGTGCGTGGCGCAGCGAACGTTGATGAATTCGCACGGCACGGCTCGGCGTGCAGATCACGGGACTGCATCGCATCGGCTTAATAAGGATGCCAATTATATCCGAGCACTCATCGGAACCGGCGCAGAATCAGCAGGAAATCAGGGCGGATGTCGTACCGGTGAAAATACGGTTAGAACGCGGAATAAGCCGCGATGGGCGATAAGCTAATCTCAGTTTAATTGTTATCAAGGAAGGGCTTCGACAGGGATACACTTTTTCACAATTTTTCACGGAGCTTCGATACCTTTACTTTAGAAAAATATCTCTCTCATTGGTCAAAAATCCCTCTGACAATCTTGGTCCGATTTAACTAACAATTACGCGATTATGTAAGAATGTCCAGCCTCGTTAGCCCCGTTCTTCGAATTGTTATTAAAGCGATCGTGTATTTTCGGAAGGCTTAAAATCGAACGAATTTCGTAAGGAATTCTTAGCGGTCGCGAAGTCACACGGTGGGGGAATCGATGATCTTCGACTACTCGCATTTCTTGCAAGCGCGTCGGTCGACTAATTCTAATACATTCCGCTACAAATGTTTTCTGGCAACAAAGAAAGAAACCGACAAGATTACTCTACTATACTTCGATCTATTCCGTTCTTTTGAATATTTTTTAATTCCATTTTGGTTTCCTCGAACCTGATTACTCGAAGAGAATGTAGATTAGTAGTTTCTTTACTTTTCGAAGCTCCATTTTTCGAATACACTTCAATGATTCGCACGACCTGAAAAGCTGTGAATTCGGTATAATAAGTAATGCGGCATACGCAAATTTCACTGTCAGGCTTCTCAAGTCTTCGACTTCTCGACGTTGCTATAAAAAGTGTAACAGAATCGCGGATTCGAGCACTGAAAATAACAAGCTTGGTATCAAAACATATCCGTATTATCTCACCCGACGTTATCGCATCGAAAAATTATTCAAATCGAGAATTGCAAAAAATCCAAATTTCACAATCAGAGCAAAAACGTGTGACCTTTATTCTTTGAATAGCGAAAAACTTGAAATGTTGAATATCCATATCCCCAAGCGTGAAAGAAGAGGAAAATCTTCAACTTATACCAGTCGATTTTCTGCCGATCCGACACTCTTGAGGGTGCAGAAAAATCAGCCGGAAGCCCCGAAGAGCTCGAAGGTCCCGTTCGAAATTCGGCAACCGGCGGATCGAAACTTTTCGAGCGATCAGATATATATGTATGGTATATATAATCGCGAGGTGTCGGAGCCGAGGTAAGGCGGGTGTAAAAGTTGAAGCTCTCGGAGGGCGGAGGGCGGCGATATACGCGTATGACTCGCAGAAGGGCGGCGAGGCCGGGGGTTGTGAGGAATCGTCGAGATCGATCGTCCCCGCTCTATCGGGGTTCCGCTCCTCCGTCCTGCGCCACCCCCGCCGGCTCTAACCTCTCGTTCTCCACCTATCTCTCCGCGCCTGCACGTTGCCCTCGCCTATACTTATTATCCCTCGCCTCCCTCGCCCCCCTCGCTTGCCATCCGCCAGAGGCTGAGCCGTTTCGCCTGGCGCGATAGCCGAAATGAAGGAACGGCATCGCAAAATTAAAGAAATCCGGAACGGCGAGGGATCTGCCGCGTACCCGCGGTTTCCGAACTACCTGCGGACTGGCGGCGCAAAGGCCGCATCCGCTGCGACATAACCCGCGGCGGAACGGATTGCGGTTACAATTCTGTACCAATCGGTTCAAACGTATCGTAGACTTTGTAATAAAACAATATAGATCCTTTGCAGACGGAGATTTTTCGAAGCTGCGGTACAATGTTGAAAGTGATATGGTGAATTTGCCACACGTTTACCGTGTAAAAGAATTGTCAATTTACGAAATCAAGCTGCAAATTTGCAAATACGGTGCAGCGACGTAAATTACTACACACTTACGTACACGCACTTGTACTTGTAAATTGAATAAACGGTAAATGTATGGTGAATTCACTGTTCGTTATGCGAATAAAATTTCGAATACAGCGTAAGAAGTTCCATACAGAAATGTTTAACAATGTTCACTTGTGACTCTTTGACAAGGACGCAATGCAGAACTTGCAGAGAACAAGATTCAATTAATTACTGCACATTGCCTTGTGGAAAATGATTGTTGATTAAATCGACCGAACATGCTTTTCAAACTCTAGATTTCCACCTTGATGAGCCACCTTTCAATCGATTCGTGAATTATGTTTAAGTTTCAGTCGAAAATAAACCGTTGCAGAATCTCAAGCAAAGTTTTGGCAAAATAATTTTCTCTATTTCATCTCGATTACGGATTCAGCATCGTAAGAGACGCGGTTGTACGTACGTCTGTTTCAGCAAAGATCGTAGTTTCTGATCGCACGAAGCCGAGCATCAGTCGAGCGCCTCCTTCGAACGGCCGGCCGGCCGGCCGAATAGCCTGGGAAAATTATGATCCCGGAATTTGGCGATTTCGGGCAAATGATAGCGTTCGCGTCCCGAGGAGACGTAAGGTCGGTACGACGGGGGAACAGACGGAGGGCGGCAGGGAACCTGGTATTATTCAAAGTAGCCGAGAGAATAATTACGCAGGAATAAACGATCTCGTACCCTCAAGAAATTCGGCCATCAATTCGGCATTAACATGTTTCCTTCATTGTCGGAGTTTTCGCAAATCGTTGATTAATTTTATTACACAGGTACTCTCGTTATTCGCAATCGACATGAACTGCCAAGAAATTCATCCTCTACGTTGCGATCTCGTTGTGACACATAAATATACCTACGTAACGCCGACGTATATGTATACACATTCGCGTGTATAGCGGAGCTTTGCGCTTTGATATGGAATAAATCCTAGCAGCATGGCGAGTGGCGATCGAACCCGATGCAAAGCCACGCTTTCATATTAGCCGCGGGTTTAATATTATATATAATTCAGTGACGTCGGCGGTCTTCGCTCGTTCGATATACAAAATTCAATATATACTGTATATACAAAGGCTAAAAATATAGTATATATTATGCGAGAATGCGAGTCGCGGACAGGACCAAGGTTCACCTTCGCAAACTCTCTCTCATCCGCCTCCTCCTCGCGAGCGAGCGGAAATTCGGCCACATCGAATATGAATTGCAGACAAATGGACTAAAATTAGAACGAATTCCTTATCGAACTTTTGAACGATACCTATCGGTGAAATACCCAACGGAGAACCCATCTCACGAACGAAACGAATTTTAAAAATAATTTTGGCATTTAAAATCATCTCAATATTATAGAATATGTAGTGATGTAGAAAGAGGCGGCTAGTTTGTTTCAGATCTTACGAGACACCGGGTATATCCGACGAGCCACGAAAGGTCTACGGCCCTTTATCAAGGCCCTCTTTATCCACCATAACGGACGTTTGAACCACGTTTGAACGGACGGTTTTTACTTTCCCGTTGTTGCGTGCGTGAGTTCTTCTTTCTCCTTTTTCTAGTTTATTTCTATCCCTATCCCTCTTTCTACTCTTCTTTTCCTCGTATCCCTCTATTTTCACCCTTTTCTTTTTTGTTGTGTGTCTTTTTTTTTTTTTTTCTTCTACTTTTCACTTTTTCTTCTTATTTTGTCCTGTCTCCGCTTTTTACGAATAGCGCCGTCTGACGCGGATTATAGTTTTTACCAGGAACCATGTAAACCTCCTCGCCGTATCGCCATGTGCGTGTTTGGATATAATATACCCGTATTATACATTTGTGTGCATGTGCAGATATTCGCACTCGTGTACGCTACCACATACATGGGCGCGGTGGCGATTCAATACAGCTCGCCAAAGAGGCGCCAGCAGAAGTAGAAGGAGACACGTTTTGGGACTTGTCGCATGTCTCGAGTACCCCGAAAAGAACCTGCATCTCGTGATTCGAGGGTTTATATTTCCACGATTCGGAGGCATTTTTATACTATCTTTCCGCGTGGGAAAAAACGGGAAAAGTTTGACGAACTTACGGTTTTAAAGATTTTTGTTCACCGGTTCTGGAGGCAAATTGAGAACACATATTCTAACACATCACGGGGTTAACGAAAGAGAAATAATTCCTCACTGAATTAAATTTTATGGGTGCAGCGTAGGGCGTAAGGATATGGTTGAGAAAAGACCTCTCATTTCATCGTCCTGCCCGCGCAGAGGTCAATAATTCAAATACGTAGGGTATCAAGAAAGAAGAAGAGAAACAAGCGGAAGAAGACTAACAAATTTTTCAGTTTCAGTGACCACCTTGCCGCAGGCATCAGCCGGGCCAAGGCACTGAAATGATGGGGGAAAATAAAAGAACGAATCTTGAATCTCCCGCGCTTATATACGTGTGGTATACCTACGTCCTACAATATACCTACGGGGGATCTTGAGGCGAGATCTCCACTCTCGACTTAGGGATGATGGGGTTGCGTTGGCGAGACTTTTCGCCGGTTTATCTTTCTCTTTCGTCTTTCGCCTACGTAGGTACACGTACACCCTAGGCAACGGGAGTCGCGCGTGAGTATACGACGAAGAACCTGCACGGCACACGGAAAGCTGCGCGTGTTAGGGTGGATTATCCGACGCACGGGATCTTCCACTCTCCGCTTTCGTTTTAAACTTCATGTCATAGCGTTATAGGTTATGGGGTAGTTTAATCAACCTCCGGTATGTGAGATACACCCACCAAACTACCTTCTACTTACACATCCATTCCATTCCGCGCCCTACCGCGTCCAAAACTCGCCATCAGGGTCTGCTCGAGCTTTCATATTCGTAACAACATGTTTACTCCTCTTTCAGCAGTCTTAGAAATGCACGTTTCTGTACTATAGCATGGCAATGTGGTTTTTTTTTATCTGCCATTGAACACTGTTGGAGTGTAAACCCAACGTCCAAAGTAAGGCATGTTAAGGGGTGATTTGGCAATTTTTTTTTTTTTTTATTACACTTTTCATTTCTCGTTATGAGAAAACCTTTCCAATTGGATTGGTTAAAAAATATTATATTCTTGTGGGTGAAACTGCCGAATCGCCTCTTGACATGCCTTACCTTGGAGGGTGATTTTACCCCCTTGAAGTGCTTAAGGACAGTTAAGAAAAAAAAAAAAAAAACACATGTCGCTTAGTTTCTAGTCTTTAGATCTGGGATACCCTCATTGCGGGTGCTGCACTGGGTTGATTGATTGATAGGCTGACAATAAGTGAAAATTTCACTCCTGATAGTTAGAATTTCATACCTCGGCGTCGGGACTAACTTCGGTTGGAACGTGACGAGCACATTTCTCAACCATCGGCCTGGGTCCAAAGGCATGGTGAACCTGCGGGCTTCTTTATCTCATAACGCTCAGTGCCATGCCTCGAACCGCAAGCGCAGCTCGCAGAGACAACCGCGATGCTGGGCTCCGTGCACCACGGATCAAGTTACCAGGCCTTTTTCAACCGCCACTGCACACATTTCTTCGCTGCAGCTTCGACTCTAAGATTTGAACTTTCATCATTCTATAAACCGTTACGAATGAATTGTGCAAATATCAAGTTTCCTGGGTGTTCAAATTGTTGTACTTGAATTAAGATGGTTTTGTAGCTGCTGTTTTTTCTATTTTTTATTCATCTGAGGGTCACTTGAACATGAGAATTTGAAAAGTTTGATAACCCCCAACTGGCCAGGTTCGAAAAATCACTTTCGATTTCATCGTTATACCTACGTCAATGATATTGAGTACGTTTTACCACGTTTCGAGCCGGAATTTTATTCAACCAAGTTTAAATCATTAGATAGTCAAATTATGCTACAATCTCTTTAATATACGGTTGACTGGATTTATACTTGATTTTATCAACGTCAACTTGAATTGCACTCATTTTCTAAAATACTTTATTAACATCACAAAAGAGCCGGCAACTTACGTAATCAGCTGCAAAATCAAAATGTTGAATCTACCATAATTTTTTAATACCTGATTCGTTGTTTTTGGACATCAAGTGTGTGTTTTGAAATAACATGAATATTTTAGTGTGGCCTTCTGGCATACTAAAAGAATATGGTAAAATCAAGATAGTCGGGCTACCGTGTAATAGAAGATTTAGCATTCTCTTGCTCAACATTTATATATATTCTACGAACAGAAGACTTGTTGGTCCGGCGTATACGTTTTTTTCTTTCTTTTTTTTTAACGTGGCACGGATTACCGATGCTTTAAATAATTGACGCAGACGATGAACAGATATTAGACATCTTCACGAATTTAACGAAATATGTCCTCTTAGATTTTTGTCAACCTCTTAGGTTGACTTGTCACTTCTAAAAAGAAATTTATATGATTGGACTGCGACGTTTGAAAATCGAAATACCAAAACGTCAAATAATGTTGTTTCGTCACAGACTTCCATGAGAGGTAATGAATTTTGAATCGTCATAGGAATGTGATCGTTGCCTTTTACTTTAAGAGCGTAGCTCATGCGATCGAACTGGATCGTTGAAAGGATCCATCTTTTTTATCAATTAAATATGATTTATACCCATGTTTTAAGTTTATATTCGAATGATGAAACGAATTCACTTATTCTTGATTGTCACGGTGTAAGAATGAAGTATTCTCACTATGGAATTTGACTATTCAGAATTTGAAACTATTCCGCCTTATCGTATGCTGTCGAGCTAATTTCTTTGATCTCGCACGACCGCAGGTCCAGTTTGGTGATACCCGGTCGTGAAAACCGACGAATACCACTTCTCCGACGTTTCACTGACGATTAAGCCATAACTATGCCTTCCTTTGCCGATTTTCCCGGAGCGTAAGTAACGTGTAGAAAAAAGAAACAAAGGAGGAGAAAAGAGAAAAAGACAGAGGTACGCGGTGAAGAGCAGGTGAATCCATGGAGCGACAGGTTGCTAGCTTCAGGTAGAGACGTATGACCTGGTACACCTCGACGGTATAGACGGGCACGAAGCAGCTTTGGTATTTCAAATTCAGGTCAGTCGTTTAAAAGTCCGCGGGGATCCGGGGACGAGGTGATCGTAGGAAGACACACTCGTCGTCTGCGCGGTCCCTCGGAACTTTGGAGGAAATCGGGGGGAGGAGAGAAAAAATAAGAACGAAAGAAATAAAATAGGTTTGGCAACGCTGCGGCGGGCCCATGTTTCGGACCCTCATCATCGTATCCTGTCCCTCCGACTACGGACTCCGCCTGGCCCCTCCTTGCCGTACTTCAACGCTCTACAGGGTGTCCGAAGACGATCCAACGTTGTTCGTTTGTTCCGTTTTTCAATTTCGCGAAATCGAACGAGGCGAGGATCGAAAAATCTTTGGTGCCGCTACTGTCGGTGTGGCAGTCTTCGCTGATCAGCCCCCGCAATATTCAGCTTCATTTGAGAATTGACGTTACCACGGACTTTCAGACGTTTGCATCGGACACGTGATAGTGAAGTGAACCCTTATCACAGCGATCGGGCCTCTGCCATGAGCGCGGGCATCCCGCCTATCGTGTCCTTCTAGCACCTTATATTTTCGCAAAATGTTTCAGCTTGTGTAAAATAAGCGGGTTATCTGCTGCCCAGAATCTGTAGATATGTTTACTTGCTTTCTGAAAGTCTGGAACTAAGTTCGATGCCTTCGACTTGCTTTCCTTCCAAACCGTGTTACTTCTAAAGACGCATACTTCAAGACTGAGTACGTAACACCCGGTAGAGGTTTTCCCCTCTCTTTGTGTCTTCTCTTTCTCTTTCTGGTTCCCCGGTCTGTTTCTTATGGACGGTGAAGCAGGAGGAGTTCGAGAGGAAGAAGAGGGGAGAGTCGAACTCCTCCAGTCCCCGAGGGAGGAATTCTAAACAGACTCTACTTGAGACTCTACTTCTGCAGAAGCCGACAAAAGCTCGGGCCAAGTTCTAGTCAAACTGAACCACCTCCGCTATCGTCGTCATCGACGTCATCGTTGCCACGACCACTGCCGCTGCTACTGCTACTTCATCCGCGTTGGCAAGAAATTCTCCTGAATCCGCGCTGCGACTACCGTCCGTATCTTTCTTTTTTGCACCTCTCCTCTCTTCTTTTTCCTCTTTTCTGCTCCTTGATTTCTGTCGCATCAGAATATGCTTATATTGTAATGAAAAGTAGGTACACTTACGGGCTTTTGCTCAATGAATCGAACATGTACATTGATCTCCGCATACACGGACGCGAATGGGTCTCACAATCAGACATTTGAGCCGGTGTCAAAAAAAAAAAAAGCTCCCCGTGATCTTAAACAAAATTTTATGCCGTTTCATTTCACGGCGAGACCACGGCTTGTTGCAGTGGAATTCAGTTTATCATGTGGGTTAGTGAAGTTTCGAAATTTTCAAATTACCAAATCAAAAAGTATCAGACCACGCCAACGTTCTCCAAGTTATTTCCCAGAATAAGATTTGTTCCTACCACATTTGCATCTACGTGACTTCAATGTGGAAAAGAAATATAACTACACAGGTACTTATTAATATTGAAAGCAGTGAAGACCGAACTACCTTCAAGAACTTACTGTGGCTAAGTCTGAATACACATTGTCATCTCATTTTAAACTGCAATGAAAACCACGTCTTTGAGTGGTGATAAATTCCCCTCGTCCCACTCTCTCGAAGGAGAATTGTGCCAATTTTGAACGGTTGAGAAAGTAATGTGCCCCCTTAATATGATCAAACTAAATGTGAATAACAGTGTCGCTGCGCCTATGGTACGGAGTCGATCAGTGAAGATCGTATTATCAAGACCATCCGAATACTGATATACAGGTCTATTTGCATATCGTGGGCCGCACGTGTGGCGGAAAGTCGGACTCCTCACCGACTGGCCTTTCTCACGGTCAGCTGCGGTAGGCCGCAGATTTGCGAACGCAATTCTAGTGGCTATTTCGTGGATTTATTAGAATCGTGAGTTGATTTAAGTTCGATCTCATTCAACTTTCTGTTTTGAAGAGGATTTTTGAGCCTCGAGCAGCCCGGGCTGTGTGTCACTTTCGTACAACGGACGCTTGCCGTGTTACGTTCGAAGGTCGCGAAATGAAGGCGAAAGAGAGAGGGAGGAGAGAGAGAGAGATGGCGAAAGGGGAAGCCTGCCTGGATGAGGAATTCCTTCGAGTTACAGAGTTGGGGGAAATCCTGATAAACAATGAAAACTTTGCGGTCCCCTCGGGGTCCAAAGCTTTGGAACTTGGAACCTGGAACCTGAACATCTAGCGTGGAAATTGGCTCGAGTCCGCGGGGCGGGACACGCAGGAAATGACGGGAGTGAGAAGGAAGGATAGAGAGTAGGAGAGAGGGAGAAGGGGAGAGGATGAGGTTGTTGGTACAATTTTTATAACGAACAAAACAAAAGTTCATAAAAATCATCGTTAAAAGTTTTCTGGCTCTGCCTCGAAGGTGGACGTCCACGGGGAGGACGTAAGATGCGCGAGACATTAAAGAGAGTCTTAACTTTGAGATGGAGAGGGCGCGGCAGAGAATGGGGATGAGGAAGAACTGGAGAAGAAGGTGAAGGTGGCTCGAGTCGAGAGCGAAAAAAGCAAGATAAACTAAAAAGATTGAAAATCGGATTCTGACGTTTACTCTCTCCCTTGGTCTCTTCAGGATCCTCCATCTCCCCCGCTTCCGTCTCGCGGCAGACGAAAGGCTGAAACGTAGGTGCGGATACAGTGAAGCAAGGAGGAGGAAAAAAGAAACCGAAATTCGCTCCTTGTTCTCCGGCTCTTTCCCCTGTCGCAAGGTTCTATTCTCTCTTCGGCAAAGCAGCCGGGGTTACGCCTCGGTGCCTGGAGGACAATAACACATGACACATATGCGCCCTCTGACCCCTAACTCCCCCCATATTCCATATATTTCTCTCTTCTCCATGTTTCAGCTGTTCGGCTCACGGTCCCCTTCCTGCGCTACGTCCTCCTTCTCTCCTCTTCTTCTCCTTCTCTTTCTCTTGTTTCCTGGTCTGCAAGGAAGGGTGGCCGACCAGCCAGCCAAACCCAACTGTAGTCTCGGCCGAGGGTTGAGGGCCAAGGGCTCTCCCCCCGCTCTCCGTCCCTTGCCGTCAACTTTCTCCTTGCTTCTCGCGCAACCACCAGCCCCACGACACCCGCAGGCACCTTTCCGTGTGATCCTCCACGCGCGTGTATTCGTGCGTGTACACAAACGCCGCACACTGTCTTGTTCCTCGTGCTTTGCCCTGCTCCCACTCCTTCTCCTCTCTGTCGGTTGGTCTCTCTCTCCCACTCGCGGTTCCTCTCATTTCTGCGACGTTTAACATCTCTTTCTCGGACAGTCTGGTCACCTACTAGTTAATCAAATATTCTCGGTTCGTATTCTATAACACTTCGATCTGGACCGACTCCAGTACCAAGTAATCAAGTAACATGATCGAACCCTAAGAAAATTTTACATAAAGATTTTTGAATAACATTTGCATCGGTCCTTCGGTTCACTGTTTTTCATCATACTTCGAAAGGTAGTTCTGACATTTATCGTTGGATAGCTTCTAATATGTTCAATGTATGTACACTCCGCGTGCTGTGAGCCTGCAACATAACGGAAGTCATGAACTAGTTCGACTAAAAACGATATGTCACATAAGTGCCTCCAGCGAGTTCCGCTCTCCTATTGTCTGTGGAAGAATGATGCGGTTTTTGCATCTTGTAACGGACCGATCGAGAACGGACGCGTCGAGACGGTGTAACAAGAATAACGAAACAACGTTGTTGCACCGAAATTTGGATATGTCCACTCGGACGCTCGGTCATAGAACCAGGACAGTGGCTGCAGCTCGCATCACCTACGCGGTGCACGAGGCGTGTGCCGTTGTAGGAGAAACGGTCGAGTAAATATGACGCTGGTATATATTCCCCGCGTGCCTCCCGGTTGATCCCCTCGAGAGATAACCACCGCGGGACGAATTTATCATTCCGGACAGAAGATATTACCGACGATAAAGAAGCCCTTCGTATGTGCCCCGATGCCTGCTGGTGGGTCTACCGTCCTCCAACGGTCTTAGCTTCTGGCGCGAGTGAGCCTCGTACCGTGCCGTTTTCAGCTCGTTTGTTTCTTGCATCACCGACACGAACGTCTGTAGGACACATCTATCCGCCGATGTATTTACGCATCTATATAGTACTATAGTTATGAAAATTGGTCAGATGGAGATGGAAATAGACACGTACCGTTGTCCACCGGACCAGTTCGTTGCGAAGACAGCTGACAGTTATGACAGACGTGTCAAAGAATCGTGTCGCCGTACGCTTTGGAAGGGATGTCTGATTGATGAAATTCCATTCCAATTGAACGAGCGTCAACATTCAAGATAATCGCGTACTTTTCTTAAAAATCATGTCAAACCTTGTACGAAATAAATTTATTTGTTGGCGGCACTTTATAGAAGAAGGTGAGTCTTTCGTGCATCTGAGCAATTACTGTGGTAGCCTGTAAAATAACGTTAGAAATTTTCATCAAGGTATCGACTATCATTCCCAAATATAGCTATAGACAATTGTACTATAATTAGTATACTGAATATAATCAGTATTACTCGAAATATTCTTGTGCAAACCATGCTGCGAATTTTTCTTGAAATTTCAGTTGTAGACCAAGCACGTTAAACAATTGATAAGGATTACTTTCAAAGTGGGCTAAAATGCTGGGCGTGAACTTGGCCATGCGAATAGGGGAAATGCGAAAAATCGTATTTCCGCGAATTATTTTGGGTCATATAGCTCACGAATATCTTGGGCTACAAGAGTCACCGAGCGAAAACCAAGTTATCCATGGTATTCCTATCATCTGGGGTATTCGGGGTAAGGCTCGGAGCACGTCGGGCGCGTACGAGGACGCGGAAGGGCGCCGGCTATCCGTAGCGTCCCGGGGGACGCGGCCATCATTCAACTGCAGTCAGGAATTTGAAACTTTAATCCCCCAAGTTTAATTTCGCGCCAGAGGAGGGCTTAGCCTCACGTACTCCCCTTGTTCCCCCACTCTCCGTCCACCTCCTTCATCTCTCTTACTCTCTCCCCTCGTCCCTTATTACCACGGATGCGAGCAGGTATTCGCTCCAGGAACTGGTGCCTTGGTGACGGTGCCATTGTCCGAATTAAAATGTCCGATACCACATTGCTCGCCGATGATGCTTGGTAAAGAAACACAGGCAGTATCAATTACTCAGCCATACTACCCGTTATCGAAGATGAGCTTCGACAAAGATTTTGCGTAACTCCTTCATTTCCTTTTTACGTTATTTACTTTGAGGGAAATCCCATGAACCAGAAATTCGTTGCGGCAGTCTCAATGAGACCTCATCTGGTCCTGCACCTACGGTAGTATACAGTGTCTACATCCGTTACCTTTCTGTAAAGCAACGAGAAGATGAGGAGCGATAGACGAAGAGGGAGATAGGAAATATATTGCGATTCGAGGTCTGAGAGTGACGGAAGATCCCTCCAGAGCAATTTCGTCTGACAAATGAGAAAGCCTGGGACCTGTGACCTTTGACCTTCAGTCTACCGCTACACTAGGAGGTGGTTTGATTCATGCTGCTCTCAGTTTCGAACAAAACAGGCTGCACAACGTATGATACCACTTCTTCTCTCATTTGGATTTGCATTTTCTTAAACTGATACCCCGGAATCGTACGAAGTTGCCTCGGTTTTTCAGTCGGTGTTTCTGAACCAGGTGCTTTGAGATACTTGGCTCCTTTAAGATACATGAACGTAATGTACAGGCAGAGGTGCAGCTAATACTTCAAATCATTATGAATAGTATATTGTGTACCAAGGGAGCTCTTGATTTTTACTACCCACCGGTCGTAAAAAGGCTTTTTTCATCCGAGATTTAGATATGAAAAAAATCGTGCATGTGTCAAAAAAGAGATTCAAGAAAGTTATAACCTTAAGATCGAATAAGATGGTAGTAATTCTCAAATAAAATCCTGACGTAAATACAGACAGAAAACCTGTACAAATATTTTCAAGTAATTAAAATTAAGAAATTGGTAAGCTGATAATTGGTAGCAACGCAGTCGATTCTGGACAATTTCGGGTGAGAGTCTATGAACGAGTGTCTGCGACAAGAACAGTAAGGTTGTACTAGCAATGCATCTGACTTATCAACAGCTGCAGATGCAAGGTCGTGTTTCCACATGCACCTACACATGTATTTCAAGTTTGAAATCCATCATCCGCAGGCATGTACCTCGTACCTGCATACGGCGTGTGCCGCGATAGAAGTTGAAGACTGACTCCCTTTGCTCGCAGCGGGATTGTGCATCTGCACATACCTGGAGACAAACTGGAAACGTAAGCGCGAAGCGTTTCACCGGACGGTGTAAATACAAGTATAACGGTATGACGGAAGCGGTGGCCCGGTCATTAGGAAAACAAAAAGGCTACTTACCGTATTCTCTCTTTCTCTCTCTCTCTCTCTCTATTTCTCTCGCTCGGTGACTGTCCCGGGCTGCATGCGAAATTCCGAACTGGCTATTCTTGCTCTTCTCTCCTAGCTTAGCGTCTCTCTAGCTCCTGAGCATTTTTGTCTTTTTTGAAATTTCTTATTCTCTCCTATGTTACTACTATATTAGGTTTGTTTTAGGCGTTCTTTTGTATCTTTCTTTAATTCACTCATCATCGCTATGGATATGATAGTAAAGTATCCATCTATCTATCTCTATCTTGCTGCCACTTTTCCTCTCTTCGTCCAACTTTATAACAAACCCAGTTTGTCTCGTCGCTGCCCTTCAAAAAGCGGGGCCATGCATCGCAAATTATCTAGCCGAATTATCCAGTATTCCTTGCCCTGTACCTCACTTTCTTTTGAACAAATCTCATGAGCGTGGCGAAAAAGCATCAGAAAGGAAAAAAAAACTATCAAGTGTTCAGTCGCTTTGCTCTGAGCTTGCTCCAACTCTAATATTTGTAAATTGTAAGGGAAGGTTTTCCACATCGACCTGCAGTGCAGATCTTAACGTTGGAGGAACGAACTCTAAGTTTTTTCTTCGCGGCCGTCGAAATCATGTTCAGGCTAAACGTAAGGATGTAATGTATTGGTCCGCCATTCGCTCCGTCCCCCACGGCTCTCAGATGGCAGGGTGGCCTGCAGAGAGGCGGACGCGTAGCATGAGAGAAAAGTTTTTAGAGCAGACGACAGCAGGGGTGCGATGAAGGTGCGAGGCGGAAAACGAAACACGAGAAGGAAGGGACGAGAGGAGAAAGGTGGGAGAGCGAAATCTCTGTAAACAAAGGATGCTGTAGGACCGGAGAGATGAAAAGCAGGAAGATAATCGGAAGGCTGGAGAAGAGCTGCTCCTGCTCAGACAAAACCGGATAGTAAGGCTGATGTTGAGATTGTTGATTTCTTGAATAAACCTTACAGTTCATTTTTGATAAATTGACGTCAGATGGATCTACGTTCGAATGGGTGACGTTTCGTAAAAAATTTATATTAATAAAATTTATCACGTGGTGAACTAGATAATTGTATTGAGAATATATGTAAAAAGTTTAAGATTGATCGGCCCGTTAGTTTTTAAAATATATCGGGCCGCACGAAAGTTGTTTCCGAAAATCCGTCAAATCGCGAAATCGCTGCTGCTTTATCACTTTCACATCAAACTTACAGAATTTCTAAATAGCAGCGAATCATTGCGAACAGTATGTTTATTTTTTACATCGAAAAAATTTGTCAACATTCACCCTAACAGCCCCGTAGGCACAAGGGGGAAATCAAAAGAACTCTGCACGACTGCAGAAATCGTTTACACTAACCTGCAGCGATTTGAGCTGCATTCTTTCATTCGCAGTATATAAAATGTGCCTGGTGCACGCAGACTCGTGCTCATTTAGGCGTACACGGTTGTGCGCAGCATGCGTGTGGTACGTATGTGTGTGCATACCGACATCTGCAGTGAGCGAAGGTTAGTCGAGTCCCAACGCATATATCAACACCGTCGTGCCACTTTGACGTTTATGAAACCAATCAAACATTTGCAACAAAAAGGTTCCAGCGGTTTCAACTCGTGTGCCCTCGCATGCAGACAGTTAAAAAATTTCGCACCTAGATTTTTATCGTTCCTTTCTTGCAGTACTTTCGTGAAATCTGTGTTAGGTACAATACTTTTCCTGCGATACGATGCAGTCGATTTATCAATTTTACGGGTTCAAAATTTGCAAGCTTTTGATGTTTTTATGAATCGATAAATTACGCAATTTTGGGTGAACTGTTAATTATTCCCGATTAGAAGAAACTTTTCCTGCACTTGTCGGCGTCTCCGGTGAAGCCAAACGTATTCTGTAGTCCCGAACCGTGACTGGTGGAGTCTCACCTGGAATAAGAATCCTTCTGCCGATATTTCAGGGTACGATCTCTACCAAGCAACTCGTACGATATTAATTATCCACGGTAAAATTATCTGGAAGCTTTCCAAATGACCGTTCCGGAATAATACGGCACCACGACCTCGCGGTTCCCTCTGGCTTCTATATTTGGTAAGGTGCCAAAGACAGGGGACGGTCAACGGTACGGTTCGGTTTGGTATACCTCACGGCCGAACTAACAACCTTTGAACTTTCGAGCGTGAATCGCAGTGTTCCTGGATCTACCAACTCATTCTCGGTTCGAAACCCTAAGCCCAGACTAGTTCACGCATGTTGGAAAGTATCCACAATTATAATGAATGAGTTTCTGATACTACGCGTGATTCCCGATCACGTTCGCACCGTCTGGAACTCGGATACCACGGGATGCTGCCAGCTTATTTAAGTTCGTTATGATGCTAATGAGGCTTTCGCACAGAGATCCTTGGCTCGAATGTAGTGGGTGAAACCTTCGAAACCTAGAAGCCCCGCGAAACCATAATCAAAATTGATAACGGTATTAATTCCGACCTTTCTGATGAAACAATCTACCAACTTCTCCTTTGAGGTATACATTTTTTCTTCGTGTCAAATTTCTTGAAACTGTGTGTATATCGGTTCTCGAGGTTGCCAATTTCAAAAATCGGGTCGAATCTGAGAAATTTTCAAATTCAAAATGGCTAATCCGATATGGCGGACCGAAAATATAAAAATTGTTCCGATTCGAATGAAATTCGTTAGCCGGGAGTTTCCGGGATCGCTGAAAATGAATCCGACATCAGAATTGTGAAATTCAGAATGACAGATCCAATGTGGTGGATTGAAAATATAATAATTGAAAGCTTGGAAAAGAAGAAATCGTGAGGATAAAGAAGTGGTAAATATACACTATGTCACAAAGGGTTAAGACCACTGACATTACTTGGTTAGCCTATGCTAACCGTTGGATGCGCCGTTCGAAATAAGAATAATTTTTAAAGTACGTTAAATTGTCCATTTATTTAATTTTTCGAATGGAAAATGATTACCATTTCGTGCTTACGCGAATTGTTTCATACGTGGAAAAGGGTAAATCTATAAGAAATTTGTTGATATTCAACACGATTCGAATATCGAAAAGTTCTTGCAAGTTTAAAATTGTAATGAATTGAAGGTGTAAGAGGTCTCACAAAGAAGCCTTAAACTAGCTATACCATAGACCTGGACGAACAGACACTCGCCTATTCTTTGAAGCAGTAACGCACGTGATGCTGAATGGAGACCAAAGTGTCTAAGGTACAGAGTAGCTGAAATAGACTAGTAAAAGATCTACCAGAATGGTTCCGAGGAATTTTATAAATTGCCTTTCCACGTGCGTTGAACATACATGATCGCGCAGTTCACGATACGGAGAAAGCATGAGCGGTATTCAGAGTGAATATACCCGTTATCAGTAGTTCAAGGTATAAATTGAACCAGCTTCATGGCAAAAGAAACGAGCTTTGGTAAGAGTGCATTCCTCTGGAATATATTCCTGCGGAAATAAGCCGTGAAAAAGTTTGGAGCGTAAAGCAAAAGCAGCCTAGACTTAAAATTTCAATTGCTACTTCTTTTAAGAGCAAGAGCAGCTTGCGTTCTATCCTCGTTCAACTCTATGTACCTCCCCCCCCCCCCCCCATCTCTCTCTCTCTCTCTCTCTCTCTCTCTCTCTCTCTCTCACTCTCTGTCTCCCTCTTTTGATTTTTCCCTTTGCTCTCGTTGTGAAAATCCACCGGCTACCTATGCGCTTCAGGAGTCAACTCTACGGGGCAAGTCTTTAGAAATTCAAATCTTTTCAACGCCGTCACGGGAGCGGCAAATGTACAGGACCATCGCCGTAAGTAAAGCGCGTTCAGCTCACACGTATACGCGCACAGGTAGGTGCGCGTTTCGCCTACGTCAGGTACGTGGCATTCTCCAGAAGTTTTTGCAGAAAAAAAAGAACCGAGTCCGGTATTCGCTATAAAAATGAACCATAATACCTGCTTCGGGAATCCCGATGTAACTCCTTATTTATTTATTTTACAGATAAAATTACTCATACGGTACATATTTTACCAAATTGTGATCACGAACTAGGTATATATTGTAGCTTCCACCGAACTCTGTACCGGAATATGAAATAATAAACTTGACATTCCATTCCAGGCTGTTTCGCGAAGCCGTAGGAAACTGCGTTTTTCTTCACACAAAAGTGATTTGTATACATAAACGCGCGACTACGTGAAGAAAAATAACGCAGCATGCGTATAGCTATGTGATTAAACCGGTAGCAGCCCAGAGAATGTACATTAGAAGGCGTGGTAGGATGTTGCTTCAATGATATCGGCAATTGTTGGTTTCGTCATACTCGTACAAGAGTTCTAACTGCTTACGTAACCGAACATGTTTGATGTTTGTATTGGCGAATGTCGAGTAGTTACGTATCTCGGTATACGCGGATATTTGTTGTTGGATGAAAGCGATCACACTATTACACCCGACCAAAAACACTGTCAATAATATCTGTACGTTCACGGCGAGTAGGTCACTTTTTTACTTATTTAGTCACACAGTTTCACGAAAAATAAATACGCTAGTGCAAAGCTCGTCGACTTTGATCAGACTTTTTCGCCTGTCACGACAACGGTTACTTGGGTTTCTTTTTCTCGAAGATCATGATGCACAGAGAATACTATTATTAAAACCCCGGTAGTCACGGCCAATCTGACGAAGAGCGATGACCATCGAAAAATAACAGAGTGAAGATTCGCTCGAGATGGCAGTGGAGGTGGTTTTCGCATGGCTAGATGGCTGCATCCGGGGTCCCAGCCCATCGCAAAAAGCTGGCAATACTTGAGGAAAGGAAGTCAACTCGAGGAATATTGGACGCCTCCTTCCAAGTTTAGAGCGGCCATCTCGCGTCTAGATGACGGCGTCGCGGAACCCCTTATATCCGCAATATTAAAACTATTCCACCTAGCCTCGCCTACGAGTCGAGACGTCCTTCTCATGCACAGTGAAGACTTCCATCGTATACACCTACGGCCCTTATTTCAGCCCATATTCTCGCACACCTTTCACCATCTTCCGTCCCCTGATCGCTCGACCGTCGTGCACCATAGATTAAAACTAGCTTCGGTCTAGCCTCTCAGCTCCAGTTTAGCGAGCCCCCGATTTTTCCCTACTGGTTGCGACAAATGCAGAGCTAATCTCTGTAAAGTTCCATTAGATGTGAAAGTGATAGGTGCATGGCTGCAACAACGACGGTATCGAATCAAACCAGCAGTAGATGACGAGCGCATTGGGCTATTCTATCAACTGTTTTGCACAAATTGTCAAGTGAGTGTCAGAAATTGTTACGCGACGACTGAGGAATAAGTAATGGGGGTGAAAATTGCAATAAAATTTTTATGTTATCTGCTTGTTAGTCTGCGCATCGAAAACGTAGCTGTAGTTAATGTCTTTGAATAATTTTTTTTTGCTTCCTGACGAACCCTCCGTCTAAAATATTCACCGTATAATTTTACTGAAAAACTTCAGCTTCTTTCAAAAAATTTTACCCCGCCAAACTGAACCAAATTTGGCAATGTCATTCAGCCCTTATCCCATCGGCGACGGTTCGAAAATTGTTCTTTTACATCTTGCAGGTTGAGTTTCCGCGTCTGCCCGGCAAAGCCAACTTGAATAACGCAGAGGGACGTGGGGGCAGCTTACGGAGAGATGCGAGCTTGCTACGGGATCTTGTAGAGAGGACTCGAGGAGAAACGGGAAACGCAGAAGACTTAAGCAGACAAAATAGAACTAATGCAAAACAAAGGAAACGTATCGGGGCGGTTATCTTCCACGAGGCAAGAGCTGCAAGCACTCTAAAGTACCTAAACCGGCACCATTCCATTCGCTATATATTTGCTAGGACACGCGACAAGAGGAAAAATTGTCTCGCCGGTCTTAAGAGACGGAACAAAAGTATAAAACTTTTGACGAAATATTTGACGAAAAATATCCAAGAGTTGAACGATGAAAATTTGAACGGTAACAAGAACTTTCGGATCATTATGTCGTCGTTTTAATTTGTCCTTGCTGTTTACGTGTTCATTTTATTACTTTCGTGCAGTCTTTGGCTTCAATTTCTAAATCGCACTTGTTATTACACCGTAGTATCATTGATAGCTGTTACGTATATCCCTATGCATGTGCGTTGTTTGCAGCCTTCAAAGAACATGGAATCAACAAAGGACTCTCATCGTCACCTGGCGACATAAAACAGTGGTGAGAGTATTCCTCAGAGAAGGATGCCATAGAAGACGCGGACGTGCGGGATACATACGCCGATCCCAGTATTATATATCCGTAGCTGCATGAGAACCTCGTGCGCCCGCCTAAGCACCCAATAAAGCAGCCGATAAAATGGTAAAATGGCGCGCAGACAGGACGCTGTCTTATACGAGAGCCTTTATCCCGCTATCCCGCCCCTGCAGACCGGAATCCTGCAAAGTCTGCCAGAGGCTTAACGACGCACACCGCGGCTATCTGCGCCTCTTCCCCCTTCCCAGTCCCGGACTTGGCCCAAGTGTCCGGCATCGCCTTACTTCCGCCTCCTGTCCTACACGACTTCTTTCGTTACATAAATTTACGTTCTTTCCCGTAATGATCATTCCGAAAGAATTTTCGTCATCAGGTTAATTAAAATCTTCCCAAGGCATGGAATTTAAATTATAGGTACTATTACTAGTTTTTACCTAAAAAATTTCTTGTCAGTATTGAGAGTAAAATCAGAAAAAATGAAAAAGAAAAAGGGCGAGGAAGGAATAGAAGAAACAGTGCTAAAAACGGGAGCAAAAATATTTGCTAACGACAGGACCGTACGTGTTCAGCAGATTTGTTGAAAGTTCTCGAAACCCCGCGGAGTCGAGGATCGAAAAACAACCGCGTCTGCTGCATCGTTACAGCAGCAACAGCGGCATTGCGATGTTTAGTCTGTGTAATTTATTGAATAACAAAGCGCGTAGGTACCCATATCCGGTAGCCATGAGTGTGGATCGAGAATGTAAGTTCGGGCACGTTGTAATTGTCTTCGGAAAATCTTGCGTTTCAAACGACGGAAAGAAAAGGCTTTGACGAAAACAGCCGCGTTATGTCTAAAATTTATTTCAGTTTCCTCATCGTCGGTACAACAATTGATGATCATTGATTATTCTGTTAGTGGAAAAAGTTAAAATTTTTCGAAACTGTAATTGCAGCAACACCAAGAATTCACACTTATCCCGATCGCTCAAAGTTTATATCGACATGTGCGAAATAAATATTTCTTTCCAACCTGTGGCATTTGATTTCTTCTCATTCCAAAGTTAATTATGGGATGAACCGAGAAATAAACATTAATAACTTCTCTCATTCTCTTTTTCCGCTAAAAAAACAGCAGGAAGTTGAACAGCAAATCAACACTACCATAGTTCCGTTTTGTTAATATTTCGACTGCCTGAGCTCTCGTACTTGCAGAAAGCTAACGATTTAATCTGCATTCTTGTATGAATTCGACATTGGCGCAGCAGCTTCGGGTGATATCAACGAACGATGTGCGTACATCACCACATATATCTATATCTTACACAGGCAGGTACGCGGACCTGAGTGAACTCTAACGATACTGTTGCACAAAAGGACACGTATGCAGGATTCGTGCGAGCGTATACGTCATCGGCTGATACGCGATACTCCTGTCGGCATCGAGCACCAAGAGCACCAGCGAGTGCCGTGGAGGCACCGAATGGTCTGTAGGTACGACAGGGAGGCGAGGAGCGGCCGCTAGAATGAAGAGAGGCGCAAGGAAAAAAAGCCTCGATGTTTTCCATTAATGGAATTTTATCCCCGGTATTAGGCATTAAAATCCAGCCATACTCTACGGAGGTACAGCCGCTTCCACGCGCAAGGTTGGTAGATACCGCGCACGCCTCATCCAAGCATCGACGAGTTACCTGTACATACATCGTGTGTTGTACACACACTGAGGTGATCATTATTTAGAATGTGACGAATTTTTCCGTCCCACCTTCCAAATCAACTTCAACTAACCCAAAAACAATTGCCTCATTTTTCAAATTTTTATCTGAAATCTACGATCGTCCGCATTGTGGTCGAGGTTTCTTATGGGAATGACATGGGGAAAACTTTTTTTTATTTAGAGGAAGTGCAATTCATCTAGATTGCCTGGTATGATGGTGTGTATTTTTTTTTTTTTTTTGATATAGTAGCACTAATACCCACTAAAGCCTCGCTCTTACAGATTTTTTTGAACGTTATTACTCTTACAATGAAATATATACTGAGAAAAAAAGTTTTACCCATGTTATGTCCATAGGAACTTGGATGACAAAGCGGACTATCTTAAAGTTGAGGTAAAAATATGAAAAAATAAGGGAATTGTTTTTGAACTATTTAAAGTTAATTTGCGGGGTGGGGTGGAAAAAAAGCGTCAACACCCTAAATAAGGACCACCCTTGTACAGGTACACGAGAGTTTCATTACATATTGCATATGCGCCTGGATGCGAATCGTGTCTGTCGCGTAGGTCTGTGAACATGACCCCGCAACTTTCTTCCGCTTCAACTGCGAGTTGCGATTTCGTTCTCCCGACGCACTCACGACCTCCCTGTCGCGGGTGGCAGATAAGAAGCCCTGTAAAGGCGCGAAGACCCCCTCCTAAACATTGACAGGAAGAAGGAGTTCGATTATACACCATACAAATTTGTTTGTCTTTAATTTTCTTTTTCAACTTATCTTTGCTCAAGTTTTCGCTATGGAAATCAAATTATATTAATGCCAATAGCAACACACGCTGCATGCTAGCTGATGGGACGAGCTAGAAATATGTTACAAACATCAATGTTTCGGCGAAATAATTCAAGGTCGATACTTAGTCTGATCGGATCTGATTGTGAATATTTTTTTATGCATCGAATTTAGCTCAGACTTAGTTCTTTTCGGAACGATAAATACTCGTTCCACTGTGCGATAATGATACATCGGCATGTGATGATTAGATGGATTAAAGCGCGTTACGGTGTTGGGCTGAATGTGTAGAGCACCCAGAAACAAAAGACTTAGGAAAACAAAAAAAAAAAAAATGTAGAATAAAGAAGTACTCCCATTAAAAGCGTCGCGTATGTACAATATTTCGTGGAAAATCATGTGGATAGGGAGAAAACTAAAATTTCTCTGCAATCCGTTGACCAAGACTTCACGATTCTTTTGAATGCTTCGCTGTGACCGCTTTGAGGATCGTCAACGAAGAGACCAGAGAACGCACTGTGAAACATTTTCCGAAATAACCGCCTGCGTAAAACACTCGTTCTGATTATCACAGAGCCCCAACGTACGTCCCTTGAGCACTTTAATTTTCGGCGAACCGAAGTGTCGTATGCCAAACTCGAAATTCGCACGTATGCAGCGTATTGAAACTGTTGTGAAAAAATTTTACAGATCAACGAGAGAAATTGACGATGATTAATGAGAAGTAATCTTCCGTGGTAATGAAAAATTCTATTGGGTGAAAACGACAGAAGGATCTTCTCTAAACAATCGCCAACCAAAAGATCTACGAGATACGAACAGTAGTCGATCCGATTCGTTACGACAGCCGCCTCTGCTTTGACTGTATCTTTAACTGTAAGCGATGACGTCTCAGAAGTCTTGACATTTCCACGCGATCTTACTTCAAAAGACTCGTATGGTGAACAGCCGATGTGATAAAATAAGCTATGGCTCTTTGTAGAATTTTTTTTTCGAGATACCGCGGTTCATACTTGAACGATATGCACCGCCTTGAACCAACTGGGCTACCACAATTCACATTCCAGATCCCGATAATTATCTGAAGGTATTTCAATTCGATAAATAGACTGGTCCCGAGTGCACCATGATTCCCATATTCTACTGCGAGCTCCCAGTTCATTGGTAATGAGGTAAACAAGGGTACCAAGTCGTTCTACATCCAATTCGGAAAACAGGTACTATGCCGAATTCAATTGCCAATTGAATTTCAATTTTACAGTATTGTACCGAGGGTTACTGGTTCCAATTTGTATTGCGATCAATGAATCTCTGAGAGAACGTAAATTCTAACTGCGTACAGTGTGTTGCATTGCATCGAAATCATAGTAACCGATCTCCTAAGCGTGACAGTATCGGATACTAACAATGTCTCGGATAGTCTCACTCTTTTTCTATCGCTCAGAACCCGCAAGTTACCAAAGGTGCTCGCACGTCTCTGTTCGAAGCCGATACGTTGAACGGTGAGCGAGGATTCCTCGTTGATCCTCAGCAAAGTTCTTTGTTCACGAGTAGTTGCAACTTGAATTAAACGAAGAATTTGGATCACGGGGCACATTACATATTTCGAATCCACCTCCCCGCAGGTGTGTCTTTGGTTCCTGGCTGCGCAGACGAGCTTGAGTTCCGTTTCCGGCGCCTCTTCTGGGTCGTTTCTCTGGCGAACCCCTCTCGCCTCGGACGTAAATAGATATTCCGAGCATTTCCAGTCCGCGTGAGTCATCTACCCGTGGCTACATAATCCACACCACAGCTTATCGAAGCTCCCGAGATGCCGGCTAAGTTCTAGCACGACGTGCTACAATGCGTGACGCAACACCTCATCGCGAGGAACAGTTTTTCCAAATTTTATCAAGAAACTCGATCTGAACTTTGGAATATGATTCACTGAGTGCCAATGGTACCCAACCTGAGTTGTCGAAATTTTCGACCATTTTCAGATAACGGACAAATTCGAAGACATTCGACGAACGAATAGCGTGTAGAAATCCAAGAGTTCTTTGAAAAACCAGCACACGCGCAAACAATTTGCCTGTCCGCTAATGCATTCGTGATCTTTGGCCGCAGGATCTGAATTCAAAAACTTTATCACAATATCTCGGTGATATTATGTTCTGGCTTCGTCGCGCGAAATTCATAATTGAGATCCGTATTCCGATGCCTTTGAAACCCGAACGTTTCCATTTCGATTTTTTCCTTTCTACTCCCGGTGTGGGGCGTGGCAAAATTACGTCCTATACCTCAGCGGCGCTCGTTATCTCGAACATAATGTAAAAGTAATATTTGTCCTGCACCTTCGCGTTCGTCTTCGTTTTCGCCTTTCCCATCGCTTCCGGAGTTGCCGTTCGACGTTTCCCTCGACAATTGCGAGAACGGTGGTCGTACCAGGCATGCGGGAATCGAGGCTTCTTCCATGTCCGATGGGCCAAAACATCACCTCGGGCCATCGGTGACTGTGTAGCCGTGGCGCTCCTGCAGGCGCTACACGTTTACATTGCAAACAAATATTGGCCGGGGATAAATAAACGAGAGTAAAGTTTATTACCCTAGATTACGTAATAAAATAAACAACGGCGAATACCCCGGCATGTGCTACAGCCTCCCTGCAGTGAGCTTCTCTCCGCTCCTCTGTTTTCACATGGATTTTCGAAGGCATCGAGCCTCCCGAAAAATTTCACTACTCTCGTTCCGTTTTTGCCACACCCGATTATCGCTTCGTGCGTACAAGCCGAGGAGACAGACGGAGAAGAAGCGTAATTCTTACAGTGCGATTGATAGGTGCAGTGTCGTAACAATTAAAAAACAAATACAAATTTCGTGCTGCAATTTGTATCCCACGGTTTCCATTTAGTAGATATTTTTCAAAATGTCGAATTTATTAGAAGTAATTTTTACGTGATCACGTAAATATTGAAATGAAACTTTGATACGTTCGTTGTATCTGTGAACACCGAAACTTGCGGTGGCATTGGGAACGGAAAACGCCACGAAAGGATTAGTAAAGTTTGAAAATAAACTCCACGCCGTACATGGATTAGGCGGTCGGATATGTGGAGATACCTGCGGGTACAGAAGTATGTGCGGTGTGGCTGGTGCCGCATAATGCGATTTAGAATAATAAAAATAAAAAACGTGTCCCTAACCGTGGCAGAGCGGCACAAACTCGGGGCAATCACTCGACGGTCAAATATACCCGGGCATTGTTCAATATTATAAAAACTGCACACCCTCTCGTCCAAAATCGTCCGGTTATTTGATGGTCCCACAGTTACGGTTAAATTTTATACATCAGGTACATTTTGCACAACTCCTCCATGCACCCGTTGTTTGACTAAATTTTAGGTTCCCATTCATTCGAGATTGTCGGATACTCCGGTTGAACCCTATATCGGACTTCACAGAATAGTACTGAAGGGTACTGACCATTCTCAAAAATTTCTTTCATTTATCGCGTTCTTTCGAAGTTTACATATTGAAATTTTTCAGCGTACGGGGCATGCGCTTATTTTTTGACAAAGGCAACGCGTCGGCTGGATTAGGTACCTACCCAAGTGTGTGTATAAACATTTTCTGCAGTTTATCGTGACTAATGCATTATTTACAGATGAACAAATAACACACTTGTGATCGATGAACGGTACGAGTAGGTGTATACTGGGGATGCCATGCGGATACGAAGGTATGTATATATATATGCACAGCTGGAAAGGCGGTTCGGATGAAAACAATTGCGACCGTCCTGAACGCTGCATTCTCCGTTGACAGACGGCGTCGCGTATTCCGAGCAAACAAATGGTCGATAGCCGAGGAATTATTAATTCCTGATTTGACAAATCCCTGCCGCGTGTTCCGTCAGCCGATATCGGGGAAACGATGCCGCGGGAAGGCTGCGAGGGGTAGGAGAAGGCTGACGGAAGGGGGGGGGGGGGGAGGGTTGTGAAAATTTCTACACGTGTACCTGACAGTCGACCGGGGACGAGTTCTGCAACAATGGAAACGATAATTTGACGTACCAAAAGCATTGGGTTTTTGAGTTTTCACCAAATAACGGGTATAACGGTGATATTATGACCGACAAACCCGGCTGTGTCTACCTGGCCGAATACGCCCGGGGTCGTCGACTGAACTTAAGAGTAAACTCATGCAGGTATACATCGTTGCAGAGGACATCGGCTGTATTGTGTGCAGTCCAAATTTAATACCCCGCACGTTGTAAAAAAATCTTGAACCTTTCTCTCTTTCTCTCTTTCTCTGACCCTTAAAGTACAGCTGCAGGTATATTGTAAGGATATTTCCATGCAAAGTTAAGGGTTTGATCGTAAAATGGAAAAGTATTCAGGTACGTGTTCAAGATTGACAAGCTATTTCGTAATACATTGGCCGTGATAAAACTTGGGGTCAAAATACCAGTAAAAGAAACGGATGATAATAATAGCCGCGTATGTTCGCACGGTCGGTATATTCGTGAATGAATCGGTTGTGTGGCGGCAAAGAAAAAAAAAGCAAAAGAAAGAAGAAAAAAAAAATTAAACCAGAGAGATGAGAGGAGTTGGAAAAAAGAGAATGCTTAAAAAGCGGGAAAACCGACGAGGATAGAGACAAACGAAGAGCCTGAGCCCGTATAGCTCGTCAGTTTCAGCCGTGGTGATATTATAGGTAGGCGGTACGCGATGCAGGATTTGGGGTGCGGCGTCACCCTCGCAGGCTCGTCAACTACAGATGTATATCTTCAATTCTGTATATCGGTTACATTGACTATGATCTAATCCGTCAATTCGACGTGACGTCGAAGATCCCATGCTCGGACAGCACCTCGAAAAACATACATACTTTCAGAACTAACTGTCTCTTTATTCGATATACACTGGACATGCCTGAAGGGGTTACATGGGTCTCAAAGGTTAAGAGAAATATTTAATTCAATTTTAAAGCATATGAAATAGCAATATTCTAACGATATTTCATGAAATTTTTATGCAAAAATGTTGAAAATTCAGCCGTTCAGAACTGATTTTCGGAGACTCGATATTTTTGCGGTGGTCACGACAACTCCTGTTAGCTTGTGTACGAAAACGAAAAACTAAATATTTTCTGTTGGTAGGTAAGTATAGCCAGAGATTGAACGTGGGGTTGTTTTTTTTTTTTTTTTTTATTGAAATTTGAATTTTTCGGCAGAGTTTTATGCAAAAAATTACGACTTTCGGTACAACATACACCATATATTGCATAATAAAATAAATTGCGATCGAAGAAAAAAATTCCCTCTTTCAATCACTCGCCATATTCAACTACCAACAGGAAATATTTGGTTCTCTGATTTCAGACAAAGTTATCGTGCCCACCGCGAAAATACTGGGTCTCCGAAAACGAGTTCCGAACAGCTGAATTTTCGAAATTTTGGGATAAAATTTTTATGAAATATCGTTCAAATACTGTTTTTTCATATGCCTTAACTTTGAATAAAATAATTCTTTTATCAAATTTACAAAAGAATAGAGACAATATGTTTTTTTTCAACCTTCGAGATCCGCGTAACCTTTAAAACGACCGAAAAACATGGAAAGCCAACGAGTGTCATACTTTTTCTGTTTTGATTTCATCGAATTTTCTACGCGTCGATAAGCTGCAGGCGATAAAGATAAAGTGTACGTACGTACGTACGTGTACGTACGGGTATACTTATATCCATCCTTCCATTCCTTTCTATTTGGTGATTTAATAAAAAATTTTTTTAATCTTTCGATGTATCTGTTCTTTGACATTTTCTTCTTATTTCCTTTTTGTTGTGGCGCACCTCCCATTTTCTCCTTTTTCTCGTCGAGTGTAGGTACCTTCTGTCGGCCAGATTTGGCTCGATTCCACGTCATAAAATAATCCCTGAATACGTTGCCCTGCTAACACGCGACCGGATCCGAAAATTTTAGTGCCCAGGATCTAACCGTAGCTAGGCTTATCTGTTTTACTACAGAATACTGAATTTAAAATTGAGCACACGCAAGAGATTAGCGATTTCTATAATGAATTTAGGATTTTATGACGGCTAAATGAATAAATCATAAGTTATGACAATCTATAAGTTCGCATTTTTTAAAATTAAGAAGTAAACCAAAGTTTGTCGACCGAATAAAGTCTCGCGCTTAATACTGTGCTCAATTTTTTTTTCTTATTTTTTTTTTTCTTGGTCAAATTCGATGTTGCAGAGCAATAAAAAGATCAGCAGCGTAAGTAATCGAAGTTTTGCTTAATTTTAGTTTTTCAAACAGTTGAAACGTTTTATTTTATTTTTATTAAAAGGATGCACCATTCGTTCATTACTCCGCAACACCTATTCATCGCTATTCACAAATAAACTAAGATACCGCGATTCGTTTCAAAGCCCGGACTCTCATTCCGATCAATAATTTCTTACCATCGGCTGGTAGATAATTCAGGTCCTTTCCGGCGTTGATAATTTTCCCAATTGTCAACGTCAACCCGACACGCCGATCCCCCTTGTAAAAATTAAACACGAATCCTTCGGCTTCTGCAGAGGAGCGAATACTGTAAAGCGGAGCCTCTTGAAGGGGTCCCTCCTGTCCCTCACCCTCGAACACTTGAATTTTTAGCGATAATCTGGGAACATACCAGCGGAGCGGGAGCCTCTCTCGAGTCCGAAGCCAATTCAACTGTCAAGTGTCAAAGTCGTACGGCCGAGAATGAAATCTGGTTCGCTTCCCGCGGCGTGTAGCGAGGAGTATAAGGCATGGCATAGGGATCGCGACGTTCGCGTTCCACGGATCTACAGAGTCTCTCTCATTGCGCCGCAAAGTGCAAGGGCCCGGCATGCGTGCGTGCATGCCTCTCGAGACTGAAACGACGAAACGCTGCGCTACGCGTGCTCCGCATAAATTTATGTACATGTAACACAGGCTGCGTGCATAGGTATATAATACGACGCCAATTAATCCAACAATGAGCGTCGCCGATGCAAGTAGCGGTAACAAGTGTCGGCCTAATTGTCCCTCCAGCTCCGGCTGTCTACCTACCGCTTAATTCTCCTTTAATTCGTATCGCTTGTATGCCCACACCTCTGCAGGTAACCGACTATAAGAACATGCGTATAGGTGTACGACCGAGGCATGAACTTGCAGGAAATCTGCGATGCGCCGTTAATTCCCTCTCGCATCTTAGATGAATTGGATACGAAATGCTTTCATCGCCGTCGTCGTCGTCGTCGTTATTTTTATTACAAAAACTTTACTTACAACGTAGAGAGTTGCAGGCAGGCGAGTGTAAATCGATTTGCCGAAAGACGAATCGCGGAACGCCCCGTGAACCTTGCGACAGCATCCCGTTATCTACGTGCGTAACATGACGACGGCCGTGACCACGACGACGAAGAAGATGACAACTCTTCCGCCGAGAAAGAGGAATCTTGAAAACCGGAGACATGCAAAAGCGGATACTCCGCCCTAAACGTCGATCCAACGTAGCTGCAGCGTTTCATTCAAGGGGAAGTCCCAGATGCTATGGACGATTCAGGGTTCTTCTTCGGGGCAAAATGCCGCGTCGATAAACGCGGAACTTTGCATAGATTTAATTCAATCATGCACGATTTACAAAGCCTTTCACGCAACTCGGATAATCAAACAGTTTCTCCGGAATCTAAAATCCAAGATTATTGATTCCATTTGTACGTCACGTGTACGACACCCCAAAAGTTTCTTGCAAGGCTCGAATACAACTGTTTTGAATACAAGCGTATCTCAGGCTCATGCCAAGGATACAGAGACGCAAGCTCTGAACTTGCGAGAAGAAAGCTTGAAACTCTGCAAAGAAATTCTTTGCGTCGCTTTATTGCATGGAAACGTTATACGAAAATTTGAGAGAACAAGGTCATGGGTGAACGCCGAAGGGTTCGAAGTAACATTTCTAGGAACTAACTTAGATGAGGCACTTAGATGAAAGTCCATAAAAATCAAGATACGACAGAACCAGACCTAAATTATTACTTTTCAGCTGTACCAAAATACCGGCAAAATATGAATACCTCGCTCAGAAAAATCACGCCAGGCAGGGTCGCGAATGTTTCCGTTGTGACAGCCACCGTGATCCGCGATTGAACTACCATACCGTCATGAAAGAAGAGCTAGTAGGCGCGTATTCGTTACAGCCCTGTTCTCCACTCGACTGATTTCAAAATCCTCGAGACCAGTGCTTCGAATTTGATCGAAATCGAAGTTTCGATTGTCAAACGATAACGAAAGAAGACCGGCTTCAAGTCGATTTCCTAAAAATGTTGCTGTGGGAACTTATCGTCAGGTAAACACGTATCTGCAGTTCCACCTCTAATTTCACCCTTTCCCTTCGTACAAAACGCACAGGCCAACCACCCTCTCGATCCTGCATTGCACGCGGGGTATAACCCTCGTGTATCAGGTATACGAGGGAAATAGGTAGACTGGGCGAACATGCATGTATATATATATATATATATATATATATATATATATATACACACACACACACACATACTATATCCATGCATGCATAACAGAGACAGAAATGACGAGGCATACAGAACGCGGGCCGAGCGAACCGGGCTCGGCTGTGCCTGGCTCTGCTGACTAGGTGGGTGTACGTATATACGTATAAATACACACTCTCGTACATTTATATACACATATACGTATGTAGTATGTACCTGAGATACACGCGTAGACACATCAAGACCGCACACACGGAAGGAGGCGTGGGGTGTGTATAGGGACGTTGGTACCCTTTTTGCTTCTCTGTACGTTCTTCGGTCCGTTTTTGTGCATCTTTCCCCCACCCCCACATCCCGTGGATCCCCCACCCCCGCCTCCGCCACCTCCTCCTCATCCTCCTCCTCCTTCCCGTTGCCCCGTAGCCGTCGGCCGCCGCGCGCCGGTCCCGTTCGCTTTTTACTATTTTTTAACATTTTCTTTTCTTCAATGCCTTAAAATGCAAAAATAAACGAGTCCCGGGGCGGGGAAAGGAAAATTATTGTCCATCTGTCAGAATCGTTGGATTTTTCTATAATTGTCATCGTTAGATTAAAAAAGAAAATTTTTCTCTGAATAAGAAGATACGGTAAATACCGACGATGTCAGAGATAAATTTTCTTTTATTTAATGCGGGCAAAAATATGGGAATCTTTGAAACCCGGCGACACGCGGACAACTGAAAATCAGCCAGAGGTTGGAGCCATCGTCTCTGCCTGGTTCGCTCTCTCCGTCTATCTATCGTCCTTCTCGCACTCTCCTCTCCACGGGAAAACTGTTGACCATTCCTGCCGTGGAAATGTTGGAGAAATTTCATAAAATATTTCGAATTATCGCGGATCGACGACGCGTGGAGAAAATTCAAAGAAGATTAACGGAAATGGAACCTGCGACCAGCTCGGACGGAGCCGAGATGCCGGCCTGCTTAGCCCCCGAAGTTAACGCCCCGGACAAAACTAACCCGATCAATCCTTCTCTGTCACTTTATTCGTCGTGAAACTTTTTATGTTGTGTATATTAAAGGGAACGTACCCAACGTCTATTCCGTTAAAGCGGATATCGTGAAATTAAGGAATTTGCCTGGATTCTGCAACGTATATTGGCCGGCAGGCCCCGTTGCTGCAGGTTGCGGTAACCCGACGCTGCAGCGCCTCTGCGGTGCGTTTACCTTTCTTTTACCCCATCGACGATCCATTTTTTCACTTCCTGAAAACCATTCGAATTAACTTACTGCGTTTCTCTTGCCGATCCGTAGTAGGCAAGGGGTAAACTAACTCTTCGAAGCATCGGTGCAACATTTTCGTTCTTGTTAGAAATTTATTGGATGTTTTTTAAATTGAACGCTGTGGATAAACTCTGAAAAATATCATCTTCTCTGACAAGAAAGTTCTCAAGCTTCAAACTCGATGGCTCTTATTATATCAACTGAAACTCCACGCAGTAAGTGGCATAGGAACCGATCACAATGAGATTTGGCCTGACTTTGATCCAAGTTGCTTTTACCCTTTTACTCTTTCCTTCAGTTCTTCTCGATTATCAGTGTCGCTTTGCGAATCCATATCTTCCGTCACTTTCCACTACCCAGCTTGAGAGATCGTTAAAAGGTCGATTAATGATTTACAGAACGAATATGTCGCAGTAAGTTTGAAGTGTAGCTGCAAAATAATTTTCTAAACCAAGCAAATAGGTTCATGTACGGATGAACGTAAGATTAGAAACACCATACATATTTTAAAGCGCTCCTTCGGTAAGCATTGTACGAAGTTGTCAAATCCAGAATCTCCTCACTGATCAAAGACACTTGAGTATTTTAGCCGTTGATTCATTCATGCCAAACAATCACTAGCGCGTCCATTTTTCAACGCTAGAATCGACGACTAAGACACAGCTGAACGAAAATATTACGACATGAAAATCATAACGCGGAGTAAATTCAAAGACGCTTGAGTCTAAAAGTATCTGGGAATAATTTCTGTATGTTTTTCATTACCGTCTCTAAATTTCTCCTTTCTTCTTTTTAACTTCGTCAAAATGTAAAATTAGTAAATAATTAATATTCCATTAAGGTATTTTTCAACAGCACGGAGACAAATCCGAAGCCTAACCTAACCACATACTTTTTACAGATCAGATACCAACTGAGAGCTGATACAGTTTGAAATACAGATTTCGAAACTCGAGCCACCACGCGCTATCCTTTCCACATCTCGCATACTCGCTTCTTTCAGCAACTCCACTTATTCTCATTTTCGAGTCCTGCCAGCGACACCCGGCATAGCTAGGATTGTCCAAAGTACTTTTTCCTCGATAATAACCCCTTCCCCGTCGCCCTCGACCGAGGTCCGAGTAAAATTTTTACTTTCGACGAGCAAACGAGAAGACCTCGCAAAGAGCAAATATACCCTCTAGTTTCAAATGAGGAAATGAAAGTGGAAAAATATTTCTGTACCTTATCTTCTTCGCCCCTTCCTTTTATATTTTTATTTTCAGGTTCCTCCTTCCTTCTCCCTAGCTTCAAAAATACATATATCACGAAGAGACTATTTGATTGCTGTAACTCGTACAACTTGATAAAAGTTACTCGATTCTATCCAATTCATTCTATTTGACAAACTTATTGCGTACCAATAATTCATGATCGCATCCCTCAAACGGACTTAATTTGATGTAAGCGTATACGGTAAATGTTTCGGACAAGCAACTCGAGTTCGATCACTGTATACCTTTCGAATTTCGGTATCTTCGAATACCTAAACCCTTCCTCTGCACAATTCACCTATTACGTCGTACGTTTATATCTCCATGATTTTTTACAACTGCAGGCAAGGTGCCAATTATCATGTAATGTCTGTTACACTCAGATCCAGACGAATGCATGCGAACTGAGCTACAGAGCGAGTGTACACATGTTTACCGCAGTTTCTATACACGATGAGGAACCTAATTTGTCAGATTATGATCGTGCGGGTTCTACATTCTACATCAGTACTTGAGACTTCAGCATATTTTTCCCGAGCATAATGTGGCATTTTTCATTGCCGGCTTAAACCACAACTTTACAAAATATTCCCGTTAGTCCGTATACCGAAGTGTGACGTAGAAAAATGAGAGTAGAAAAATGAGTAGCATAAAGTAGCTGCAGAATTTTCGACGACGTACTTCTTGATATTTCGAGTTTACTCGGGCAAAATCGCGAAGGGGAAATTAGAGCTTTGCAGCAAACAAGCCCGAGGGTGGTTGAAGGAAGCAGGAGTTTCATGTTGACTGTTACTTAGGCACGCATGGCTGAGTAAACGACAACTTTTAACAATCCGAACGCGCAGCTCTGCATTCTCCGCTCTGCTTCGGACGAGGACGAAGCAGTTTACCTTTTTCGAAAGGGATGGTAAAACTGCATATACGTATATGAAAAATTTATGCGCAAGATAGGAAAAAAAATCAGCAGCCTAATAATGCAGGTCAAATTAAACTAATTGATGTAATAACAACAATCACCTAAATGCAGCGTGTTTATAAAACGCTCGAATGAATTGTCAATCCGTGAGAGTTACAGGATTGCAAAGTAAACATTTTTTCCACGTGCTTGAGATTTTTCGTTTCACATTTCAAGCTCACTCCTCGCGTCAGTTTCTTCTCTCCGCATCCTCTCGCGATACGTTGTACGCTTGTGAGATTAAGTAATACGCATGCACGTGTACCATGTAATTCGCAATTTTCTAATGTATCCCATCCGATCCGATTGATTCCCCGGAGTAGCTGTTTCCGCCGCGGAACGTCGCACACGTCTATCTATCCGTCTGAATCCATATACGCGACAGCAGCAACGTCTCGCGGAATATTTGCCCACCTCTCGGCGTCGACAATTATCAGAAAATTCTTATCCGCCGGGAATCTGCTCATACCGGATCCGAAGCATCGTTTTTATTATTTATAAAACACGGACCGGGTCGAAGCGATTCTTCGTCTCCCTCTCCTTCCCTCATCCCTATCTGCATGGTTTTATTCCTTTCTCTTGCATCTCCCCCCCCCCCCCCCTCTCTTCTCTTCTCACCCTTCACCTTCTCTCTTTCTTTTTGCTTCATATTACATGTTTTAAAAAAAGCACGAGAACACGTGTCTCGCGTTGTTCAGCTTCGCGAGATATGTACGCGATTACTTCGTTATCTATTCTCATTGGCCCAGAAATGGCGGAAGAAACAAGTGCTAGATGGAGGGGTTCCTGCTCCTCGTGTGACGACTCACTGTATTGTTCGACATTTCTCTACAATTCTTTATCACACAACTGTAATAACGCGGAATTGGATTCGAAACGTTTTGAATTCATTTGTCGAATCGTTGAATAAGTTTTTAATCAACCTGACAAAGATCTTCCTAATTCGGAAATGATCAGATTCCGGGTTTATTCAGTCCACCATACTGCGAATCATTAAAATAACCAAAGTTTAACATACTGCATTGTGTATCAAGGGTGGAAAGTAGGTGATTACGAGTCTGACGCTTGCTCCCCGAGCGGAGCGAAATTCGTAAGCTGGCCCATCAAGGTCAACCAAATGACCTACATGTACTTTTTTCCCCACTGCGCTTGAGCGCATTTACCGGGACAGAGACCGTTGTTCCCATATCCATACCGTACAACTCCATAAATGAGTATATTGTCTGAGAAATGGCGCTGCATAACTGCAGGACCTTTGAGAAATATAGGTATAGAGATGCACGTCCCTCGGTGGAACACCTCTAGGTATATAGGCACCAACCACATGTGCATAGAGGTATACGATATATGTATGCACATGTATTATGACATACCTATGCGCGCCTATGCAGTGGTATACATACCCCCCGATAACGCTATACCCGTAAGGTGGCTAATAGAATATTCAAGCTTGACGTTTAATAATAGATGCAAGCTCAGCGGACGAACGGATGGGTTCTTTTGTTAATGTCCCCGTCGTCGCGCAGGGCCGCCCCTACTGGAACACGCTTGGGACACGTACCGAATCCCTATCTCTGAATAACTCACAATATCGGATGCTGTCTCTCTTCCGCTTATTCTACGCCTATGTGAATAGCTCGAGTCCACTTCCTAAGAAAATCATTTTCTCTTACGGAGGAACGAGATTTCTTTTTTTTTTTTTTTTCTTTTAATTTTCCTACCACCGGATTCTACAGACGGAGAAATACTTCTGAAGACAGGAAATCCTTAAGATCAGCGGAAATGGAAATTGAACAAAACATTTGAAATGAATATGCGACTGATTGAAACCTCTTGCTAGATATCCCAATGGATGCCCACTCGGAATTTCCGCATCAACAGCCGTGTGGTATACATCATATTGATCTGAAAGTCTGGAGCAGACTTTTGCCTTGAACATTAATCCATCAATCGAAAGCGTAAAATAAACACTTTCGTTTCCTTTTTTTTTTCTTGTTCCTCTCTCGAGTCACTGCGATCAATTGCCAAATCGAGCTGTGCGTTAGCTCCCTAAATGAGGGCTGTTTTTTCGGGTGGGGGTGGAGTAAAAAATATACTACAAGGATTGCGTGCACACATGACGGGAGTGGATAGTTAGGTGCGTGCGTAGATCGAGATGAAAGACGGGCTATTGCAGACTGCCGGTTAATTCCATTCGTTTGACCGGTCAACTGGGTACGTCATTGCGGTGGTGGTACTCGCGTTGCTCATAATAAGATGGGGAGTTTTTAAATACGCGCGTTACTCAGAAGTATTAAAGTAGCCGACATGACAACGCGTCGCCCGTATGGTATTATAACGGCAGTGCGGAGATACGAGGAGACAAAGAAGGAACTCTGCGTAAAGAGAGACTCACTTGAACTCGCTGGACAAAACGGTTAAAGGGTTAACGTTTCGTCGACGCCAGACCAGCTGACCATCAGCCCTCGGTGTTTCTTATGGGAAAAAATTTCACTGAACTATATTTAACGGTGGTTGTGGCGGCTACGATTGACGATAGAAAAACTTGTGCTTGAAAAGTTTAACCGTCCGCATTGTTCTCAGCTCCCGGTCACAAAGTGATTGCGAAACAAAAAGGCGTATATCGGTGAAAATTTCGATATTCATGCGTCGAACGTGACGCCAAAAAGTTATAGAGATCATTGTCGGTCGAACGAACTGCGAGGTATCGGGATCAGAAGTGGAACGTAGCGGAGAGAGAAGAGTGGCGAAAAACGATGGAGAGGAAGGAGAGAGAGAGAGAGAAAAAAGTGGAGCAGAGACAGAGGGAGAGAGATTCATTGAAAACATTTAACTGGGGAAACACTAAAAAGCCCTCGCGAGCTCGCACGTCGTACGAAGCCGCACGTAAACTGTCCGCGGTTACATTAACTTCATTTTTACACATCATATATACCCATCCACGTTCAGCAAAAAGCAGAGAACCCGTTTAACGGCGTATCACAGAATGCGTGGCATACATGGTACTCGATGCGTGTCCTTGTACACATTGAATTACAGTCAAATGTACCAATTGACAAGCTCGAAATGGCTAAAATCTTATAGATTGGAACAAATTTCAAACAGCCGGAGTTGGAACAAGTGGAATTTACAAATAGAGAATGATTCTCTTACGTGGTGAACCGTCAAAGTTTGCAAGTGCTCATTTAGTTTTCCCTTACTCCGATACTTCTGTTTTGCGTAAATACCAACGTGATGCGAGAGCGCGAAGAAGAAAATCGCAAAAATATATACTCACAATACTTGACGATTGGGAAATATTTTCATTTGAAAATATTCACTTTTGATGAGACGATCACTCTCGGTGTTGCGGGTTAATTTCTCATTTTCGAACATACGTGGACGATGCTCCGATCGAAAGCGATTCCAGGAGTACTGGTCGATCCAGCGCACGAGCACTGATACTTTTCGACTCTACGTTACCAACAATTACCGACTGCCGACACGACAGGAGAATGTACAACACAACGCAACGCGATATTCACAATTAGTCAGAGGTACCCTGTTTACGGGCATTTACGGGAATGTGAGACACGCACTGCACACGTTCTTAATTTTTTTCGCTGTGCTTTCCCCTTTTTTTGTCTCATTCTTCGTTGGTTGTACCGCATGTTTAATACGTCTGCACCTACCTAGCCAGCTAGTTTGTTCGGCGATTTCAGTTTACGGAAATGACGTTGACCATCGGGCACACGAATGGATTCATGTATCTATCCATACATTCGCAATGGTCGTGATACCGAAATCCATCGCTATTTTGCTCATTGGCCGTCGCATAACAGTCTAACCATTCTTCCATCATTTTATCATTGCAGTCTCTGCGCCGAGCAAGCACTAAGCGAGGCTGACGACACTCTTCATCAAGCCTAGTATTATGCGGAGACTCTTTAATATTGGCAGTGCGAATATGTGGTGAAAAACGAGAATGCTGACTCACGCACGACATTTTCACCCTTCCTTTTACAGTGATGCGGAAATAAGGAAAATTCAGTATTGGCTAAATTGTGCGTAAATGTTTTCCGAGAAACAAACGATGAAATATAAGTCGGCGATACTTTTGATTTCCTTTCGAATTTCGTCGGCTCATTTCAATTTTATTTATAATGGCTGTATCGGAAAGAATAAAGCATCGTTGCAGCACATTCGCTTGGTCGTCTTACGAGGGCAAAAGAAACATTGACTTAATATCAATTGTTAGGCTCCCTGCAACGAAAAAAGGATCGCTTGGATTAACGAAAGCCAGCGATGACAGACAGCTAACAGTAAGTAAGATTTTAATCTACTATAAAATAAAATTTGCATCAATCACCAATGTCTTCGCACGAACAAATAGTCAGTCACATCAACTAATCCCTGATCGTCGATTCAAACAGACCCAACCACTATCTTTTTTCGATGGACTGCTTTGGAAAACATGGCTCTATCCTAGATGGTGGAAATTTTTGATAAGAAAATGTTTTGAAAATGTTACTGAAAACGGGTAAACACATTACAAAATACCCCGCAATAAGTGATTCCATCCGAATTACGACAGCACACAAGCCGAAGCTTTCTTCTGATTAAATTTATCATCATGCAACCATCGAACTGGCAGTCGGATTGATTTTACAATTTATAATTCCTTACGATACTCGTGTCATTTGCCAGCGATAACTTTTATACAATTTTCACAAATTTCTGACCGCCAATGACGTAAAATAAATTCCATTATCAGAAGGCTTCGATCGATCGATTGTTACTGTCGTTGTTGTAACAAAATAAGTTTACCGCAACGTTGGCTCATACTGACCTCGCTGCGTGCGTTTTTTTCCCACGTGCGTCTAATCGTAAGAAGGAAAAGAGTTCCTCGGATAGAATCATGCGACAGTGCACCTCCACACATATTCTTGCAATCATATAATATAACATAACATGTTAATTACGATTCTTCTGCACCGATTACGATGTAAAAGAATAAATAAAAATGAGACCGGAAGCACGATCGACTGCCGAACGGCGACGCGGCTACGATCCATCTTTCAAAGAGAGTTTCAGCGGGGTAAGAAGAGAATAAGACAACGCGCGCGTCATACAACCTATATCTACGTATCCATAAAAAGTTGCGGTGGGACCAAGATAAGCGCGGAGGAAGAGAAGAGAGGGCACGAGGAACAAAAAGAAAAAGGAGACGAGGAGGGGAGGGAATAAGAAGAAAAAAAGGACAACGAGGGCAAAAAAATCTTAACTCTTTATTTCTCGCTCCCCATAACCGTCCGTCCCATCGGGGGTCGGTGGGGATGGTTCCCGGACGTGACTCTGGCGTCTACCCTCAGGCACCGTGCCCCGGCACACCCCGGGGGTAGTTGATGGCTCTATCTACCGCGAGATGGTGCCTCGGCCCCCCGGTCTCTCTCTTCTTCTCTCCATCTTACTCTTTTTCGCCCCTCTTTCCCACTCTCTATCTCTCCGACTCTCTATTCCACAGCTTCGCCTCCGCCTCCGTGGTCGGACCAGCAAAACGTGACGCTCTTTCCCCCCTGCCGCCTTCGCCACCCGGAGACTCGAGGGTAAAAGCCAGAGGGTTCATTTTTTGAATTGGACTCGAATTTTGGAAACGAACAGGAGACGTTCAGTGGTTACGGAGACAGAGAACGAAGGAAACGACAAAACGAACGATACTACACTGTCAGACTAATTCGGTTAAACCTTGCTGAAAATGTTCGTGTCTCGAATCACACGACGTTCCGGAACAATTCAGCGTGTAATTTATTGCACGATTTATTTTATAAATTTGATTTAAAAAATATCAGAAATCACATGGCAAATTACGAAAGCACGAATCATCAGGTATACTAGATCAAAAATCATACAATCAACCACATCGTGAACTATATGAATTTTTATTCGGTATATCTGATGATTCGGAGTTTCGTAATTTATTCTGTGATTTCTTACATATTTGAACAAATTTACAAAATAAATAATGCAATAAATGACACGCTGAATTCATTCAAAACATTTTATGATTTGACACATGAACACTTTCAGTATTGACGCAATTTCGCCAAAAATACGAATACGTGGCGCAGTGACTGCGGTACAACGACAACCTCCCCAAATCGGTTATGGGGGAGTTTCTTTTCCGGACAAAAAATCTGTTCCAACTTCTTTATTCCCTAGGCAGATAGGTATATATCCGCTGTCTAGTGTCTGGTCTATGTTTCGCGGATGAGACAGCCGTTTTACATACATACCTACTTTGCCAGACAAATATAACTACCATAATCTATTCGTCAGGTTTAGTACGTGCAGGCATGAATGTGTGCGTGAAATGGAAGTAAAAAAAATGTAATATAAAAAAAAAAAAATAACCTACCAAACTTGCACGAGCTAGTATGCCGATATACTATTTATATCTCCGTATATGCGTGCGTGCGCGCGTGTGCGTATGTGTTTCGTAGTCTTTTACAACGTGTTGCATACGCATACCTACAAGTTCCGGATGTGTGTGTACGAGCGCACAATGTTGAGGAAAGACGGGAACGGCGCGCCGCTGTGTCGCGGGTTGACCGATTACGTCACGCTGACGACGCCGTGCCATGAGATCCTGCACGCAAGCGTCGTGCGTGTACTATACTATATGTACGAGCGCTCTTCTTCAATTACATTTCTTTTATTTATAATTATTATTATCGTCCTTGGCTTTATAGGTGTAATCTCGATGCGGATGATGTATACCTTTATCTGCAGAGCTGTGCATCGATGTCATATCACTCACTTTTACGCGTGCAGCACACTGCCCTGTATGTACGAGTATATATCTGCAGTTCCTCAAGCTCTGCACGAAAGTCTATCGAGATTTTGATCGTTCGGGAATCCCCGAGATTTTTTTCAAATTCACCGCTTACGGTTAATTCTAAAATGAATTTATTACATTTAGATACGATACGAAAGACAAATTTTGAACCAGTTTTTGATTTCAACTGTAAAACGGTTTGATCCTTATACGGAGCGCCGTACGGAATCATCGTCATTATGTGTATAGCATATTGAAATACGCGTCTATACCTAACGTATATTCGTGCAGAGGTATGATCCGTATATATGTACAGTGTGGCGGTATATGTACACGCATAAAATGCACCTACTTGCGGTTGAGTCATGTGCTAAATTTAGCTTCATCGCATGTTATAGGTGCGCTGCTCGGTGTAATACACAAATGTTGTACCTAAGACATCGTTTTTTTCATCTCCTTTTACAATTACATATCCCATGCCTAAATTCACACGTATTATGCCCATTTAGGTATGACATTAGATCGTAACATCTTCGGGTTTCCCCGTAAAAAATGATGTACCCCATTTTTCTTCACAATTCCACTTTGTTTCGTAATATCGGATTAGCTTGTTATCGATCGAATCTTTCAACTCGAAATCCGCAATGCAGTGATCAAACTCGTAAGGAACCCAGCAATGTATTTTTACGAAATTTTTTATCAACACAACGAAGGAAATAAGTATGATAAATGCATATTTAAATTCGTTTAGTTATTATATTTTCACTTTGCGTCAATTGACTCGCGAAAGTCAAGAGAGTGTTCGGAGTGTGTCTATAGCTTAAAAAAAATTCTAATACGTGCCGCATGCGTATTATGTAAAAAGGAGTAAGAATAAAATTTAGATAAAAGGGAATGCAAGAGACAGAGAGAAAGAGATCAGATTTATTGCTCCAGGACGTGAGAGGGTATCTCACCCTCGGCATGGGACAAAAATTAATGCCTCTTTTTCGTTAAAACTGTCTCGGCTGAAAGTGAAGAAGTATAATACCGACTATCGGTGTATATAACCCATTATTTGGTACGTTACACCTACTGAAGTGTGGATTAGCGTACGCGCTGAGGGGGAATGTCTTGAGAAGAATAATATTGGTAGGAATAAAATAGCCAATACAACGTAACTATACGTATACAGTTTTCGATAAAAATGGCCGTACTGAGGAACGTGGGAATCACGCGTTGGCGAAATTAGAGCGGGTGGTGCAATGAATAACGAAAGCCTGCAATTCAAAGATCAATCGCTAGAGAATATGAACTGGTACTCTCGGAACGACATTTTCAACCAGGGGCGGGCTTGAAGTGCCAAATTTGAAAAGTTTCGAAAGCGCCTAATTCCGAATTATTTGATGGCGTAACTTGAAGTAAAGAAATCGAACTTTGAAGAAACAAAAAAGTTTCAAATATTTGGAAACACAACGGCTCAAAGTTCCGAAATGTAAGATTCCGAAAATTCAAGTTACGATAGAGCAAAGTTCCGAAAAGTAGAGGTCCTGTAGAGCAAATTCCGAAAAATGAAATTTCCATAAAGAAAGATCAAAGTGTTGAAATTTGACCTCGCCAGAAATTCGCAGAACTAAAAATTTTGGATCATTCAAAATTCGATGTTTCAGATCGTGAAATTTTCTCATTCTCGCACTTTCGGAACTTTGACTTGTCGGAGTTACGCCCTTTCGGTATTTCGTCCTTTCGGAACTTTGATGTTTCGTCAGTTTTTCTTTCTTTTTTCATTAAGTATCCCCACCAAAAAAATTCACAATTTGTCGTTTTCGGAACTTTTCCAATTTAGTATTTCATCCTCACCCCAAAAGTATAATTCAAGTGATTGTTATATGTACTTGACAATTTTTCAAAACTAGCGTACATTTATGAGTACGCAGAATACACATTACACGCAATAACACCGCATTCATTATCGATGTTCCTTCAAATGTTGGGGAAAAATTGTAGAAGTGAATTTGGTCAACTTACCCCGTCTCTCCCTAAGCGTACGAGGAAGCCCCTTCTCCGCATATGGAAAATCCAGAGTGATACCTCGTCGTATCCTCGAAACACTAACAAACGATGCAAATGCGACGCACGCAAGTCGCAGAGGCAATCCAAGACGTCCTCTCGGGTGACAAATAGCGATCGTAGATCGCCCTCCGCGGGGTTGGCGTAGCGCCACTCGCCGGCCGGGGGGGTGGGGGATGGGAGCATCGCGGGGGGGTGGCGGCAAGGGTGGTTGGGGGGGATAGCGACCCGGGAATCCCCGATAAGATTGATGCCCGCACGCCAGGGAGTTGTAACGTTACGGGGCTGTAACTTGCGAGACTTTCTGCGGGCCCCAACGTGGGTAGGAAACCGGAGAACCAGAGTGAACCAGAGTGAACCAGAGTGAACCAGAGCTACCGAGGCGACGCGACGCCGCTGTGGGACAAAACTCGCGGAGAAGCTCTCTCGCTTTCCGCCCGCACTTTACCCAGCCCAAAGTGAAGGAGAAGGTACCAAGCGAAATAAGATGAGTAGGTGTGTACGTACGTACCTACGCACAACATTTTACGAAATTCAACGCGTCGAACGGTTCGGCTACCTCGTCTGCCAAGACGTGTACCAACGTCTGCTCGTGTCGCGAAACGACCGGTATGCTTACCATTGAACAATCAAACGTATACAACGAACACTCACGCTTATTTTCACAACAGTTTTGACGGTACATGTTCAGTACGCAGGGGCCACGATAAGACTGATAAGACTCATTTCCAGTGTGATACCTGACGTCTGTCATCGGAAGGATGAAGCACCGACCAAATTCTGTACTCGGATTCAACGTGCAATGGTCTTCATTCGACAATATCGTACGTGTTACGATGCGATATTGATTTCACACCGAAGAAATTTGTCTCCTCTCTGTCAATTATCCACACAGACGAATAGCGGCTTGTTTTTTTCTGATTTTGAGACACATGACGAATTTTGACGATCGATTTACGATATCGATTCAAATTCAGATGTGCCGCACTGATATAAAAAGTGTCTGGAGCTAGATGGTGCAAATTATACGAGTATTACGGGGAACATGCAGCGTATACCTATAATCGTGGCATGTTGAAAAATTCTTGATTATTTTGACGGAACGAAGCTGGACTCCCGGATCACTTGACGCGACTTCAAGCCTCGAGTCTAGACGGTTTTTCATGCAGACTCTATCTACACCTATGTACGTCTAGGTGTTAACTTCAAAGACGCTTGGGTCAGCGATCGATACGTACGTACTTATTATCGCTGCACGTATCGCGCGAATGACGGAGATGTGACGGAGTGCTGCTGGTTCAAGTCGATACACGTATCAGGTACACGTCTGTGTGTGCGCGCAACATGGCTGCATGCAAGTTGCCTACTCCTAACGCGATTGTGTTAAAGGATGACGACTTCAGAAATTGGCACGAACCCTTGGCCGTTAAGAGAGAAAAACATCAGTCTTTTCGGCACGGCCCGAGAGCTAGAGGCTTGAATCGAGCACGTCGGTATTCAAGATGACGTTTGACCGCGAAAAATGTCACGTTGACTTTGATATAACCCCTTGAATTCGGGACTGAGCATCGAATCATCCTGCTTTCAAAATTTACGTTGTTCCATGATAATTGAACCTGTCACGGTGTTATTCGCTCCCAATTAACGCAAAACGACGTGAAATTTCACACCAAAGAGACTCGACCACAACAGAATTTGAGCGGTGTTCAATCGAACACCATTTTTCTTCCTTTTTTTTTCCACAGTGTAACCTTCTTGGCTAAATGAAATTACCTTCGTTTCAGTTTCTTTTTTTTTTTCAATAAACGGCAAACGAGGCTTCTGATTAAGGGTGAAAATATTTTTCCAACATTCAAATACGTAATATCGCAACGTTCGTGTCTGTGAAACGAAACGCAAGCACAGGAAAGAGACGCAAAGTGAAATTTGTAGCAATCCTAACCAAGATATTTGTCAAAATTTCTACAAAACTGAACGATCGAAGGGTAAAATTCGGAATTCCGCGGCACGGGCAGAGGATATCCAAATAATCAGACAGAGTCTCGGGGACATGCAAGTTCAACATTCGCTCTCCGCGTCTATATCTGACAATTAGGGAGTTTCATTCGACTGAACAATTGTTCTGCCGGCGTTGCCGAGTAGACACGGCGAGTCACCCGGACTCGTCTTTGCCTGTCGCGTGCAGCCGCATTTCGTTCAGCTTCATTACAGTAATAACAACCGTCCCAACGACAGTTGGCAATGATGACAATAATCATATCGAATACACGCGTATACAACAATTCTCAGGCCTAACGCCGCGGCCCCTTCAACGCAAACATTATCATCTCGCTCTTGCCGCAGCGCTAATTGTAAGAGATGATTGTCGGCTGAGGAGTAAGGACGGTATAACGCAACCTACTACACGGCAGCTGAAAAAACACGACGGTGCAAAATGGACGGTGGCTTACCTTTGGCGTCGCGGCAGAGACGAACCGTACCCACGGCTGCAGGCCACGCGTTCAATCTGCAAGCAAATACCGAAGTCAAAAAAGGAACGTGTTTCTTTGATTTACGAATTCTCTTTCTTCGGGACATAATTTTTACGCTGTGTAACATGATGCATACGCACCCGGGTGGTCCTTGGATAAGGTACGGGACGAATTTTTTAACTGCGCCCCCGTAAATCGGCTCGATATAATTCAACAACAATTCCCTAATCTTATTGTAGGTTTTTATCTCAACTCTGACGCCTTCCAAAAAAGGGAGAATTTCTTGATTTAAAATACACATGTTTTTCGGCTATGTTGCCAGTATTATATATTTTTTTTCTGTGAGAGTAATGATTTTAATGGCCGTTGGTGCTACTGTTTGACAAAAAAAATTCACATCATCTAAATTTTTTTTCGATTCAACGAAATGTAGTAACTAAATATGAAAATTATCAGGTTTAGAGGGTGTGCAATTCATCTAGATTGCCTAGTATGATGATGTGTGTGTTTTTTTTTTTTTTTATTAACGGACAGGAGCACCAATGTCCACTAAAATTCATCATTTGCAGATTTTTTTCAAAATTATTACTCTTACAGAATAAATACATACTGAGAATACAGCCGAAACACGTGTCTTTTGTGTGGGAAAATTCACACTCTTACGGGCAGGGGTTAAAATTGAGATAAAAATCTGACAAAATTAGGAAATTGTTTTTGAATCATTTTGTGGTCTACTGCTAGAAAACTTCATTCAAGCCCTAATCAAAGATGACCCTAATCCGCACTTGTCCAATTTTACCTAGTGATCTAGATCTCATGAATCCGGTTCTATTATGCTGCTAAGAACTATTGTGTTTAGCGACTGTTTAAAAAAATGTCGATTCTCATTTGAATAACAGTTTTTACAAAATGAATCAATTCAACACCGAATGTCAGGTAGACGCACCGGTACAAACCGTTATTAAAAGACGATACCTCCTTTATCTCTTCCGATTATATTATCCTAGATGCGCGTACACCTGTACGAGACGTCTATAATGCCGGAGCAAACCTTTGCAAACGTGCGCTACGGAAGTCCTTTTGCAGAACTCGATGAGAGAGAGGGAGGGAAGGAGGAAGAGAGAGAGAGAGAGAGAGAGAGAATTTGTATGTATTCAATTCGAATTTCGCTGAGCAAAGTTCGGCGCCGTGCGCCCTGGCTGTAACGTCGCGGGGTTTCGTCTCGAAGGGCGCGGCGCCCGCCCGGATAATGCAATTTAAAATTTAAATCAAATTATACAATTTTATGCGGGGCGACGGGACGGGAAGGGGGCCGAGGAGGGGGAGAGGGAGCGGTGAGGTGAGGTGAGGTGAAGGGGCTCTCGAACCTTGGTTAAACCTCCGAGTATACAGTATTATACAGCCACCTTCCGCGGAACTCTCTCGCCCTACAGCCGACCGACATATCCGTTCGAAATGCGTTTGTACATTTCTGCAGACGACGAAACGTTCGACGGTCCGGTCGCTGAGTGCAATGAGTGCTGTTTCCGCGTTGGGTGCCTCAAGTTTCTGGCACGGAATACCGTTGGTAACATACATATGTCGCACTTTTGATAAATTTCTACGCAAAACTAACCATTTCCTTCCGACGCGTGTAATGTTGCATTCTATACTCACGTACCTACTAAGATCGCAGCCAAGTACGGGGCTGTTCGCGTGAATTATCCAACCGTGAGTTTGATCTATTTTTCGGTAACGAGCCATGTCGTGACGATGAGGGGCGGAGTTGAAATTCCAAATTTGAAAAATTCCGAAAGTGCCAAATTCCGCATTCTTAGGTGGCGACAGTTAAAGTAAAGAAATCAAACTTTGACGAAACATGAACGTTTTGAATGGTCCGGAACCCGACGCTCAAAGTTTCGAAAGGGAATAATTCCGAAAGGACAAAATGCCGAAAAGCCATAATCCCGACAAGTCGATGATCCGAAAGTGCGAAAATGAGAAAATTTGAAAATCTGAAACATTGAAATTCCGAATAACCCAAGATTATCAGTTCTACAGTTTTCGGTTCAGCAAGAAAGGAAAAAAAAAATAAAAATTCATGCACGGACCGTGCCGTAATATCGGTTTTATAAATATACAAAGCACGAAAATGGCAAACTGTAGAAATCGCAAATTCTCGTCAGGGACCAGCATTTGACGTAAAGCAATAAGTTGTAACCTGTATGCGAGAAACAACATTAATCCAGAGGCTTGTTTTTGAAAATGCGAAATTCCGCGGTTAATACATTATTTAGTTATCGATGAATATTTTACGAATTTCTATTACGATTACCAACCAGCTTCTCTCGTTGCTCCTGCTTTTTCTTCCGCAGGTACACATGTGTAGTAAAATAAAAATTTCAATAAGTCGAGAAGCAGCTGGGGCGAAGCGGGGTTGTCGCCCTGAACCGGCGTCAAAATTCTCCCGTGTCACCACCACCCCAACGCGCCTCTTGACCCCAGACAGGTGGGTGACACCCTAAAAGGGCCGAGTCAGAATTAAGCGCCCCGTAGGTGCAGAGGTCATAGATGCAAGTGTTTTGTTACGTAACCGATTCTTTGATATCTTACGTATGTATCATTAGGCCGTTCCTTATTTAGGGTGTTGACAAATTTGTGCCACCTCACCCCCAGATCAACTTGAAGTAATTCAAAAACAATTGCCTAATTTTTTCAGATTCTTACCTCAACTCTAAGATGGTCCGCTTTGTGATCGAAGTTTTTTACGGAAATAACACGGGAAAAACTTTTTATCTCGGTGTATGTTTTATTGTAAGTGTAGTAATGCTTCAAAGAATCCGCAACTGCGAGGTTTTAGTTGGCATTAATGCTACTATCTGAAAAAACACACACATCATCGTACGGGGCAATCTAGACGAATTGCACTTTCTCGAAAAAAAACGAAAAAGGTCAGATTTCGAGGGTGTTCAATTCGTCAAGATCGCCTGATACGATAATGTGAATTTTTTTTCCTTCGATCACAAAGCGGACTGTCGCAGAGTTGAGGTAAAAATCCGAAAAACATGAGGCAACCGTTTTCCAATTATTTGAAATTGATTTTGGAGGTAGAGCGGCAGAACTTCGTCAACCCCCAAATAAGGACCTCCCTAATGTATCATGTACATTTCACGCGTACATATTTACCCATTGGAGTCGAATAATACGTGTATAACTTTCGGATATGTAATTGTAACTGAAATACTTATAGGTATAGTTGAACGTGTAAAGTTATGTAATTTGTCATGTCCTTCGCAAAACTTCATGAGTCAGTAGTTGCAAATATGAAACTTTCGTGCGATATTCCTGTCAGATTGTATGAGCATGAAAAAAGAAAGCAGAGACTAGATCAACCTGAAGGTAATTGTTTGTCTGATGAATGTTTTGACTCGGTTGATTTTTTCATATTTTCTACACTGTGCGTACATTTAAATAAACAATTTATCCCATCATTTTGATCACGGCACGTTATCATATAGCGAATACTCTCTTGATTGATTGTGGAACAGTGACTTCCGTATTTTGCTTTTTATTTCATTCCTTTCTTGTGGTATTCTTACGATTATGAATGGTATTTTCAGATCCTGCCACGATGGGATCTGCAGGCACGAAATAATTGAAAAAAAGTTTTTAAACGCATTAATGACATTTCTCCAGGTCGCAACTGCGAACACTTCAAAGGCGAGGCGATGAATGCTATCGAAACCAAATCTTGCCTAAACGGGGTTTGGATAACAAAAGCAGAAAAACAATTTTTCACCCTAGATAATCGCTGCTTTCGAACTGGGATATAGAATTTTGTGACACCGCAGCGTTATTTGATCACTAAATTTCCCCCTTCTTCAAATTCTCAGATCATTCTGCTCGCAGTCTCGTTATTCCTTCAGATTTTTTCTTTTCCATGTCCCTCATTGCGCGTATATCAATCCGACACCCGGACCCGAATATGTCAAACTTCGAGCATGGTGGGCGTTCGTGAGAGCGATCAATTATTTCTTTTCAGCAACAAGGCGACGAAACACCGAATAACCTATCGCGTGACAGAGATCTCACCAATTTCGGGACACCGCGAACCTCGGAATTTCTCCGTTTCGACTATCCGATCATAACACGCTCAACTGGAACGACCGTCGAACATTGCGGGTTAAAAATATTTTATAGACGTCTCAGTGACAGGCTCGCATCTTTATACATGCATAACAGCTCACTGGCACAACAGAGTCAGACTGAAAGGCCTTAAAGAGGGAGGGGAGGGGGGAGTTTTTTTTTTTTTTTTTTTTAAGAAAATGTAAACACTTAGAGCAATTTGAGTTTTAGAGCCTTATTGCTTATAGTTTCAAGAACATTTTAGAAGTGTTTCATTGAAATTGATAACAAAATGGCCGCATGGCGCTTATAAGTAGCGAACGACCACGTTTTCAATCCGGTGGCGCAGATTCTTCGGTCAATTTTTATCCGATCGACTTGAAATTTCGACACAATCTTTAAAATTAGTTCATCGATTCAGGCTCGTAGGTAGATTTTTGAATTTCAATCAATATTTTTTCATAAGAATTTCTGTACAATTTTTTGGTCGAAAAATGAATAATATATTTGAAAAAACAATCATTTTTAACGTTTGGGCTAAGAGCTCAAACCCGAGAAGGTGTTTTTAACACAAAAAATTTTTCATCTATTTGTTACAAGTTAGATAGTGACGTCAGGAGATGGGCCACCGCGAAAGCTCTCGAATTCCGAGTCATTCGCTACTTATATGCGCAGTGTCGCCATTTTGTTATTAATATCAATGAAAAAATTCTCCAATGTTCTTAAAACTATAAATAGTAAAGTCCTCAATCTCAAACTGCTTCAAGGGTCTTCAATTTCTTTTAAAAAACTCCTGAAAATAGGCATGATTTTCGTTGAAAAGTTTTCGCGTACTACGAGAGTAGTTTTTTCTCAAGATTCCGTCATTTCACCAGTGCATCAGGGAAGCACGGAAAAGCACAACATTCAATGCAAATTTTTATACCCTTACCCTACCCCGTCTGACATGTATAATACTTCATTTTTATTACATAGTATAATTCTTTGGAGCGTACTGTCAGTGATCGTGTAACTTCTGAACAACTTGACCGATTGAGGTCATATCGATACAATATATTCATACAATATATTTGTATTGCCGAGACGATAGTTCATAGCTATCCTATGATCCGACGGGTTGCGATTGTCAACTTATTTCGTACATTGTTAACACGTCATCGCGCCTCCACCGGAGAGGGCAAGACAACGTCTTCCGAGCCAGCTTATAGTACAATCATAATATCGCAATAGAAATTGGTAAGAATGATTCTTGGAGGTGTTCGCTCACTCGTAAATTAAAGCCTCAGGTACGCAAAACGTAAACAGCCATCATCCGTATAAATACGCAGTGTATCCTACGCGGGTGCCTTAAACACCGTGGCCCTAGAGTCGTAGCAGGAAGGCACTACGTACGGCGGAGAAAGCGCAGTCCCGGGAAACCAACCCTCTGCACGCTGTGCCCGAGGGCGAGGGCGAGGACGAGGACGAGGGTGAGGGCAAGGGCGAGGGCGAGGGTAGGAGACCCCCGGAGCCTCATCAGTCATCCGACCCCCAGCCCCGCTGGCGCCCCCGCGTAATCTACGGGCCACGCGACGTAGGATAGGTAGGTATGGAAGGAAGGTGTGCATGCGGCTATGTACCAGCCTATAACGCGGCTATGTAATACGTGTAATAATAATACAATACATACGCGGGTATGTACATACATAGATTTACAAGGCGCAGTTGTACCGCCACCAAATACGTATAGATACGTCCTAGGTAGACTGGATCCGAAGCCGGTATCGTGCACCGCGTGAAAATCATATTTCCAACCGCGTCTCTCTTTTTTCTCGTATCCTTTCGCTTTTTGCTTCTTCTCCATTTTCGACCCCTCGGAGTTTCCTTAACCCCACGTGGAGACGCTGAGAATCAGAAGTCAAATTTCAAACACCGTCGTATGTCGAAGATTTTCATCGCGCGTTGTTCCTGGTTGAAATGAAAACGAAGAACTTGGTTTAAAATCAATCGATTTCTCTTTAAACTTCGACACGTACGTTTGTATTTGAATGATTAGGTATTGAAATGATTTTTCTAACCGTATCGTGTCGCGCGGCACTCCCGAAGCTCCGTCATGCCGAAAGTCACACCTGAATTCCAACCGTCGCATCGGTAAGGGGAGAACTCGATGGAGAAGGAGACCGAATTAGCCAGTGGAAGAGAGCCAGAGAAGGACAGAGTTGCGCTCGAGCAAAGTGCACCAGTGTCTCTCAACCACGCGTAAACAGTTGCTGGAAAACTCTGTTCGAATCGGTGAGGATTGGAGAAAGGGAAAACGAAGATTGCGGCCCCGTCTGCTATGCTACTTATTCAGATGCTCATTGTCGGTCGACAACTTGCACGGCAACTATGAAGCTCAGAGCACCAAAACACATTGCGTCAAGGTGAAGAAGTTTTCGTAAGCTGCAAATAATCTGGAAAGTAAAATGAAATTACTTGGAGCAATTTGTGTTTGAGGGCTTTGTTATTTATAGTTTATAGAATATTTTAGAATTTTTTCATTGAAATTGATAACAAAATGCCGGCATGGTGCATGTAAGTAGCGAAAGAATCTAAGCGCGAGGGCTTTCGCTGTGGCTCATCTCCTTAAAGCACGGTTCAACTCGTAACGGATTGAAAAAAAATTTTGCGTTCGAAACACCTTTTCGGGTTCGACCTCGTAGTCCAAACGTTAAAAAGATATACAAATTTTGGGATTCAAATTCAAAAATTTAGTCACGATGTCAAATCGGTGAACAAGTTTTAAAGATTGTGTCAAAATTTCAAGTCGATCGGTTTAAAATTAACCGAAGAATCGATGTACCGCCATTTTTTTATTACTTTAGCAATGGAAAAATTCTAAATTATTTTTCTAACTATAAATAATAAAGCCCTCAAACTCAAATTGCTCCAAGTGTTTTCAATTTCTTGGAAAAAAAAAAAAAAAAACTTTTGAAAATAGGTACGATTTTAGACCGTCCAAACTGTAACTCCCCTCTTAAACTGCCGATGACTTCGGAGTGGATGGTCCCCAACGCGACTTGCGATACAGCGGGGACAGTGCGAGGTCCCAGGAGTGTGTTTTCAAAGACGCAACGCAACGCAACGCCGCGTCCCGACCCACGAAGGTCCGTTCGGGAAAGGAGGAGACGGAGAAGGATGAGGACAAGGACGAGAATGAGGGCGAAGGAAAGCGGGTGGGAGTAATATATTCTCCTGTGGGAGAGGGAGCCGGGCCGCAGGAGCGATAGGGAGACGAGGATGAGGCAGAAATATATAGGCTATTCGGGGAAATATAATACATAGCCGGTGCAACCCTTCTCCCGGGCGGAGAAACGGAGGCGGAAAGAAAGAGACGGGTAATATTTTAAGCCCGGGCTCCGCGCGCTGCGCGATCCGAAGAATGGCTAACGTCTGCCAAAAGAGCTATTGCCATTTTTAAAAAGATCCCTACCAGCCCGGCGTTATTGCCTCCTTCACCCCGACCCTTCCTGATTCAAGCCCTCTCCCCCCCCCCCCCCCTCCCCTTTTTCAAAAAAGCTCCACCGACGAGACTCTGGCTCAGCTTTCTGTTTCGCCCACTCGGTGATATGTTTTCTCTCGTCATTTTCATATCGCGTTCTTGTCGTCTAGAATCTCGGTACAAAATCACATGTTGAGATAGCAAGAAGCAAGGTAATCTCAACATTTGCAAGTGGCAGGATATTTTGCAAAACTTTTACCAAGTATTGGCAAGAGTCTCTTCTGAATATTCGTTGCCAATTTCTGTATACCCTTTCTTTTCGTCGTACAATTCTTAAGAGGGTCGTCCAGTGCAGAGGCTGTTTTTTTAAAGATTTTTGGTTTTTTTTTAAACAACCTTAACACTATGCGACCCCCTCAAGAGTTCTCTCCGAAATCAACGAAAAAAAAAAATAATTCACCGTACTAGCAAATTTTAGTGTTGATATAGTCACAGCAATTCAGTTTCAGCCATCGAGACAAAAACTTTTACTTCAACAGCAAAGGTTTAGTTTTAGGTTTAATTTAGTAGTATAACTACTATTGTGCCCAGCGAGAATTGGATACTGCGACATATCTGAGTAAGTGGAAGTAATAACAAGTACAGAGTAACAGTTGCGGATATCACCTTTAGAATTTTTATTTACAGTAACAGAGTTCATGCATATGGTCGATATTTTTAGACATTTTTTTTCATTCCATGCGCAGGTACACATATATAAAACATGGAATAGTCCATGATACTTATTGTTAGAAGAAAGGGTGCTGATGGATGTTGAAAATCTCAACTGGATTAAGACTAGCGTTTCGGCAAACCGGATCGCAGATGATCGTTTCGTTACCGTGGCCCTGATCCTCGAACAAAAGGAAGTGATCCAAGGAAACTTTGAAAGAGAAGACGAAGAAGAATACAAAGAAAGTAAAAAAACCAAAATCAACAACCACAAAAAAAAAAAAAAAAAAAAACATCCCTGCCCGTAAGATGTGCACAGAGGATCAATTTTCGACCAAACTCGACGTATTTCTTAGAGAAAAAGTCCGCGGTGCAATTTTAAAGGGAGCCCAGCATCCACCCTATAATTTTCAAGACCCAAAGATCTCGTCGTGATTGACGTGAACCTGGCAGAGTTTGGTTAGGGATTCGAAAGAAGAGGAGAAAAAGGAGGAACCCACTGCATACACACAAAGCGAAACGTTGACGAGGAGATCGAAGGGGGCCGGGGAGGAGGAGGAAACGTCTAGATCCAAATTGACTGACACGAGCTTACTCTCCGCAGAAGAAACAACGAGTACGCCACGGTCAAATATTCCATCTCCATCCCCTCCTCCGGGGTATCTTTTTTGGGCAAAAGTTTCCTAACGCTTTCGTCTTATACATTGCGGTGAACGAGAAGTACAGCCCGGTGATTTTGCATGCATGAAAATTCGTGTTCCGGCAAAAGAATCTGTTTCCATTTATCACAAGCGAGTAAGCAGAAGTGCGAAGAGAGAGCGAGAGAAAGGAAGGAGGAACCCCCGAGATCCGCGTGATTCTCTAGCGGGGAAATTCAGGATCACGGGAATACGAGTAGGCGTATAAAGCCACGCTGACCCTGACGGACCTTTTGGAGTTATCGCTATTGTTATCGCCACGGCTTTCTGGCAAAGTGCGAAACGGGACGACCGAGAAAGGAAACGGCGCAAGGGCGAGACTCTGAACCGGAAGGAATGAGACGAAAAATAATTAGGAAATCTCGTAAGCAAGGAAAAAAGGGGAGAGGAAGGAAGAAAGAACGTCACACTGTGACAGCGGAATATCTGGGCTGCCAACCACTCCCAGACCCAAGAAGCCTCGCTCGCCTCTTTCCCCTCGTTCTTCCGAGCTCACGGCGAAGGGGAAATCGCGGAACGGGCACTCCTGATAACCACTGGTGGAGTGCCCAGGGGCTGTAAGGCCAGGAAAGCGGCAAGTGAGGGCGGGACGAGGTAGGCCCTTACAAAAGACGTGAGCAGAATGGATTCCTTGGAGGATTCAAGATCCGTACTCTCCTAGGAGACGAGCTCGGATTCCATTCTCATCGTGCGGCGAGCGCCAGCCACGAGCCGAGAACAAGAGGGAGGGCTGTCGGTCCAAAATTTTGACTTTAAGTTTTCATTTCCTGCGGGGCTTCGTATTCCTGGCGAAATCCTGTCTGGGTCCCCGCATATTCCGCGGGGCGAATAATCATATTTTGGATTGAGAATCAAGCGAAAGCTTGTACTTTTTCTCTCGTCTGCTGTCGGAGTAACGGAGATAAAACCATAGGCCTTTGATTCGTCAGCCGAGCATTCTGTTCGAACTCCATTTTGGATATTGGATCGGGATGTATACGGGAAGACTTGAGAACTTAATCTCCCTGGATATAACTTCAGGTAAGTCATCGGAGGGTCTTACGGTGTCGGAAGGGTTATCATCCACCCGGCACAGCAGGACTTCTCGCCAATCAGCTTTAAGTGTAAGCTCAAATACATCGAATCTGAATTAAAGTTACTCTAATTCCGAGCGGACAACGCTGTTGTTTGTATTAAATTTTCGCGGGTCTGACGATGAACGAAGCGTAAGAATGTACCGACTTGAATTTGAGACGATGTATCGAAAAATTACTTGTACCCGTAACTGCAGAAAATCAACAGTCACAAGGAGGCGTGGCAGAAATTTAACGGTGGGCCCAATTTGCGTTAAAAATAAAGACACGTCTCCGCCGCGCAAAAAAAGGCAAACGCTCGGGTTCATCTGCTCGGAGAACACTGGTATAATGGATTGCGGATGAGAGAAGGAAAAAAAGGAACTGTTCAAAGAAGTTTTTCGTTGATAGCTAATATGGGTGCCTATTGAGAAGAAAATGAAAATCGTTGTCACCAAGATGCGATAGACTTTATCGTTATCGACGTTATCAGAAGCAGCATATTCAGAGCATTATCACACATTACGTTTGGCCTTTGATACAAGAAAATCCATACGAAAGCGGTGGAAGTACGGAAAACATTTATTTTTAAACTTTGTTCACGAATTATTTTACATCTGTAGTTTATTATTAATTATGATTTTTGAATACAATTGATTTAAGTGCAAAACTGAAGTTTGTTTAATTCTTATTTACAATAAAAGATTGAGAAAGTCGGCAATTTTTCTTAAAATCCGAAACATCGTTTTGGTTTGCACAAAAGCAAACTTTACCTGACAAAACTACTTTTTCATTTGTTAGTTACGCGGAAGAATTAAAAATTTGACATCTAAAACCCAGTCTCAAAGTTCGCGTTGACCGGTGTAATTTCCAAAAACGACACGATGCCAGAAGTTGGCGCGGGAAGAAATTCCGCGCGTTGTAGGTATAACGCGAGCGTCGGCTGAGACGAGACGAAATAGAAGAGGAGAGAATACTGCATTGATTACCACTGGCATAGACATGACAAGAGGAGGCTGGGTCAGATCCCGGGGCATTGTAAGACCAGAAATGGTCGGAGGAGATACAGCCGGAGCAGACAGGCGAATGGGAGTAAGGACGGACGGACGGACCGCCAGCTGGCTCTCTCTCTCTCTCCTCGGGACCGCCTGCTCTTGCGAGATACGTCTCTGAGGATAGACGTCTACGCACACTCGCCTAGGCGTCCGGCTCGCATTTATCCGCACACCCACAAGGCACCGATGTTCTTGACACATTATCGGAATTTAAGGAAAATCTCACAAGACGTAATTATCGCGTTCAATCGTTCGAATGCCCGATCGGACGAGGAATTTTAGAAGCTCCGCAGAGACGGGAGGGTAAAAATCACGTACCCACCGACGTATCGCCACGGGGCAATTCAATTTTGATCGTTTTACCGAGCTCCCCCATTTTCTTCGCGAATGATCATCCGCCGCGGTGTCGGATACCTACGCGATGGTCGTCGAGAACGGTAAAACTTTGTCCCACTCGTAAGAAATAGCTGGTCCCAAAAGTGAGCTTTATCGGGAACTTTGCCAGTTTTGTTTCGAATCGTTCCCCCAGGAACGGCCAAGGCGTCGCATCCCGTCGCGGTTCCTCGCTCCGCGTTCCGGCGCTCCTACGAGGCAGCATCGGAAAACTTTTCCCTCCTGCGTATATACAAGATATGATTCACGACCTGAGGCACTTGACACTCCGCATACGATCAGAGGACAAAACCGACGTAAAATAATAAAAGCCAGAACGGCATCGCTGTCGTTACAGCCACGAGACGTCACTTCAATTCATGTTATAGAAGCCCTAAAATCATTTGGAAAACAATCAATCAGCTCGGGAGGCGTATTTAAAAAGTATTCACGCCTAAGTTGCAATAGCTCAGCCAGTAGTCGGCAATAGTACCTGGTAGAGCCAGAGTTTCCTCCGCGAACTTGGGCCATTTAGTATGAGAATTTTTCGTCCGCCATGTGCTCAAGTGTAGATAAAATTGTTTTTCACAGCCTGTGTGTATACCGTACCGGAAGTGAGTGTACGCGTGTTGTTACATTTGGAAAGTTGTACATAAATACAGACGGTAGCCTAGTGCAATTCCCTGTACCAGACATACGCGGTCGTACGTGTGCAGGCACCTAGAATCTGGCTGCAGGGGGGTTTCGTACCCTGACACGGTGTACGTGTATCTATTGAGTACCTATCCATGTACGTAGACCAGGCATCGATATATCGCGAGGCAAACTATCGACCTGTTGGTTGCGCCAGTCGCGGGGCCGGAGGACAAGGGCGTGGGGCGTTTGGGAGGAAATGGGGGCGCAGTGGGCCAGCCGACACGCCGAAACGTTCTCTCGCGTGCAAAACGCTTCCCTCCCCCCGCCCCTCCGCCTCCCACGCCCAAATGGATCGCGGATCGTTGAATCCACAGAACGCATTCTGTGTAGGCCGGCCTGGGGAAGGTGGGGGGCGGAGGAGGAGGAGGAGGAGGAGGAGGTCGACCATTGTCGAGTGCACCCCGGCCCCTTTTGGGGCTGCTCGATCCACCCGTTCCAACCCTCGTAGATTATGTTTGGAAATCGGTTTTCGGGCACAGGTGGGCACTGCAAGCGCCGTGCAGTACCTCCACGACCATTCGAAATGTTAATTTTCACCGGTCGGATTCCCATCCCCAGATATCCACCCCGCACCGATTCGCTGTGTTGGCCAAAAAATTAGAACGCGTATATCGTGTGTCTAATTAATATACAACGATTGCTCAAACAGACAACCGTGTATTCGCGTCGGTGAACGTGTTTTTTCTTCCGACTTCTGCCAGCGTGAGCTTGAACTTGAATTGGAAAAATAACGTGCGGATAGTGGGAAAACATGCAGCTGGCTCTTCGTGGATTTTTTTTTTTTTTTTTTTTTATTCAATAAATTTACCATTCAGATTGGGAATCGCATGGCGTGAAAGCCGTTTTCCACCGACTCCCAGGCCGCAGGTTCTGCTGTATTATATCACGGCGTGCATACATTGTGAGCAAGGTGTACGTAAGACATGTCTATAATTGGCGTGATGAGCATGTTCAAAAAACAAGCTTTCGGCCTTACAAGTTGTGCTATTAAGTATTCTACGTGTACGCATCCAATCATCCCCCTGTTATTTACTCATCTCAAACTAGGTAACCTGGCGAGAGGAATCGTGCCGGTAATCGTTCGGAGCCGCGGACCCCGGGAGGACTAATCACCGGTTTCGAAATTAAAATGCACCTTCTGCCTAAAAATTTTAACCGCATCTTCGGAAATTATACTAAAATACATACCCACCGTATCTACCCGGGTTTGTAAAATCCCGTCTGCCCGTGTCGGTCGGACTAAATGCGCGGATTTTCGTGCAAAAGGCAACCGTTTCGCTATATTATTCATTCAAATATCGGTTTGTTTTAGTTTGATCGTTTGTTTTTTATTTTTCACTTCTTTCCTCGATCCTGTTATTACACATCACTTCCCCCATGATTAAGATTATTAAGAAGAATAGCATGTATCCCGAAGGTGGATTCGTGCGAAACTTTAATTTTGCAAAAAAATTCTTACCCAAGTAAATCTTCTGATTGTTTTCTAGGGGTATGAAAAAAAGAGTAGAGCCAGGGATCGATCGGCGCGGAGAGAGCGGAGGGCTGGAACGAGAAGCGTCGAGACTGCGGGGAGAGGGACAACGACCGTCAGCCCCGGAACGGGACGAAATGTGTTAACAGGTGGTAAAAACCGCGTGCAGATGTCTTCGGGTACATAGAAGTCGCTAAGCCTCCTTTCCGGCCGCCAGCTTCTCGTCTATCGCCCTTGAGGCGGGCCAGAAAAACTGGATAACCCCAGAATCCGTCTCACGCGTCTCATATAGAAATTGCTTCTACAGCCAATCCAGTTCGATGTCTTTTTCTCAGAAAATTGTGTTTTCTGGCTTGTATTTTCTTGTCACCTGAAATGTTTGCAAAAAAGCTTTGACCAAATTCGATTTATAATCGATGATCGTAGAGTTGAATAACGAATGACAAGTCCGTCGCTACCTTGGAATGATGGTCTTTGAAGTAAAACGACTCGAAACGTAACGAAAACGGAATCGTTCTATTGAGGAATGATTTTTATCGTCAGTTGCTTACGATGTTAAAGTGTTAACATTATTGCGAATTCACTGCACACTTACTGTAATAAAGAGTTGTCAATTTACTAAATCAGATTGGGAAAAACCAAAAAAAGTAATTTGAATTCACTAAATTGTGTAGTAAATTTATTGTAATTGTAAAATGGATAAACAGTGAATGTATGGTGAATTCACAGTTCCGTATCCGAGTCAAACTTCCGATGCAGTGTAGGAAGTTCCATACAGAAACTTTTAAGAGTTAAATTGACTTGAAATTTTGACACAATTCTTAAAACTTGCGGTTTATCGATTCGAGCTCATGGCTAAATTTTCCAATTTTGATCCCGAGATTTTTTTACGGAATTTTTTCGAAGAGTGACATTTTTTGTTCATAATGGTATACGTTTGAACAAAAAATTATTTTTCCAATACTCGGGCTACGATCTCTGACCCGAAAAAGTGTTCTTAATTATAAAAAAAAAAAAAAAAAAAAAAAAAAAAAAAAAAAAAAAAAAAAAAAAAAACTCCTAAAAATAGTTACGATTTTAGACCGTCCAAGCAGGTACCCCCGTGCGTAACGTCAATTGACGCACATAACCCAGTAGGTCACAATCACTCGACAGACACGCGTCATGCACCAGGATGTCTACGTGCAGCCGTGTAGCTAGACGTTACTGCACGTAGGTAGTCATCGGTACTCTCGGCACGGCGCCGTACCGCCGTAGGTTAGAGAGAACGTGAAGCTTGGAAACACGCGACGCTGTCGTGTGTTACGTACACACGAGGTACTAGTGGTACCGTGCCGAGAATCCTGGGGCACGCCCCTCGAAACAGGAATATCCCATTTCGAGGTCGATTGAACGGGGTAAGTAGCTGCCTCCGAACTCCACTTTCTTACCTTTCTATTCCTTCCTTTTGTCTTTTCTCCTCGCTCTTCTTCCATTTCCTTCATCGTCGCCTGTTCCTGGTCCTTTCGAATTTCATTTCACTTACCGAAATAAAATCGCTCGATTTTTGTTCCTCGAGCACGAAGCGAATAGCCAAGTGTCTTTTAGATTCTCATGCATCGAGAAAAGTTACAATTCCCATAGGAATCGGGTTCCATCGTACAATTTGAATGTGTCGAGCATAAGATACTCGCATTTTTGGCACTTTTCAACCTGCACAATTGTCCCGCGCAGACGTGGATATCAGTTAATCTACAAAGCTGCAGCTGGCGGTGAAAGTTAGCAGCCAAACGTATTAAGCTTTTTGAAAATAAAAAAAGGCATTTCAGTCTTATCCTCGTAATTGTATAAAAGTATCGGGGATCCAACGCATTTACCTAATAAAATTTTTGTTTCCGGACTTCACCACCTTGTTCGAACGAAGATTAGAACGTTTGGCTGCTAATTCTGGCTGCTAGCGTCGGCCTCGCGATTATCCTCCCAGGTGATACGCTTTTCTTCGCATCGTATTCTCCCCGATGATTCGGAATTGATGCTGAGCCGGTCACGACAAAGTCGCGTATCTTGCGCCAGATAACTCTCGCTCACCTCGCTTACGATTATACGCTAAACTAGCGACTAAACTTTCGTAATAAATACATCTCGTCGTTTAGCTCGACGGACGTCACGTCACGTCAGGTGCCACCGTCAGACGCGCTGCGTCAGGAGTTCCCACGGCACCTCCGCGTCGCGTCGCCTCGCGCGCACACCCTTATGCCTACCTTCGTAAATCCTCGCCAATGCTTGCACACAACAATAACACACACCGTATACGCATACCTACGCATTTTACTCCCAGGGATCCACGCGCGCACACCTAGATCCATCCCTCGCACGTATAGATATAACACGTAGATCCAGATCTCGTAGATCTATGTGTAACGCCGAGCGAGAGCTTCCGCGCGGACGGCCTACGTATGTATACATACACGTATAGAGCAGGGTACATAGGCACAGGTATGTATACATACGCGTACATACGTCCGGGGCTAGGCTCCGTGCCGTCAAGCCATCCCGGTTGAATGGCGTGCTATTTCACCCTCCTCGGAGTTCCTGGGGGTTGCGGCAGGAACAGGGGGCGGGGGATTCCCTCGCAGGGGTTGCGTGAGTCAAAGTGTTGCACGCGGGACGGACTCGGTGCGGGTTTCACGCCGCGTACCCGTTAGCGATTAATTCGCCTTGCAATTGCACAGAATTGTAATATTTTTGTTTTTCCACATGATATCGTTGTTCCCCGACCGACGCGTGCCGAGGCAAAGCCGATTTTCCCTCCCTGTTCAAATTTTCGGACCGATATGTATACATCGTCGAATACAAGCGTACCGAGAATTTGAGAAATTCTATTCGATCATCGATTGCCACAGTTGTATATCTGAATTCTAGTCAGACACAGAAATGCAGCTCTGTATAATACCTGCCGTTTCACCCTCAAAAAGTACAATACCTACTATCTACACTTCGACATTCTCCCGAAATAAGATAAAAATCTATTTATTTCAGTTTCATAGGTACTAGAGGGAAAATTGTTTGAAATTCGCCCTGTAGCACGGGGCAGCGTCCCGTGGCGAGAGAGAGAGAGAGAGAGAGAGAGAGAGAGAGGGAGGGACTCCGGTGGATCCCGTTGAATTCCCAGCAGGCAAAAGCAACGGGCCGGGATATGGACGGTCAGGGAGGCAGAGGACGCGTGCTGGGCCAGCGGGATGTCCCGACGCTCGGCGATTGAAATAAAATTGCTCACCCTTCGCAATTTATTTCGAAATACCTGTATCGACTGGCCATTTTTTCATTCACCTCTACCTGCACTGACCCAAATTCGACGTCTTCGTGCTCGCGCGGCGAATCACTGCGAATGTAAGGGTCACCAGTCTGACGATTCGCAAAACTGAGACACGTTCGGTCATTACGGGTGTGCCGAGGGGTCGCGAACATTGTTCGATATATTTCGTCTCTCTGGTTCTCACCCTTTTGTCCCCATTCTCTACGATGTTGCATAGAATGAGAAACGGTGAAAATAGGCGAGAGTTATACCTACGTTTTGAACAAATATATAAGGAAAGAGAGGCGTGTAGGTATATCGCGCAGCTCCGAAGGACTGCCAGCTCGCTCTCCCTTATCAACACAATGCGATCGAGTTACCCGAGGCATCGTTATAAATGAAGGAGCAAGAGAGAAGCTTCACCCCGCGGATACGACGAGGACGGTGAGGATGCCCTATGTAACCGTAGACGGCTGTGTCCTGTCCTCCTTAAGGATCCTTAAGCCCGTAAGCTGCTTTCGTTTTCGGTTCCTCGCCCCCTCCACCTCTCCGAATCCCCCACGGCACCCTTTCATCCTCCTTTCGGTCTGGCCGATCTTCTCAGCCACGCGTTATAATTATGGTAAACGAGTTACCGACTATTGCGTATAATGAATATATCAAAAATCTTTTACTCGCGTTTTAAAGTAGAAACTTTCCGACGTTGCGAACGCAGGAAATCCCGCCGAGAAGCGTATGCGTATACGTCATACGTACGATATTACAGAAAAAACTTTCCAAGGTGGCCTGGGAATATCGCGAATGTCCGATTACGATATTTGCTTGTTTGCACGAGGGAGAGGAAGCACAATTTTTTGTAACGAACTGTGAATTCTCGTTGAATATTGTAGTAGCTTGTAGATTTTTTTAACTGAAAAAATAGAAATTTTAATGAAAATCTACAAATTTTGATGAGAAACTGGGCATATTTACAGCACAAAATTGTACGATATGTTCCAATTTCCTTGAAAATTCTTGGAAAATCGTGGAAATCATTTTTACCGGGGCAGGTATACCTATGCGGATGGGAGGAAAAGGAAGGACGAAGGGAAGAAGACGCGGAAAGCGTGGCACAGAATGAGAAAGATTTTCCCAACATCTCCTGATGAGGATTGTCTGTAAAGTTTCTGCAAAGTTTTCCTCTACGCTATACGTGTATGCAGAGTCATCAGCATGCTTCCTCCGCTATGAATAGTTGCCCAAGAAAAATATCCCGCCTTGGTCGGACCGTTCCTGACGCTACCTTGCTCCGCCAGAATTACAGATAATCTTCAAAAAGTGAAATTCACTATCAACGCAGACCGACGTTACGTCTGGACGTTTTTCCGACGAGAAAATTCAAGGATTATTCTCGCTCTTGGATATTCCCAAATTCCGCATTTCTATTCTGAAGCAAAATGGATTAGAATCACAATGTTTTTAAATTAGTTGATAATTCATGTACGATAATTTTTTTGCTAGCCTTCAAACCTTGTATCAAATGTAGAAAGCGCTTACAATCGTCAAATTTTTCCTATTCTTCTAATCTACTCTAGGTCAGTAATCCATATTCTACGAACTTTGGAACCGTGTCTCAAAGCTCGTTGAAATTAAAAATGCAAAATTACGGTTAGTCTTGGGCCGAACGTGTGCTTCGCAACGATTCAAATTCTTCGCATTCCTTCGCAGACCATAGTTTTTTCCAATTAAAATTACTCTTTCGTTTTCGACAGCTGTTGAAAAAAAAATACGAGCAAAAACTTTCGTAGAGGTTACGTCACGCGTAATAGCTTATTGCTGATTCAGTAATATCGGTTAATCGACACTTTGTTTCTTAAATTTTCTGGCAAAGCTGTATTATCTAAGATGAAAATTTAACTCGGCACAGAAAACTCCCGTCGTCCAAGAATAAGAGCGAAGAAAACTGACCAGGTAGAACTCCGGTGCACGGTTAGTAAAAAAAATGTTTCAGCGGGCTCACTAATATTTTTAGTCCGACTGAGCCATTTTATAATGTATTACTCACTCCAGGAAAAAGTACAAATTACAAATTAAATGTTGATGTGACAATTTAGGCATTAAAATTACAAAAATTCTCGTCACATTCGCCAACAGAAAGTAACAAAAAAAAATAAATAACCAAATATTGTGTCGACGTGTCGGGACATTACGTTTGGTTAAATTTTTCTAACATCGCGCGTAGTTTCCGTGCATCGAGTTTTCCCTCCTTCTCGCGTATCACTCGTAACGGGCGGCAGGTGCACGTACCTCTCATACCCAAGGTACGACTGCAGGGTGGAAGCGGTCGACAGTAATCGCGAACGGGGTATACGTTATTCCGAGGCGCGGTACAGGAGGGTGCCTTGAGATTTTCAATTGAATGCGTCACAGGACGTCCTGGGCTGGGCGCCCCCGCGTCTCCAGCCATCCTGCGCCGCCCCCTGCCGGCAGAAACCCTCGCCAAGCCTCGCCAACCCTCGACAACCGCGGGGCGTCAGAGCTTCTGCCCAACCATCTTTGCCGAAAAATTTTTCACAATTTTGGGCGGGGCCTTATCGGAGGCCGTTTCACGTGGGGCGGCTGGCCCGGCGGCGTCGCGATCTTCTCAGAGAAAATTTATCTATTTCAAGGAATCGAGAAGGGAGTTATCGCCGCTCGAACCATCCTCGCTGTGACATAACTTCCGCCACTCGCAGGACAAACATCCTCCGCTTGGAAAGTTTCGTCCGATCGGGGTTCGAACGTTCCCTTCAATCCCCTTCGCGTTGCGGCGTTTCCGCGCGGTTTTAAACGCTCCGCGTCGCCGCTCCCGCCCACCTTGCCACGCCGCCAGTTTCGGGTCGGTGCGGAACGCGCCGCGGTCGCGAATCAGCGACGAAGATAGGCACCGGGTCATTTCTTACTCGGCCGGTCGTACGTATGGTTTATTTGGATTAAAGGGGATCCGACGCTCTGCACCCTCCTCGAAATAAAGGGAATACTGCGATATTAAACTCGGGCGCGGAAAGAGCTTGTCCTAGGATGAAAGCTTCCCTGGGTGGGCCGGCACGGGCATGGGTACCAGGTAGGAACCATAATGGCCAGGAACACCGACGGACGCCCTCGACGTTGACCCCGCGGACGTTACCGGCCAGCTTCTTCCAACGGGGCTGTCCCCGGAGGCTCCGTTAACTATCCGAAAGTGAGATATGCGTCCGCCCGAATGCTTCCTCGCACCCCAATCATCTCCTGTACTCGGAGAAGTGAACGTGTCACGTGACGCGCGTTTGTCTTCGGGCATTGTACGCCAAGTACATGCGACGACGGGACGTCTTGGAGGGAGCGCGTTCGAAGGCTTCTCACGGGGAACTTGGTCCGATCTCGGTGTGGTTCACGTTTTTCGATAGTGAATAATACAAGGTATTTTCCGTCTCCCACGTTCAAGACGCAAACCGTTTCCCGGCTGGTGAGCAAAAATTAAATTGAATCAATACTCAATAGCGTGACATTCGCATGGAAATTTATTCGCCGTTTGTTCAACTTATACACGCTGCGCGTATGCCGAATGTATTCCAAAGTTTAAAACAAAGACTCCTCGCGGTATTCGTCAATTTCAAAACATCGTCACGAGTACTTGTGCGGCGCCTTGCGATGATGCTTGCAACAAAAATCGAAAGTTCAATCGTGTCTTTCACCGTTTGAATTCCTACGGAAGGAACGGTGCTTCAAAGAATTTCACTTGATCCGTAGTGTAACACTATTTGTTACTAAAATAAGACAACGAAATTTTGATCGATAATCGTGGCATATTCTTCTGTACTACGTACACCGCAGAAGTACCTGTGCGTGTCTCGCACAACCGGCTCGTATACGGCCTGTACACCATTGCATAGTACGTAGGTATAGGTAGGCGGTATAGACGGTTGTAGGCGCAGGACGGTTCGAGTTGATATCGATTCGCTACCGCCGAGTGTAGGCATAATTCGGCGCAGCTCCTGCAACGAGATGTTAATCGTTCGTGGAATAAATTAAATATCCTATCTATGATAAGCAGGCCGAAAGCCAGGATCTTAGTCGTCCAAATTTACGATTGTATGAAAATCTAATCGGAAAAATACCGTTACCCGTTGGAGTGAGAAAAATACAAATTTTTTCATGTCTTATATGTGGATAAAAATGTTGGATGGAATTCATTTTGCTTTCATCCTTCTTTCATGCTTGCTTCAATGATCACGATCGAAGAATACGCCCGAAAGAAAATATGCAAAAGTTGATTTCGCTCATCTTCCGGTGGTTCTTGTTTATCCTCGTTTCCCACTTCTTCATCTTCTTGCTCTCTTTCCTGTTTTCCATATTTTTATCAGTGAACATTTTTTATAAGAATACATAAGAAATAAATCCAAGTGGATATGGACATTTACGCTGGATCTGTGAAAAACCACCGGTACTGTATATTTATGTAATTGATAAACTAGAGGCACCGTACTGGAGACACCATCGGCAGGGGCAAGTCGTTTCATATCGCAAATCGGTTAAAAAAAAAAGAGACAACGGAGAAGTGACTAAGCTCTGTAACAGTGTGACCCTGGCCGCAAGCTCTGTGTAAGCCTGGTTTGAATGCCCACTTGACTCCAAGACGCGGTTTCGTGCTTTAACCCGGGTCGAGGTTCCGACGAAGCAAATCCTCAAAGCTCCACACTTTTCGAGCTAGGATTTTTGGATTCACGATAAAGAAAAATGCGATTTCTTGCAATGCCTTCCTTCAATATCGACTTTCGGATATTCGAATTTTTCACTCACTGATTGTGAGTAACTTCCAAACGATGTTCGAAGACCCTTGGTAATAGTGATGTGATGAATATTCGCATTCGCGAATACTTGCATATTTCTTGTACATTCGCATTCGCACCCGCATTCGCGAAAATCGTGCGAATATTTTGCGAATGCGACTGTCACGAGTAGTTCATATTTTTCTTACGAAAATTGTAAAAATAATAACAAATAAGAGAAAAAACGTGCGTTTGATAATGAACTTTTATTACAAAAGTTTGTCCTCACGTTTGAATCACACTCTAACCTGAAAATTGATTTGTTTCGGTTATCAATTTGTCGTTGAATAATCAAACAAACAATCGTCCGGGTCGGGATCAGCTCGGTAATTTCCGGAATAAGATGCAAACGGCTCCAATGCGTGCGAGAGACTTGCACGGTGTACCTGTCAGCCAATCAATTGTCGACCTTCAGCAACAGAGAAGTGGCGCCAGATTTAAAAATATATATTCCCATTCGCGAATATCGATGACAAATATTGGCATCCGCGTTCGCATTTGCGGATACTTAGAAATTTACATACGTTGCATCGCTAAAATATAGCTACGTTTCTATATACCTATGGTATAGTAGGTACAGGCTCTATTACCAAATGACGTGGTCGTTGTAACACAGTTATCGTGAATTTATACCGAACCTTTATACTTTGAATTCGGTAATTTGGCTCAACATATCCCCCACCGTAAGTGTCATATATTCAACCTGTTCGCGCGTGACCTACATGCATGTAACGCAATTACGAGTCGCAGCATGACTGGTACGAACTTCGTACACTCTGCAGGCCACGCGGACTCCGCATTGTGCGCTACGATATGTTTATGCAGGGTATTATACATGTGTTGCCTATATGTGGCCTACAATGTGACGTTGCGTGTTGTACAGAACCATGGAAAAATAGCCGCCGGGTTTGATCCTAGCATCGGGTAAAATGGATCCAGCCCCAAACGCGCGGTGGTCGAAATCCCTCGAAAACAAAAAATTTCTGTCCAGTTTTCGGGCAGGTGGTTTATTTTTTTCGATAAAACAATTGGTTAGGGGTGAGTCGTTCGTCGGGGGTTGCGAAGGGCGCGGGGCGGGGGTGGGAGGGCGGGAGGGAGGGAGGCTGAGCGCGTGGACGACAGCGAGGGAGGTGGAGGGAGGCGACAGAGATGAAGTGCCAGATTAACGTCAACTGACGTGGTCCATTCATAACGAACCTCGTGCAGCCGCTCGCACAAATTCTCTACCTATAGATAGTTACACACCGTAGGTATCTCTACCTCCTTCGGTCCCACGGCTCAGCCATGCAGGCAGGCCTTTACGCACGCCCCGAGGCCGGAGTGTCTTTGCGTGCACCCTGTTACGCTTGCGTACGAGCTACCTTCGTATCTGCGTACCTGCTTACATTACACTAGGATCGTCCTTATTTAGGATGTCGACGAATTTTTTCCGCCCCACCCCCCAAATCAACTTCAAATAATTGAAAACCAATCGCCTGATTTTTTTCACATTCATACCTCAACTCTAAGATAGTCCGCTTTGTGATCGCAGTTTCTTACGGAAATAACATGGGGTAAACTTTTTTTCTCATCGTCGGTACATATTTTATTGTAAGTGTAATAATGTTTCAAAAAATCTTTAACTGCGAGGTTTTGGTAGGCTTAAATTCCACTATCTGAAAACAAATTCACATTATCATGCAACCAGGCAATCTCGACGAATTGAACGCCCTCAAAATCTGACCTTTCCTGTTATTTAGTGTAATTCGTCTAAACTGCCTGGTATGACGATGTCTAGTTTTTTTCAGACAGTAGCAATAATGCCCACTAAAACCTCGCAGTTACAGGTTTTTGGAGCTTTATCACTTTTAGAATAAAATATATACTGAGAAAAAAAGTTTTCACCGTGTTATTTCCGTAAGAAACTTCGATCACAATACGGAGTATCTTGGAGTTGAGATAAAAATCTGAAAAATTAGGCAACTGTTTCTGAATTATTTGAAGTCGGTTTAGGGGGTGGGGTGGAAAAAATTCGTCAACACCTTGAATAAGAACCACCCTATTGTTACACGTGTTTCTTTGCACTCCTGTCTTGCTGCTTCTTCGTCAATTCTCATCTTTGTTGTCACACCGAGTATGAAGTTATATAACGCAGTATTGGTGGAAGGTGACGAAGGTCGGAAAGACGGACATTCAGCCAGTTGAACAAAAATTTTTTTCTCCTCCAGAAACATTTTTTGCATACACGTACTCGCAACGAGATTGATTCCGACCAGTTCAAGGCAACCGGATGTACAAATTCGGGTTTCGCGTCGTCCGTCAACTGGTCAGAACCAATTTCGTTGTGTTTACAGTGCAAATTTCGTTCTTCTGCACGCAGCGCAGCGATAACGGAGAAACGTGAACTTCGATTTGAATTCGGGCAAGTTTAATTCCTCATGCAGCACCCGTTCAATTTGTCAAGATATTCGGTCGGCACGTGGGCGATCAAATTAGGATTGGGTTAGAGGGAGCCAGATTGGGAACGGTGTAAACGACACACCCTTCGATGACCGACTAAACCTAACAACGCCAACGATTGCTTCACCTTCGTTCGAAACAGGCCGTATTTACGACTTCACCGTTCTAAACGACGTTAATCCCAGTCACCTGGAACTTGATTGACGTGAAACCTGTTGGGCCTTTTTTTTGAGATTCCAGAGAAAGCTCCGGGGTGCCGCAAGCTTACCCAATCGTATCAACTTCAACTTGCAATAGAAATCCACGAAGCTCGTGCCGGCGCTTCGGCTCACTTTTTTCCTTTTGTGCCTCGATACACGCCACCGTTGCAAGTCCCAGATTTTGCCTCGCCTGGCGCCGAGTTTGACTTTACATCTATTCTTGTAGTTATCTAAACTGGAATCAGAAGGGTAGAGACCAGAAAGCTGGTAAATGAATCGCTATAGTTCTGTACAGGACTGGACAAAGGAACTGTCTGTTTTTTTTTTCTGAAGTGTTTCACTCCCAAACGTTTCCTACAGCGGATCTGCGCGGAACAACGGTAGAAACGAAAGCGAAACGTTACCCGGAACTAAATGTATACACCTTTACCTGATGCCGATTAGGAAATTAATCGAGACGTTGCTCAATCCAATTGAAATTTTCCCAGGGCAGGAAAGCGGAACGACGATAGACGAACGTCTGTCATTCCGCAACACATTTCATTTTCAGCTTCAGCGGTGAATCGGACCTTTGTAATAATTGCGTACATTCGTGACTTCAAAAGTAGAAATTCACCCCCTGACACGGAGCGCGCTTACCCTAGACTTACGTACTAAAATATTTCCTGCCATTACCCACCTGAGCTACGAAAATTCTGACATACGAAGAAATTTTTGCAATCCTCTTTATTCCGAGTAGACATTATCGGAACTGTCGGAGTTAACGTTACTTGCAATAATCCGAATTAATTACCTAACGACTTGAAATAAAAAAAAAAAGAAAAAGCTAATTTTATGAAAGCCTGTAGAATCACCACGAGGATTATAAAATACAGTACGAGATTAATTGAAGCTAAGGATGATGCGATTACCGAAAAATAGTGTACGATTGTCGAATTACGTAAGCTTGAACTCGAGGTAAGTCGTCGCATTGCGAAGAGATGTAGGTACTTGGAGTTTAGCGCTCGTTCTCTCAAATTTCCTCACCGAAGATCACGTCGCAACGGTATCCCCTGCCATTCGGACGAAGGATCATGCATTTGGAATTTGAAGGGAACCGGGTTTCACAAAGCCAAAACAGGAAAAATCCGGAACCCCTCCGGAGTCCCGGGGTTCTCGGGACTCGGTTGCCGATAGACGATATGCTCTTTGGAACGAACCCCTTGGTGCAGCCCTGGGCAATGGTGCAAGGGCCATCAATCACCCGCGGCGCCCTCGTAGCGCCAGGGCGCCACACGATTGACGAGCCAAGCAAGGCGCGTCGAAGAAATCCGGCGAGATCTTTCCAGGGCGGACCTGCTACAGGAGGCTTCAAAATTACTCGAGTAATTTCGCTCCCGGGTATTCTTACGATCGGAATAAAGATTTCAGTTTCGTCCCTTACTACGCCGCCGGTGCGCACAGTGGTCCAAAACGCGGTAAGTTGTTTCACGAATGGTTAGAGAACGGCCATCTGCGACGAATCGCAAGTTTTTTTTATAAAAATGGCGGAAGATGTACGACAGATTGTCGGAGGCCATTTCCAAATAGAAAAATCCTTAACCTCGACCTCATTTTCGATAAAAGAAAATGACAAGTTGAATCAGTCTTTTGAGTCACACATTTTTCTACTCAATATTTTGGCCTGAATTTTGTTATTCGCAGATTTTACGGGTCGCTGATCACTAATCTGAGGTCAGAATTTGACAATTTCTGAATAAATTTTATTTCAGGGTCAATTCAAACTGCCATTGTTTCGAAAATGGGGTCGAGGTTGAGGAAAATGAAATGTTTTTGTTTTTACGAAACGGCCTCTGACAATCTGTTGTAAATTTTCCGATCTTTTTATTAAAAAAATAAACAAAAAACATCAAATTCGGCGCAGACGGTCTTTCCCTAGCCATTTTTTAAACATCTTACCCCGTTTTGGACCACTATATACGGGATGCTACGCTTTTGCACCCCTTCGGAGTTTCGGCAGCGAGACAGTCGATCGTGAGGTGAAGCGTTAGGAGTAAATATCACCCGGGTGATGTTTGAATGACGGAGATTCGTTCTTGCGAGGTCTTACCGCGGGGAATGCCGGGGGTCGGCGATGCCGGTACCGCAATTGACAAATTCCCGATAATCAGAACTAGACGGGTAGCTGGGAATGGACGTAGGTCTCTGTATACCGAATCGTGTGTCGCCACGACTTGCCTGTGGGTCCATTTGGATAATTAGATTTTTCAAATTGATTAGTGGTGCGGATATCGCAACCCCCTTCGGACGCTATCCCCGGTAGATACGCGAGTAATTTCATTCGATCTTGAGGCGACGTGCCGAACAAACTTGCAAAGGCCTGCCCCGTTCTGCACCCTAGAATTATACAGGAGTGCAACAAAAAACTGCACAGGTTTTTTATACCGCTACTTATAGATTGCCACTCGCTGAAACCGGAAAAAATACTCAAAAAGTTACATCGCGTCAGGTTTTTTCTCGAACTCGTGCTTGCAGTTTCATTTGGAGTGGAATCCCCGTTTAATTCGAAATCTGTTATCATATTCTTTATTCTAAAAATTCTATGCGAAAGGGATTTCTTACTTCCATTTAATACGCGTTAGAGCGAGACTCAAGAATAAATACAAACTGAGAAACGGCGAATGGAAAGCGGAAGCGTGTATCAAAGAGATGAAGAAAAGGTTTCATAAGTGAAAAGAATGAACACGGAATGTTAAATACATTTCGTAAAGAAATTATTTGTTTAGTTTTGTAAGAAGTGTTGTTTAGTTCGTTGTAATGAAATGGTGGTTTTTTTCATTACTGCTATGCTTTTTCATGCAAACACCTCGTGTTTTGCAAGAATACTGCACGTGATGCAGGGAAATGGAAGTCAGTTTTGAATTTAGCACACTCGAGAACATATGATTTCCCAAAAATATCCCATGCAGCTGAAAAAAAAAAATTTTTTTGCAGACCTGTGTTATTGCTCTTCTGCTGCAATTCTCTCAATAAATTGTTACTTATTGCCAGAGAATGAAATATTCGCGATTTTAATAATTAAGCACTTGTAGCTATGAGCTTAAAGACACTCCAGTCCAAAAAGAGGTGTGAGAAATTCCAATTTCGCTGAATTTCACCCTTGAAAGAGATAAAAAAAAAAAACATGGAAATACCTGTACAATTGTCTCTTTCGATAGACGTCAAGAATATATTTCATTAACAGTTATTCCCAGCCCACTCCGCCTCTCCTCGCCTCGTTCAAAGTGTCTATAGACATAACTTGATTGAATATTATACATGGAGATTGCCTGGCAATGGAGCTCGTCTGCGATGTTAATTTTTTTTTTTTTTTCTTTTCCTTACTCTTTTCTTTCCCAACTAAAACGCGCAAAGAGCTGTTATAAAAAACCAACCTCGTCAAGGCATTGATTGAACTCCGACAAACTTTCACATAGGTCTGGTACTAAATTGTCCGATCGTCGTTTGAAATTCTTTCTTTTTTCAACGAAGCTTCAACTCATGTCTCGGTGACGCTACCAAGCGTTTCGATTACATCCTCGTTCAAGCACGTCGCTTGAATGGGATTCCATAAGCGGGTGGTCGTGTACGATAATTCGGATTTATTCGGCCTTATTTCCTTCGTCAATTACCCCATTTTTCGTTACTTTTGCGCGACCATTAATCCTCCGATGCATGCAGACCGCTCGCGACAATATCGCCTGACACAAATCTATCGCTTTAAAGGCAGATACTGCAGCAGCAGCAGCAGCAGTAGCACGTAGAAAAAGAGCATGCGAGCCCGCGGCTCGCGACAACAGGTGTACGCCTGCTAATTGAGTTGAACCAGTTTTATTAATTAAAAAATGTCGTTTCTTTTTTGCTCTTGTTATTTCTCTGCTTTCCAGCACACGTATATAACGGTCGAAAAACCCAACCTTCGTCGTTTAACCTTCTCTTCTCTTCCCTTTTGCATCCCACACACGCGTACTTACTTTTGTTCTTTCTCAATTACAAATATTGGTACGCACACGCGGTACGTTTATTACGGGTAAGCGTTGCATATTGCGTTACTCGTGTCAGAAGATATCGACGGACATTGGCTCTGATGAAGTCAAACATTCCAAGGCCCATCAAACTAATTCTCGAACGTACCCACATTGAAGGGTATTGCATGGGGGCCGTTCAAGTATTAGCTAACGCTGAAACAGGGGTAGGATATTCGGAGAAACGTTGTCAAACGTTATCCTATGTTATTACTATGGCGTTCCAGGCAAGCGTTAGCTAACATGAGAAACTTGAAGTGCGTGCTTAGAGCCAACACGCCGCCTGCTTGAGAATAATAAAAAAATTTCTCTAAAAGGAGGTGTTAATAATGCATGATTTGCTCAGTAATAATATCTTAGCAAATATAATGTTTACCGCATGCATTCAAAAAGAAAGACAATATATAATTTATTCAACACGCAATGAACAGTGAATAATGAATTCACGTTTTACCGAACATGTTAATGTCTATTGATAATAAATAATAATTGATATTTCACAAAGTAGGAAGGAATTGATCAGGATGTGACTATAAACGGCATTTCTGCCATTCTCAGGTAATGAACCGATGTGCCAATAAACTTTTATAAAAGCGTTAGCTAACGTTAAGAAACAGTAGTGAGCAAAACAAGCAAGCGTTACCAATCGTTATCATTCCAGGTGGGATGCAAAATTTTGCCAAAAATGCTTTAGATAATACTTGAACGGCCCCATGTTAGTGAGATGAATAGTTTGAATTGTTCTATTATCGGCGTTAAACGTCGACCGACATCTACAGCTTCACGCCTAATTGCAGTCTGAAAAAGCAAATATTCAAAAACATTCGGATTTCACTTTTCTCTTTAAATATTTTCTATCATTTAAAAAAATTTTGTACACTAATTTCTAGGCTATGTTTTTTTTTTTTGGACGGTGTGTTGACCGTTCCGTCATGAAAAAGTGAAAATATTTGAGTAAAAAGTATTTCCAATCTCAGATTTATTTGTCTACGGTTTGATTTTCTTGAATGGTTGTAAAATTCATAAAGAGTCTAGGTCTGAAAATAAATAAAACCTTGTTTTATGAGAAAATAAAAATAGAAAATTACCGGCATCCCTTAACAGCGAGCATGGGCATTTTATTTAACGGCCAGTCTAATAAAATAATGTGCGTGTGTACATGTATACGAATGTAGGGACCAGCCTGGTGTAAGGTGTATTATCAGCGTAACGTACCTACACTTATAAATTTTTGGCATCGACGATGTGGATCGAGTACTGTGCGCACATACGTGTGCATAATATTAGGCATGCATACAGAAGCATGTGTCGTTGTACGTATGGGTGAGTGCCTACTGTGTTGCGAATATGAGTGGAAGCGGTATCGCTATGAATTCCAGCTGACGCCTCGTGCTTTGAATATTTCAAGGATCGTCACGTCAACGGTTGATTCGAAGCCTGCGCTTCCAGTTCGCGCGGGGAAAGCAACTCGCGGAACAAGCGGTTTCCGGTGGAGCGAAAAGTCCCACTCGCCGATTGTCGGGGATTGTCGAGGGGAGCAGGTCTCTATTTAAATATTTAACGGGGACAAAGTTGCCCCACCCCGGACTTTCACCTTTCTTCAACCAATTACCAAATTCTCCGCGTTCCGTCACCCTCGCCACGTTTCCTATAACTAATTCTTTCGGAATCACATTCCCGACATCACGCGTGCCGCGGTAGGAATTACCGATTACTTTTTTCCGATTGATCGAGTATAATCGATTATTTTTCAAACGCGATTATTTTTCCTCACGATCGGTTTTTCTTTTTTACCCCCACGAACGACGCAGTGCAATATCAATTTATGTGATTAGAGTATCAATTATTATCATTGCCTTACTTACTAATTACATACTTGATATATGAGTGAAAAATAAATTAATATTTTCACCGGAAATTGAAACATTTTTTGAATGAAACTATAAATTATCAAAAAACTTTTCCGCTATTAAGACTATATACATACTAAAATTTACGAAATTTCAGTTTCATATGCACCGTTTGAAAAAAAAACGAAACAATTGATTCATCGATTAATTTTCACCGTTTCAATCGAGTCGTGTTCGATTATTTTTTTGGTCCAGATTAATCTGTGCGTCGATTATTTTTAGCTCAGTGACCGTCGCTCGTACCGCAGGGTATCTCAAAGCGTGCAAAAAACCAAGATCGAATCAATTCGTGAAATTCGTGCGTCTGAAAAATGGCAACAGTTACAGGGAAGTCCATGATCGCAGGGAGACACGCTATGGAAGTAATGGATTGATCTTATTTACCGGGGTAGTATTCAGAGCGTGACGACACCACGACGATTCACCGATCCGCGACTTTCCCTGCAGTGCAGTGTTGTACACACTCTTTACCTACTTTGACGAGAATACGATGCGTGCCCGCCTTTTCGCCTCGTCGCAAGATACCGGTTACACGTTGATTTCATTTCGTTGTATTCTTTCCGTCCTTATTTTTCGAATTCTTCTACGCGACTTCGTAGACCTGCCCGGTATTGTTTATACTTGTGTTGTTTCGGTCAGTTGAAAATTGCAGGTAAACCGTGTCTTTAAATTTTTCGGTCCCGTGATCTTATCGGCACGAATGACCGAGCAACCCGACCAAACCTGAAACTTCTTACCGCGACTTCCGGCTAGCCGTCTCGCCTGTCGATTAAATTGACAATAAGTAGAATATTGAGCTGTCAGAAGGTTCCGAAGTACCAAATAACCTGCGAGTTTGGTGGTGATTTAATTTTTTTTTTTTTTTTCAAATCGTGTAAGAAATGGTAAATATATTGTTTTCGTCCCGAAATCTGTAAGAATTTTCCAGCTGAGTCTTACTGAAACAAATTTGTGTGCGGTGATTTTGAAAACAAGAATAGGTAATCCTCGTAAAAACTACCGCGAAAAAGAAGATTAACGCAATAAAAAGGGGAAAAAGTGAGAAAGTCTGATTCGAACGTAGGATGTGCTCCGAGTTAAAATTTTCTCGTCCGACTTATGGATGGATCTGCCGTCGAATCGATAGCGATCGGTAAAACGGCAAAGTCTGCGCGAAGCCGAGTTAGCGCCTGCGGCAAAGGAGAAAAGTGAAGCGGCAGTATGTACAAGGTACGTGTAAGGATGATAAAACGCCGGGCCAAAGGACGGGCGTGAAGTGCGGATGAAAAACCGTCCGGAGGTTCGATAAGAAATAAATTCATGTGGATCACAGTGATTAGGGTTGGAGGATGAGAGGGCGGGGTGAAGGGTAATTACAGGTTTACCGGAAGATCCAGGTGGCGCCTCAAGTGCAACCTTGGCCTCAAACAAGCGACGTTTAATCACGCAGGCAGACGTTTACACGATTCGGTATCTAATCGCTGTATCGAGAAAGCACCCCCGAAACTCCGGACCTTAGATCATCCTGCGGATTCCGAGAAAATGCTACAACTCGACCTGGAAAAGTGACCACGCCTGTTACTTTCGACTTGAAAATCACAGACCGCTAGCCGTTATACCGCGACGAAATTATATTGCTGGAAGTCGGAGGAAATTATATTGCTGGGTCTTCGAACTTGAGGAGTAATAAATCGGGGCGGGGTTGAAATTCTGAATTTGAAATGTTTCGAATTGCGCCTAATTTCGAATTAATTGCTGGTGGAACTTGAAGTAAAGAAATCAAACCTTAACGAAACGACAAAGTTTCGAATGCTCGGAAACACGATGGCTCAAAGTTCCGAAATACAAGATTCCGAAAATCTAAGTCTCGATAGAGTAAAATTCCGAATATCGAAATATTCTCGCGAAGCGTAGTTTACTCAACGAGTGGGTGTGAAAAAATCAAAAAAACCGAAAATCAGAATTACCTGGATTCCGAACGTAAAAATATCGAAAATCCAAAACAAGGAAAGATCAAAGTGTTGAATCTTCGCCGAACCCGAAATTCACAGAACTGAAAATCCTCGATCATTCGAGATTTCGATGTTTCAGACTTTTAAATCTTCTCCGTTCTTCCGCACTTGCGGAACTTTGAGCGTCAGGTTTCGGACCGCTCGCAACTTTGACGTTTCGTCAAAGTTCGATTTGTTTACCTCAAGTTTCGCCGCCAAAAAATTCGAAATCTGGCACTTTCGGAACTGTTAAAATTCGGAATTTCAACCCCGCCCCAGTAAATCGGGTCATCGAAACAACTTGGCAGTAAATCCATGCGCCAAAACTACGATTTTCCGTGCGTATAATAACCAGGTGTATATGCAACCCCATTGCTATTCTTCTGTATTGCAGGACTTTCGAAACTCTACGTAATCCTAGCGAAGTGTCGAAAAACATAAGGTAAAAGAAAGAAAGAAAGAAAACGCACGAAGCCGCTGCACGATCGCGTGAGGAGCCTTGCAGTACGTGGCTGCAACTTTTATTTTTACACTTCAATCCCGAACTATAATTACTCACCCGAGTTGTTAACGCCGCGTTATCTTACGGTCGACAAAGCTTCGGTACAATATATCCTGTACCGACAATCAGGGGATAAACTAACCAGAGCAGTCCAAGGCCTGGACGAAGATTTCAAACGACACGTTTTCTAGGTCATAGTAGTATTAACTACGAGTGAAAGTTTTACGCCATCGCGGGGTATAAACCAAAGCTTAATTCTCTTGCTACGTACTCACGAATTTGGTATATTTATCGATCGATGTTCACTACGAGCCAAATGCCTCCGGCATAAAAAAAAATTAATTATTTACTTTTGGTTCTTTGCAGTTAATTTCACCTCGTCGACATACATGGGTAACTGAAATACAATTGCGTGACTTTCCACTACGAGGAATGTTTCGAACACTAAACGCAGATTGTGAGCGTGTAATAACCAAGTACAATACGTATAATAATCGTATGAAACATGTCAAGAATATCAGAACGTGTTCGGAACTTGCACCGCCGGCAAAGCTTTTGCAACGACTCTACAGAATCGTGTAAGCCCGAAGAAAATCGAAACACGATAATAATCCGATTCAAGGATCGCGCTGGCAGTGAAATAATTTTAGCAAACATTGCTTGCGATGGGTAAAAAGTAATCGCACATATACTTAGGTGCTGCATATTCTTACCGGGAATTGATATCGAATTAGAAATCAGAGAGACCTTAGTTTCTACAAGCGACGTAACCGATCGCCCGTGACGGTATGGAGTACGATAGTACTTGACAATTGTAGCAGACGTACACGTATGGCAAAAGTTATAGCCCATTGCCTTGGCAAAATATACGACATCGAAGTTACAAACGGCCGTAATCATCGCTGCTGCGATTATTGCTTCTACCGCCTATGCCTGTAGTACAAGTGGATATGTAAATAATCATTTGAATGGAGTTGAAATTTTCAATTCAAAACATTTTCAAAACGGACTAAAAAGTAATAAATAAATAATTTCTCTTCGCTTCGTGCAGATTTAAAACCAAAGACGTGGGGCGTATGCAACGGAGAATAGTAAGGAATGTAGCGAGTATAATACCATTTGCATTGCAATAAAATTGTTGCTAACTTAAGTAAACTATTTAGGCGAAACCTATTTCATGGGCCCCACGTTTTTTGCTTTAAATCTGTATGCGGCTAGGAGAAATTATTTTATACTTTTTGTACCGTTTTAAAAAAGTGTTAAATTAAAAATGTTATCTTCCTTTAATTAATGATTTTCTGCTTTTTAGTCTTGCGTGTGCGAAATTTTGCAATCGATTTCAAACATCTTGATGAGATTATGACAGAGGCATGTGGCAAATTTCAGGTTTATTTCAGTTTCCCTTCACCTGTTCTGAGTTCGAGTCCCAGCTCGAACTATCCTATTTTTTTTTTCTTTTATTCTCTAATATCTGTCGGACAAAGAAATAATGTTGCATCATCTCTCAGTTCTGAGCTACGTTTTTAAGATTCAAGTTTCTATCTCATCATTAAGTTGGTTTCAAATCGATTGCAAAATTTGTATCAAACGGACAAACAAAAACAAACAGACTGCAAAGAGACTGACAAGAAAGCGAGCTTATAAAAAAAATGTTGAATGCCCAAGTTGTCAGTGATCTCTCTTATTTTCGCTAAAATCCGCGTTCCTCCTTTCATTCGGATCTTCCCTTCGTCGCGTTCAGCGCGGCAGGATGTCAAGAAAGGAAGAAAGGATTCGTAACCGTGTATGCAGGGACCTCGTTTCGTATTTCCCGGATGACGTCGAGGAGTCGGAGGCGACGGCGATGCCGAGGGCGGAAGGTAAGTTCTTTACAGCCCCAGAGGCGACTACGTTCCAGCCAAGGACAAATGATTCCCAGGCACCTTACCCGCGGCGACATCAATTCTCATCCCAGCCCCAGCTTCGGGGTCGATAATTCTTCCTACCACCCGATAAACTATTGACCCCGCAGCCTAAGCCCACATCGCGGAATACTCTACGCTTGTACCTACGTGGTTGTACGTACGTACGTACGGGCCCACTCGAACTCACACCACGTGGGTATCTGCCGTTTTTTTTTTTTTTTTTTTTTTTTTTTTTTTTTTACTTACTTATTTTTTATTTTCCGATTTTTTTTGCGCAATTCTTTGTCTCCCTCGAGCTGGACCATTGTCAGTCTACGCGTGGAAACTCGGTTTCGCAAGTTTTGGGATACCCGCCTACGGGCATCCTGTACGTGCGGGAATAAAGAACAACAGCAAAGCTGTATAACCGTACTGCTGGAAACGCTTTTTGGGGAAAAGTTTTGTGTGGAAGTTGAAGAACAAACTGGAGTAGAAACGCGGATGTCAGATAAGAAGGCAGAAAGGAACGGAAGATTAAGAGTAAAAGAGAAGGGAAAGAGGTCACCAGCGAGCCTAGCGTAACTAGCAAAATCGATTGCCGGAGGCAACGAAATGTTTATTTGTATAGGTAGATATCGATCAAGTAATAAATTAAGTTAATTTGATATGGAGAAATTGTTCACCTCGGACAAGTCAAACTAAATTTTGCCAACGAAACATACATTTTTGAAAACAAACAACTTCGTTGCGTCAGGCCAACATTTATGCATAGTACGTGAACTTTCTGCCATAAGTTTACGCTCGTAAACAAATAAAATTTAATTACTTCTAGTATATTTTTTTCCGGATCCAACAATTCTGTGATAGAGGCTCAAGGTCCTTCGGCTTCTTCCGGTCCGCTCAAACGGATGTTATACGCGTTTCTGTCATAACTCCGATGACGAGTACTAATTCCACGTAAAAGTAATCGTATGCAAAATTGTCGAGTGACCGCAAATCTTTAGAAACGGAGAGTGAATTTTTGTCGGACAGCTTTGCATTTGCAGCGACGAGTGATTGTTGAGATCGCGAATAAGGGAAACCGCAGAGCTGGAGAGTAAAACTGCAGATTCTCACGGTTGCGGGTAATTCGTTTGAAGGAACAGCGGTGCCACGATAGGGTAGATGTATATTCGTCTGGGTGAGCAACGAGGAAGGTATTTGCACGTTGATCCACTTCGAGTTTTCGATGTCAGATGGATACGCCCATTTCGATCCCTCTGACGGACGAGGCAAGAAGGCGGCCGCGTACCCCGACGGGAGATATAAGTGAAATACACTTGACGGTTTATAGAAGTTATAGATACTTGTGTATAATAAGTTCGACCTCCCTAACCCTCGGCAAAAGAGCCATCTTCTAAACTATTTTATTCCCGACTCAACCAAAATGTTTACTTTTTTTACCTGAAAAACGGGACGAAACTAGCATATTATTCCCTCTTGACGCGTCTGCGGGAAATGTGAGGCCAGAATCTTCGACTTTGTTCCCTCGTTGCATAATGTACTTTTTTTTCGCCGCGATCAAGCGGAAAATTATCAAATCATCCCACCAAGTCCTAACGGAACACTTCGAACATTCGTACCCAGAGTAAGCGTTTCTCTTTAGATGACTCGCGGTACATCGTTTGCATTCAACTACAACCTCGTTTGCTTTCATGCAACATGTTAGAACGGGATGAAGATTTAAGACTTCTTTCTTGCTCCCTGTACACTTATACCTACAGTTCGCGGTTGGATATAATAGGACGCAGTCGAAAAGGCAACCCTCGTAGCTCTTAGCTGGCAAGGTGAATTCCCCGGGAACCGAATTTAGCAATTTTGCGGAAAGAAAAAAAAAACAAGCGGAGTGGGCATGTTCTCTCGAAACGCGGATAATGCCGTGTAGGCTGAAAGTTTACGTCGTTGTTTTCGCCCTCGTTACCCTTTACACGTACCTAATAACATACGTAATGCACCGCATCCGACATAAACTGGTGTTCAGCTAGCGATATGCAATTGCATATCTTCGCTTCGAAAATTTCACCGCGAACTTGACCTAAGTAAACTTGAATAAATTTCGGCGGTCCGCAGGGATGACGATTTTCCGAAAATCATCAATTTCAGGGCAGGCTACACGGAGTGCGAAAATATTTTTATGAGCCAAACTATCGAACTGTGTAGGTAATTCGTTTTTTTTTTTTTTTTTCATTTTTCAATACCAGTCTCCATCGTTAACCGTCCAGTGAGCGTATAGTCACAGACCTGCGGACCTACGTAGAAATGATCGATACGGATTAAATCGGTACCGACGAAGGGTAGGGGATAGGAACTTGGTCTAGAGTCACGGCACGACGCGGAATGGCATAGCTGCGTAGGTGGGCATAGGAATGCCTATAGATACGCAGGTGGGTATGTACCGGCACCTATACCATACATTACCTACCATAAAGAAGAAGGATAGCGAGTGGAAGGAAAATCGAGCGAGGGTCGAGGCTGGTTGGTTGAAAGTCGTCGGGTGGTCGAAAGGGTCGAAGGGGGCGGGGGAGGGGGAGTGGGAAGGGGGGCTGATTACTTGGGTCTGTGCCCCGAAGGCTCAGACATCGATTTTACCCCGTGCAATTTTCGACGCTACTCCGCGATATCGAGAGAAAGAGAAAAAGATAGAAGGACAGACGCAACGGAGGCGAAGGAGCAACGAAAATTCTACGCGTGTGCGAAAGCTTAACGTAACGGTACACCGCACGACGGACACGACCGGTTTCGTACACACGCCCGCAGTATTGACAATTATTCGCGTTTACGTTCGTTAGCGACAAAGCGGTACGTAGGGTATGATTTTTGGTAAAGACATTCGTGTAACTGTCCGGGAGATAAAAGTTGGATACTTGTAGAAAACGCTGGCCTGCATACTTTCTCTGTTTACGTAACGCTCGGTTTGCGCAATCGTTGTGGGAATAAAAATAATGGAAAAAAGTATAGAAATTCAATATAAATAGCAAGCGTGCAGACGGGAAATAAAATGAAGGGAAGAAAAAAACCAAACGACCGACGACGACATGCAAAACAGAGCCGGTTCTTAGATATATTCCGTTTCTTGATTTCCCCTCTTTCCTCCTGTCCTCGCTACTGCCCTGCCCTCATCTCGTTTCAATCGACTCTGTCAACCTGTAGCAATGATGCAAGAAACTCGGGAAATCGTGTTCTTATAACGATCTTTCCAAACAACGTTACGAAAATACATTATACCCTCGGTTATTTAACGAGAATATCTGCGTGCGGGTTGCTTCGATCTTACAATTAATCACTGAAAATGACCTGCAAGGATGTGCGACACGTTTTACGATTCTCTTACCTAGGATGCTTACCAGTCGATTAATATTGCGTCATCGTCGCATACGTCCGACAACAATATCAATCTTATTTTCTCGGCTATTCTTGTCTCTTTTTCCGTTGAAACAATGTACCCAGTATACAGTTTTTGGGGGAAAAAAAAACCCACGAATCACGCAATTCGTGTCTGCGGGGGCAAAAATTTGGGGTGTAAGTGTATCTACGATTCTATGCGTTACGGATAAGGTGTACGGTATAATACGATATTTGATAAGTGCTTGATAATCGCAAAGCCCTTTCACGCCTACTGTAACTGCGGAGATAGAGAAAGGAAGGAAAGAAGAGGGACTAAAAGTGATTGCCATATCCTTTCGTCCGAGCAGTCGATGTTGAGAATTTGCAGGATACAGGGGACGTTGAGTACACGGGCTACGGTCACAAAATGTCGGCGTCACGCGCAAGCTCTGATTAAAAGGTGTGCCTGCTAATAATTCATTTGTATTATAATAGATTAATAGTTCTTTGCCCCGCTCGGTTGTCGCAGTTTGCGGCGAGACAGAGTGAAAGAGATCGAAATAGCGAGAGAGCGAGCTCGGAGGGGGGGCGAAAGGGCGAAGGGGGTTACTCGGTATCAGCGTCGAGCTCTAAGGAATCCGGATGGGCGACGGTGCGGTGGAGGAACTCCTTCGTAGTCCGGCGTAACTACGAACGACTGCGGCCAGCGTGGCGAGACTGTTTCCACTGCCCGCGATGCCAGAAGAATCGCGTGGAATTTGCGGTGCTCAACTCGTCGTTCGCGACACTTTTTTCACGACTATTTTCCTTATCGTTTGCAGGGAAAGAGACGAAGAGACTTTCGCGGAACACATTCTGCGATGAAATGGAAAAATTTCGAAACCACAATTTCCAGCTGGCTCCGAGCTGAGTTCGAGCAAGGGCGGAGGGAAAGCCTCGATTACGGAATATGATTCCAACACGACTATCAAAAAACCAGTCACATTACTCCGATGCATAAATCGACAGAGATTCGTGGTTATCTAGTCGGAACTATCGCGAATCCTTGCTCGTTATCGCATTGGCGTATCACCGGTGTTCAGCAACGAGTAAATGATCCCGTACAACTTCTTCGCGTTTAATAAGAAATCTTCTCAACCTATTCTCGTGAAAGATCTCTTGCGACAAACCAGGTTACGCCCGATATCACCTGAGAAAATCGTGCCAGCTGACCGCGCACCTAGTTTACAGCCATGGAAAGCCACACGCTGTTTCACACTGGAAATGTTTTCCATATTCGAGCTCCCTCCTCCACGTAACGCATTCGCTTATGAATAATCAATTACTTAGCAATCGTTCGCCCTCGGCGGTAATAATCCGAAAACAGACGACCACGAGATGCATTATCTATAATTTATGCACGTACGCATACATTCTTTACTGATTCCTGTGATTTTGTATACCATTCCGAATTCGTAACTGCAGGGTATCCGTGAATCTGGTCACTCTTCGATTACCCCAAGATTGCGTGCAGATACTTTTTCTGCAGTCATTTTTTTTTCACTTCGTCCAAACAACGAGCCTCCCATTGTTGGCAATGCAAACGAAAAATTTATTAATCACTCTAGCGTTTCGGTGTTCGCGTACCCGACGCTTAACTTTCGTACGAAATATTTAATGCAGCATTTTAAAACGAAGCGCGATTTCCGAAGTTTTCGGAGAACTGTCAAAGTTTTCCAAAGTCTGAGAACCGTCGAGGTAAGCCCGTACAGGTACAAAAGTAAATGGAATTTGAAATTGAAAAATGGAGATAGTTTTCTTGAATAAAACGGACCTCACGAAATTCGCAAAGGGGTGTCAACTGTGCGGTTTAAATTTTTCCTTCTAATATCACACAGAGATCGATGCCCCACTACAAACGATCTAAATGGCAAGCTCACGTTGCGGTACCTCTAGCTCTAAGAATAAAACTGCATTCCAATCGGTCGCTCGTTACGATCGTTGCAAGAATTAAGGCTGCCAAGCGAAACAGTGAAAAGCGATGTATAACTGCGATCTGCATTAAGCCTGCATGGAACAATTTTCACCTTCGCCTCCCAGTCTCAGAGAGCCTCGGACGGAGAACTACTTGGCTAGCGGATGCTTCTGTTAAGCTAATTCGAAGCGTCGTTAACGCAGAAGTGATACAAGGAAGGGAGCGTGTGACGCGGATCCCATGGCAAGACCGACCGGGGGAAGATCTCTGGTTGTTTGCTTACTCGTAGACATTTTTTCGTCCGTACCTTGTCTTTCAAGATCACTCCCCGATCCTTGCTTCGATTATTGCCGAAACGGAGATCTGCAAATCCTGAACTGAACTGAAACGTCCCGAGTGAAACCGAAAACATGGCATCGAGGCCTTCTATTGGCTGATCGAATTTGTCGAGATGTATCACGAGCCAACCAATGGCAACCGAAAATCTCGACGCAGGGATTATTTGGTTACAAAAAAAAAAGAAGAAAAACAACAACAACAACATTAAAAAACCAATTGCCTCGCATTTTTTTTTTCTTATTCCTCATCTCTTATCCTATAATCAATTCTATGTACCGCAACCCTCATGCCGTCTCGGTGTGTACGATATCGCTCTATTGTAAGATGTCGTTTCCGAGGCCCGGGGCTTATTTTTAGACCTTGGCAATGCCGGGCTGAGGACGCGGACGACGCGCGACGCGACGCGACGTGGATGCAGCGCCCGGCGCGGGCGCGGACGCTCTTCTCTACCTACGGCAAACATTACGATAAATTATTCCAACTCGTGGCAGTTACTGCGCGTGCCAGCCATCCTAAGGTCTGCGGAGTCTCGATCCGCAGCTCGGCGCGACCACCGAGCAACGACTACCTACCGAGGAGCCGCCGTACCTATTCCGCGTTACGACCCACGCGAAATCTCGGCTTATCTCTAGCCGCGGAATCGATTTCCGTACACCCTCCCGATCCGCCTACTTGTTACTTACCTCCTCTATTTTACACGACAATTATAGTCGTTCGATTATACAGACGTTTCGAAAGGTACAGACAGCCGGTGAATCGCGGTTGATAACATTCCCTGTCGCAATTGGACGAATAACCTTATGATTATACCGGTGCGACGTGTACTCGGTATCTACGAAAATCTATGGGTCCCAAGTGCATCCCCGAGAGATGTTCAACCCTTTGAAGGATGCATTTTTCCTTGCAGCCAAATTGCTCGAAACTGGGTATATGTGGGTGTCACGAGGCTGCTGATTTCAAAAATGGGATCGGATCAAAGAAGTTTTCAATATTCACACAATGGCGGATCTAATGTGGCGGACTGAAAATGTAAAAGTGATCGTAATGGCTCGATAACGCACACCCGGGGGTTTTCTGGCTCACCAAATATGACCCCGAAAAGTCCCGAGTAACTAATTTCAAGCGAATCGGATCGATTTTTATATTTTGAATTTGGCATGTCGGATCCGCTATTTGGAATTTTGAAATTTTTATCCAAGATTACCAAGTTCCACTTTTCTAGTCCCCGTAACCTTCCCACAATTACATTCGTTTTGTAAACACAGGCATTTTCAACACTTTGTTTATCAACAGCGCTCGCGATCTTCGCGGAATCACCGTAATGTTGAACAACCGATTCGAAAAAAGCTGTAAAAGCAAGAAATGGCCGGTTAAACGAAGTTGAAGGGACGCGCTCCATTTTCTAAATGAAAATAGAGAAAAGTCGGCATTTCCCCCCAAGATGCGATTATACGCCGCAGCGACGAACTATTTTACACCTATGTCAACGATCAATCGTCAAAATAGGACATCGTAGTACATGTGCCAGGCACAACGATCGCTCGACGCGTCACTGGGCTGGGTCGTCAAGCCGTATGGTATACAGTTGCATATACCTGAAAACGTTTTCAGTGTACCCACAGTCATTCGCGCGTGTGCGTGCGTATGTCCGTGTTTAACTTTTTGTGAACGCACATGCCGACCGGATGATGCTACGTCTTCTTCCGCCGTTATAGCCGGCGAGAAACGACCTGGGCTTCCCTTGACGGTGCAACGCGATGCGATATCGTGACAGAAATTCAAATGCCTCGAAATTGGAAGAGCGCCCAGGCGGACGAACGGTTACGATATGCGCAGGACAACGGCGTTCTCACACATTTACTTTCAGTAACTGTATCCTTTATCCGTTAAACTAATCGTTCGATAATAGAAAGGTTATAACCCAACTAACTGCTACGACTTTGAAAGATATTGCGAGACAATTGATAACGATAGGTGCATTCGAAAACGAGGAAGAACGGCGCGAAGCCCCGTAGGGCAGGGTAGACCTGCACTACCTGGTAAGCGTGTACGGAGGCTTCCTAAGTTACGGTTCAGGAGGCAGCGAGACCATTCGCCGCCAGTTTGTAGTCTGGCAGGTATGCCGTTGCCCGTTCTCCGTCGGCTGAACCACACGCTTCACGGCGCTCGAAGCCCGATCGGTGGAAAAAATCAATCAACGGGACTACGCGACAAACGAGGGTATGAAAGTAAAACGTAAAAAAGGAAAACGGAACTAAGAAAAGGAACGGAGGAAACAGATTCGTGCGAAAGAAGAGAAAAAAGGTGATACCAAATCCGTATACCTGCGTACCGCATCCTGCTTCCCACCCTCGGCATCGTCAACGTCCTTAAAAGGACCAAGTGTATCAATTAATTGGGTCTGGCCGGCGTTTGTCTCTATAACATTGTAACAGACTGGCAGTTACAGAATGAATAATCGGGTTCGTGAGCTTATTAAGAGAATCATCGTCAGGCAGCGAAATTAAACGTTGGCAGGCAATATGGGTGCTTACAGTTTAAAGTTTTTACAGTAACGTTGGTTGACGCGTCAACCTTATTCTTTTCATAACTTCGAGAGCTGTTACATGTATTTTATCTATGATGACTACTAGACCATTAACAAAGGCGGGTTACCCTTTGTAACACAATATGTTTATGATTCATGGTATCCGGTTATGCATTTGGCAAGCAGGCGTTGCTAGGTCAATTGATATTGAGATACATTGGATAACGTACCCAAGACAAATGGTCAATTTTTTTATTTATTTATTTTTTTTTTTTTTTTGTTAGAAAAATATCTCTTTCCGGCTCAGAAAACCCGCAGAAATCCTAAGGAATTTTCGGAGCTGACTTTTGGAGCTTGTTCGCTACATTATCGTTCCGTAAAATTACTTGGGTATTTTTCTCGACATTTATCAGCGTTATTCCGTTTGACGATGGTGATGATTCGCGCCCACGTGTACACGTAAATTTTGTTTGGCACATAAATTAAATTCAAACACACCGGCAGAGTTATTATCCTCTCTTGACAATGACGAAAATCATCACCCAATCGCGACAAAGAGAGAACGACGTGCGTAATTTCACACACGCACACACACCAGAGAGTTTGTACAGCTGCAAGAAGCCACATGGTCGCATATCCAAGTCGCAAGTATGTAGCTTATTTAGCTACGATGAAACAGTTTTTGCCTTCAAGCCCGCGGGTTCCGCAATTTTTCCAAGCTGTGTTGACACTTCCGCTGTAAATATTTGCAAATTTCGTATCTACTAGTCCTCTACCACAACGACTGCACGTGAACAAATTTCCAACGGACGTTCGAGGAACCGTAAAAGTACAAACATGTTTTTCCAACGTATGCACAAAACTACGTGACAAGTGAGCACGAAGTCGAAACCTCTGGCATTGAGCATGACGAATCGAAGCTATTTTTCTTTGCGCTGATTAGCTATAACAGTCAAGTCTGCAATCGGCATATCGGCGGGTGAAATAAAAACTCAGATAAAGTGTTGATATACGACGATATTCGTTCAGGCGATGGTATTGGTTGAGAAAAAAAATTTGACCATTCGCACGAGCTTTGACAAAGGGATCAGAGCCAAAATAATATCAGCGTCGAGGTGGGTGAGGGGAGTCAAAAGCTACAGGGCGAAACGCATATGGTCAGGTGCAAGGGCAGATCGGTTAGCTACGTAAGCTGCGACGGGTCGGCGGGTCGTCGGTGCAACAAGTAGATCTATACGCAATACATACACATTTTTCTCACATTTATATACACATGTATGCGTAAAACAGACGCCCGGTATTCGGCGTGGATAACCACATGCACACCCCCGTACGGTGCTTATCTAGAACAGCGCGAGCTCACCTAGCATGGCGGCGGGGGTGGGAAAAAGAAACGCAGCGCTACGCGATTCCCTATACCTTGCCTCATCGTACGCCCGCGGAAAAAGCATGGAAACCCACAGGGGGAGGACGAATGAAACAGCGTGAGAGAAAAAGGGACACTTATCGATGTGGTCGGAAACAAAAACGGGGAGTATCGGTCGAGTTGCTTTTCGTGTGTTTCCCGTTTCAATTTCGCTTAGAATTTTGTTGCATATCTATTCGCGTACGCGTCTAGTCTGTACGTAATTCTCTCTTCTTTCTACTTATATTCCTTCTTTTTTTTTTTTTTTTTGTTCTTCTGCGGTACGCAACAAAGTTAGTCACCCTTGAACTATAAGCTAACAATAAGTATACCGGACATTCGAGTCGTTTGGCATGTGCTAAAATGACAGAAAAGAAACGTGAAAAGAAGCACTGACTGATTTTTTGGAATCACGCAGTGATCTCGTCCAATCTTCAGAGGTCTTCTAGAATCATCGTGTAACGAGGGATCCCGTGCTATTTTTGTAACCTCCTATGATCTTGCGAGATCCAGTGAAATGAATAAACTCTTACAAAACGTTTCAGGACTTTTTATAATCTGGTGCATCTCCTCTGAATTTGTTTTCATATAGTTCAATCCGTTGAAAATATCATACACGTACGAGTGTGTTCGTTAATTCGTCGCAGCTATTGTTTTATACGGATAACGCATGAAGACTCGATAATCTGAGAGAATCGACATCGAAGGGCAGGACGCTAGAATTCGTAAATTGAATTGTTTTTAAGGCGTAGTTTTTTTCGCGGTCTTTAAAAATTCTTTACCTAAGAAAGATACCCAGTCTTTCGCAACTTTCGCTAACCGCAAGTTCCGTATCCGTAATTCTGTACGTACTATATGATTAATATTGAACGACGGACGGTGTACATAAATTACAATAATAACACGTATGCAAAGTATATTACAGCTTCTACTACAGCCGACTGAAAAATACGCACTCGTACGTCGCTTCGTCCGCGGGGGTGGGGTCGGGGTTGGGGAGAGTAAAAATATAGCGATAGAAGCCGCGTGGTGTATAGCTGGTAGCGGGCTGGCCGGTAAGGTGGACAAAGGAACTCGGCGGGTCCGCGGCGAGCCAGGTGGGCCGCTTCCCGGTGGAAGAAGACAGCTGTTTCCGGTCCCTGTCGTCCCTTCGAAAGCCTTCCTCCCGCCTCCCTTTCTTCTGTCTTCCTCTTCTTCTGCCCCTTCCTCGCACCCTTTGTCGCTGCCTCGCTCCCGTTCTACCTTGTCCGCCTTCCGGAACCCGGATCTACACACCGGTAGCCTCGCCATCCGGCTGTATCACATATGCGGACGATCGATGGATGTACGCCCAACGCGTTGGAATTCGAGCCCCCGAAATAGACGGCTATCGAATGAGATTGGCGCGATGAGAAAGTCCAAGATCGACAGGTTCTTACGGAAACTAAAAAATCTACGGAGAACGGAATTTATGCCTTATAAATATATGCGAACCGGTACAAAGTTCTTCGCGTAGTTTCCTTTTTCCTATCACGGCGGGTGAGGTTATTTATGCTTTTCGTATCTGGATCCCGGATATTTTTACTTCCCGAAGCACAGTTGGGAGTATTCCAATACGTAAACAAATTATGTAATCGCATAGTGAGGGTGCAGGTGGCATGATACTCCATGTACTAACGTGTAGAGTATAATAGAGCTTTATCGAACTAATTACAAACATCTCAATTAGAGGTTCGCTGCTTAAAGGCAACAGACAGTAAGTCAGGCTTTTTCGAGAATTTCATAGAAGTACGATGATCGTGTCTCTATTTTCGGTAGAAGATGTAAATTTTTTCACGACAGCAACAATTTACAATTTCAGACCAACTGTCATTCTCATTATTGTACCTTCAGTCATTAATGTCTGCATGTTGAAACTTTTCGCAACTATCCATGTCTATACGTATACGTGTAAACACCAGAGTTTGCAGTTACGGAAATTTGGAAAAGTAACAGTGTTTCGGAACCTGTGATCCTTTACCTTCGAACCCTTTTCCTTAATTTTCTCCGTTTCTTTCTTACTGGCTTTTACGCACTTTTCGCGCGTTCCCACCGTAAGTATATAGATACTTATGCGCGCACAGATATATGCATATATGTACATACGATATACGATATATATATATGTGTGTGTGTGTGTGTGTGTGTGTGCATACGTATATACGAATGTATTCGTTACTCCCTGCCCTAGAAACGAGTCTTTCCGCGCTCCCTCCTTCCCTGCCTTACCGGAGTATCCAGGGTTTAGAAGGTCTTAACGGTTATGGGTTATGGCGGCGCGTGCCATTGACACCCTCTCGCCGACGCATTTGCAAATTCACACTTTGCCGAGGCGAGCTGGCGAGGAGATGATGTCGGTGTCGGTGTCGGTGTCGGGATTGGTGTTGATGCCGGCGGTGGCGGTGGTGGTGGTGGTGGTGGTAGGAGAAATAAAAAAGTTTTCACCCCATCTCCAACCACCCTCCATACCGCCTTTGGGGAGGTCAGTGCCGCGACGCCCCGGGGACTTTAATCCCAGTCGCGTCCTTCGCCCGCGACTGGAATATCTTCCGCCTTCCATCCACCTCCCCCGCATCCCTGCTTCGACCCGCAATTCCCACCCCTACGTTTCACCCTTTCGTATTTTCCCAGTCACGGTTCACGACGAAGGGAAAATACGCCTCGGAGAACAACGAATCAAAAATTATTGTTTAGAAAAAATTGTTCTTCGAACAGGACCCTGAGGGAAATCAAGTAGGAGATGGAAAGTAAGAAAGAAGATATGGGCGAGAGCTAATTTATCCGTTTCTGTGTAATCGTATCGTCAACTACCGACGATGAACCGCGAACCAAAGTAAGCTTTACTTTTTTGTTTTTTTTTTCTTCCTAAATAACAATTACAATACACGACCGAATCCGTGTTTCTTCTTCCAATCGTTAAGGCCGCGTTACGGTGGTCCCTCTAAGCCTGTGTAAAGAGTAGTAAGGGGAACGACAATGCGTACTTGCGACGTCGGTGAGGAGAGGAAGTTGTAAATCAGCGAGTACCGATCCCTGAGCATGTCTATAGCTTGATATATCGTCTATCTAGTTCCTACATCGGTCATCGAAAGTAGGGGCGTGATGACGCGCATACGTGTCCATGTTACGTGTGGCGCGAGCATAGTGGAAAAGTGTAATACGTCTGTACACCGTAATACGTAACCGTGAAAATCCACCGCGGTGCCGCACGTGTGGCAGTGGTCAGTGCTAAAACGTACCGCTACTACACCGTCCAGTTCTGCAGGCTGGGCTAAGGTAATATAATATGCAAATTCCGCGCAAATCCCCCCCAGCCGAGTTCCAAACACGTTATTTCAACGGTCATTGAGTATCGAGCGAACGTACCTCTTTTTATACCCAGCTAACTCTGACGAACGCTGCAGACACACAATATACAAGTTCCTCGCAACTGTTGGTTGTTACAAGTCGTTTCTCACGAGTTGCGATTCGCAACGGAAAGAGAAGGAAAATAATTCGGCGGAAAGGGTTGCGAGACTGACTTGAAATTGGGTAATAATTGGAGAACTTGCGCGTTACGAAATGCGTTGGAAGAAGTGCAATAAAGTTAGCAGATATTCGCACGTAAATGCGTATTTGAATTTCGCCCGTTACTTTCTCACTTTCCGTTCGATTTGCCAAAATTCTTACATACCCACTCGTTGGACAAGCCGTACGAATACGAGCGGAATTTCATACACGCGATATGCACAACAACCGCCAAACCTATACGCCAAAGTAGTAATAATTAAAACAAACACGTGTTCCGTAGTCGAGACCATTATTGCCGCGTACGAATCCATTACGCTGTCTGACGGCAAACCGCTAATACGAACAGTTATTATTATTTATTATATTCTCAAGGGTGTTTTAAACGGGTGTTAACATCCGGCCGCTTCGAAAATATTCACTCAACGAGCCCAGATTATTGATACGTACACATGGTTCACGAGCAGTATACATTCCTATACATACTTCGATTTTATTCCTACGGTTATTGTATACTTAATACTTATTTATAGTCCGATTTGAATTTATATCACGCAGATCGTGATAAACAACTCTGAATAGTCATGGGATATGGCTCTTGTGACTAATTCAACGTGGACGAATCTTGAGCCTCGTTCTTCCATAATCCGGTTCTGATCTTTCACTTTGTTTAAAGTAGATCTGCATCTGGATCAGGTCATATCGCAAAGCTTGCAAAACCTATCGGAACACGATGGCTTGCGTGATGTTCGCACGTGCCCCTGTAACAGACCGACGCGAGCCCGAATGGGTGAATATCGTATCATCGCAGCCACGTGTGTACACCTGGGCATCCATCGGAGGAAGTGAGATCTTCGTCTGTAATATATCTGCCAGATGCGGCTAGAAACGGTGAGTAGCGAATTACGAGGGAAAAGCAAGGGTTAATTTACGGGTAAAGTTGTAACGCAAAATTAGAATTAAAATGCGAAATATGCGCTCTCTCGGCAGGGTTTGCTCCTGCACCATGTGATTCATAGACGAAGTTTAGTCACGCACCGGTAAACGCGAATGTGTAATATATCCAGTCGGCGCTATGCTGGGCTAATTTTTTTCTACTCCGTTTTTTTTTTTTTTTTTTTTTGTAGGTGCGGAAGCGTCTGCTCGGTGTTGAATACTTCGGGTGCTTGCGACGTATTCCACGAGATATGCCTTCGAAATTGATAATTTCACATCCTTCGCAATGTACCTACATTTCCGCTGAAGATGCAATCCAATTTCAAAGACGCGCTTATACCAGAAGACCCGCGTAAAGTATCTACTATTCCTACGCGAATGACGTACAAAACTAAAATTGAACGTAATGTGCACACGGCTTTTAACTTTCCACACGATTGCTGCTTCTCAAATACATTTCCGAATGGTAATTCGTGACGCTCGGACGAACCGACCCCTAACCCAAAGGCAAAGCCAAAAATGCTTAACAACTGTCATGATTCAAAGGTTTCTCGATGCATTTGACCCCGAGATATTTATCCGCACCGCTGCTTACGTGAGCCTCGTCTATTCACGTTCAGTGAAATTCGGAATATCATGATTTCTATGTATCTATTGTAATCGTTTCGACATTGAAAATCGGTTGCAAAGTTGAACCAAAATTTGCGGCATACGCATCTCCATTTAGTGATGTACCGGTTGTACGTTCTCAACCAAAAGTGAGTCGTCGACAATATTGAGTACTTTGTGATAAGACAAAAATCGGGATAAAATCAAGCACAATAAGGACGATAAAAAAATTAATTTCATTAATAACAATCCGCAAAGGTTATCAATAAATTGTATAAACAAAACATTCCTCAACAAATTTGTAAGGAATGTTTTTTTGTGTCGCGTGAAATGAATTTGTTGATTTTTCTGACTACACATGAATTTTTACTACATAAACGAAACTATTCGTTCAATGCCCCGGAAACTTCTTGATTGTAATGTACAACGTTCATACGAAAACGTATCCTAAAATTAACGGTAGTTCCTCCATTTTTAAAAATTTCGAAGTATCGAAAACGAAAATTTCAAACTAATGAGGAAATTCTTTAAAAATTCATGTGTATTCAGAAAAATCCACAAATATTTTTCACGTGATAAAAAAAGAAAAACATTCCCTGACAATTTGTGAAAGCAGTGTTACGTTCGAACAATTTACTGATAACTTTTGGGCATTATTATTAATCAGCTTCAATTTTCTCATCGTCTTTATCGCGATTGATTTTTGTCCGATTATTATCTTATCATAAAGCATTCGACATCGCCGACCACACTCACTTTCGGTAGCGAATGTGTAGGCAAGCCCTCCTTAATTAATCGCGCCTGGGGATACATATTCACGCGGTAAGGAAGTGTGAGAAAGGAGTTTTTTCGAATTCGATGCGAGTAAAAACGCGGCTGACGCATCGCTGGCGCCAAAAACGGCCTGCTGCAGGGTTGCGTAAACACTTTTACGATCACCGAAGGAGGACGAGGGAGAGGAGAGCGGTTCTGCACTAGGCGGGCAAAAGCGCGTCCGTAGGTGGGTAGGTGGTTGGTTACAAGGCGGGTGGGTAGGTACGCGTGTGTATACGCCTACGTGGGACACGTGCATACGTATACGCGGGCATATCGCGTGTTTATATCCGTCGCTGTCCCCTTTTTGGCGAGACATTGACCCGTCTTCGCGCACGTTTGCGTGGATCTTGAGGCGCCACGTGCGCGGGGCAGCCCTCGCCGGTAACTCCGTCACACATGAGCGCTGCTCGCGGGGCGTTAGTTTGATAACGCCTGACGTATTTCCGCGCCGTACGTGGAAGCAGGTGGTCGTCGAGAGCCTATTCTCATCCTTGCAGCCTATCTATACGGTGAACGAACACTTTTCCACCCTCGATACGTCTCTTCTCTAAGGCAGCTTTTCCACGCGGATCTCTAAATTTCGTGCTTAGCTTGTACCCTCGCAGCCGAATGGTATACGTATAGCAATTTGAAAGGGTAGACTACTAAATGTAATATCGAGACTGTATACGGATGCGTATATATATATATATATATATATATATATAGGTGCGCGCGGGAGAAATCTAAATAGCCTATCACCGACTCCAAATAATTTTCAAACAAATTCGGAGTGCCTATCTCTTGCAGGGTTCACGAAATTTCCGACCTATTCCCAAGTTCCGCACGTCCCGTTGGCGGATCCTGCCCCTGCCTCTCCTTCACCCACCCCCCAACCGACACCTTTACATTATACCACCGAGCGCCATCTAGCCTCGCTCTAGCCGTTCTACGTGCATATAGTTATTTTTGCGTGCGTCTGTGTCTGTGTTTTATCTCATCTCCTCACCCTGTCTCGCTCCCGCGCGATCCTTCTCTCTCTTACTCCCTCCCGCCCTCTCCCTCGCTCGCTCTCTCTCTCTCTATCCATTATTTTCACTATCCCTCTTTCTCCGTCTCTCGTTATTCTTCTATCTCCCTGCATCTCGCTCCTTCGTACAGGGGGACGGAAGCGGTTCGCGGTATCAGCTGAAATCTCGCTACGCGCGCACTGCTTATTAATTATTGTAGACCGCGTGTGTTCCCGAGTGCTACACGGTGTCCGAATATCATTTTTTTTTACCTCTGTTTATCTCATTTTCTATCGGTTATGGAAATATTTTTCTTCTTACCGCATTCCCCTTCGGTGCAGTCTCTTTTTTTCAAATTCCGTTACACCGTAGATTTTGCCCGAGCTTGGCGGCAAAGTGGTTGAAAGAATATTATCCTGTCTTGTACGTTTTTTTATTCTTAATTTTCCCTGCATTGTATTGCACCCTCATCACCCGTGTATCTAAATTTTAACCGCTGCAGAATATCGGTATATAGGCGAAGCTTGAAAAAGATTCGAACGAACGGTGCACGCCCGAGTGACCCGCGCGTACGACTTCACCCTTCGATGATAGAGGATCCTTAGATTTCCCAACGGCGTCGTACGCGCAGTACACCTACTCATATCTAGACTCTCCCGATGAAAACGCGACGAGAACGCCAAAGTTGACGATTCTCAAGGCGTTTCAAATTTTGGGTTCATCCGCCTGCCACGCACACAGCTTTCGAAGCAGAAATCACTTTCTCGTATAACATAGCCACGTTTTCAGGCCATTCTTCATTTCTCCGGCCCTTAAAGTGCTCATCCCCAACGGTCGAATCCAGTTTTCAACGTGAATCCCCCTCATTGTCACAGCCTTCGGATTCTCGACAATTCAAATTGTGAAACTGATGCCGATTTTTTCAACAATCCTGCGCTACGCTCTAATTTTTATTTCATGTACTGAAGAATATTGAATCACACGAAATATCGACTAATCTCGATGTGAGTGCATTGCTCTTTTGGAATGAGCATAGTGACGCTAGAAATGATCGTGCAGCCGGAATGAAATTGTCAACGTACGTCGGCAGCAGCCAGGTTCATTTTACGAATTCATTTGTCAGATGTTTTATTTCGCCAATTTTAAACCTCGTGATTGGAAATGTACCTCTGTATATATATACTAGCAGCCCATCCCGGCTTCGCACGGGCATATAATAATATTAAGTAATAATATAAATGTTATTTTTCTAGAAACTCACTGTAAACATTGTGTATTTTCTTTTATTATATTATTATATGCCCGTGCGAAGCCGGGATGGGTTGCTAGTTATGCTGTTAAAATGTAGCTTATATGACACGTTCGTAGATTTACCATAGCAGCGCCATCTATTGATTACTTACTCAACCCAGTCGAAAGGTATCGACATCTGTTAGAATCATTCGGAGTTAACAGATAATTGTGACTGTCAAATAATAACAGACAAATAATTAGCAATATATTATAATTGCGACTATAATTTGAGATTTAAACTATCCTATCTCTCAAGTTGGATCGAACTGCACATGGTGTGCGTATTTTATTATAATCGGTTAAGTGGTTTAGGAGTCCATTGAGGACAAACATCGTGACACGAGATTTATATATATTAAGATATATATATATATATATATATATATATATATATATATATACATACAGGTATATATATATAGGAGTTTGAAATTAGTGACCACTGTGGTTGTATATTAAAAATAATTCGTCGAAGTTGGTCGTGGTAAAATATCTTTTTATTCATTATTTAAAAAGTTGCGACGTTTCGATCGGCTACGGCCAATCATCTTCAGGCAATAGTTATTGACGATCCTACGAGCTCAACGTGTTATTGTCTCGCCATGTCAGGAGAAAAATATCACGTATCAATCGATATCCATGTCAAACTTTTCACAGAGCTTGCTTTGAATCGGGAAAAGCATTTCCGTCCTCGAAAGCGTTTACGTGCACCCACGTGTACAACATCTTGTGTATTACAGAGGGACGACTTTGCGAAACACCCGATATAGTTTCAAGCCAGACGGCCGCGTATGTATATATGTATACGGCGAGGACCGACCGTACCTGGCTTCCTCGCGGTGTATATAATACATATAATATACACGCATGCATATAGGCGTACAGCGTACCATGGGCAAGATGGAGAGAGATAGGAAATATAATGCAGAGAGCGGGAGTAGGAAGGAGAGAGAGATGGGGACGGAGAGATAGAACGAGGCAGGAGTATAATTAAACAGCATTGCTGAACTTTTGCGTTAATTGGTGAGGGAGACGCGGTGAGAGCTGAGTCAAGACAGGAAGGAAGCGTACCTAGAGGTGCAGGATAGATAGGTGCGAAGAAAAATCTTGATCGGACGAGGAGTGCACGCTTCGCGGAAATACGCACGCGGCATGTAAATTAAGATGCGGCGAACGAGGAGAGAACTGCGAGTACCGTATTTCGGGAACAAGGTACCCGCGTTCAACTTTTAGAGAGGGTGAAAATAATGACTCGATGAATGGAAACAACGAATCCGTGATAACGCGATTCGCAATGATCTCGGAATACTAGAGGAATCGCTGTACCTTGATCCCCCTGCGCTTGATAAACATTGCGAATTAAACGCGCTACGCGATGGACGAGAATGATACAAATAGCTGATAATTTTTTACCTAACCATAAGAAGCTTTCGTGTCGTCAGTTAAATTAAAATCAATTTCCGAAACTTCAATGAGGTATAAAAACTTGCGTGAACCGCGTGTTCGGGATCCTTTTTTCCAGGGTATCGGCGCATTCGCAGATACAGGCACCGTACCGTTGTTGGAACCGCCGCGAATTGGTTCGTTCTTTGGATCCAGATGGCGGCAGAATCCGCGCGAGCTTGAGAATTTATGTCTCACAATAAGATGTTCGCTTTGGTGTGAAATAATAATTAAGGCAAATTAATTTCCGAATATCGCACTTTACGATTGACAGCTTGTCTCTGTCGCGTTCACCTTTTTGTTTTCTTCGATCTACGGTGAAAAGTTTTAATCACTATTTCCTCCTTCAGCAACAACTGTACCGCATACTCGTCTGCGCCTATAACGTTTAATGTACGCATAATTTCCTATAAATAAATTATCGCTCGGTTTGAAGCCCCTGCCGCATGAAATTTCCCCAGCATGACTATTAAATGCGAAGCGCATTGGAAATTGCAACAACGAAGCACGCGTACCTATCCATAGTTGGTAGAGCATGTAGCCGGGTTGGTCCGGCGATACGACGACACGGACAGGGCCCGTAAAACTTGATTAATTCGAAACTAAATTTTCCACAAAATTCTAGCTTGGCTGATGCGGAAAATTGCGTTTCGGTTCACAAAGCTTGTTAGCTAACGTAAATTCTGGCAGGTGTAGCCAGGTTTCGAAATACGATGTATCAAAGCCCTCGGATGAGCCTTGCTGTTCAATTTGTAACTCGTGGCAGGTGCCAACTAATTTACCAAAACTTAAATTAATTACCACGTCGGCCTCTCTACCCTCTCCCGCCCGCCGCAAATACGCAACTCTACCCTACCGACTCGCTTGCGGATAACCGAAGACCATCCTTCTCGGAATGACGGATACAATGCCACCTGGTCGTTCGACTCAGCCGATACTGAAATCAGATTTCGACTACCGACCGACGGTTAATGGAAACCCAGCGCCCGTTGGGTAAAAGGTGAGTCGATATTGCAGATAACGTTTGATCGTCATTGACATTATTCGAATTATCACACCTTTCGGCCGGGCATGTATAGCCCACAATTTCGAGGGACATATCAGCAGTGACACGTTCTTTTTTATTGGTCGAATTGCAGATTCAACGACGTGTCAATGCCGTACGAGCGTGCGTTATTACATTCGCAAACAAATTGTGAACTTGACCGATCTCGAGAGTAGCTTTTACCCTTTAATTGCAGTTCGAGGTCTCATACTTTATGTGAATTTATTGATTTCATTGAAATTACTTTGTTCGAAGCTATCACATACCTGTTTACCTACGTGCATATTCATAACTATCGTACAGCATTGCAGTCTATACTGAATTATATTATAGCAGTAATTATTAGAAGAAAGTAAGAAAGGAAATCTTCATCTGTTTCACTATGAGGACCGTAAAATGCCTTTCGTGACCGTTTTTTTTTTTTTTTCAGCTTGTAAAGTCAACGCGCGGTCGCGTGTACGGATTGTAATTAAAGTTTCTCAAACCGCGTGTTCTATGTAAATATTAAATCAATCACCACCGCGTCAGTCTTAAAGCATCCAGCAGGGCTAACGGGCGTTTCTTAATCTTCGGCCCACGACGAACCAACACACGTTGATAAGTTTGTTAATCCATGCATCTGTACACGCATAATACGAAAGGGCGACACAGCCGGTGAAATCGGGCGTGAATTAATTGTAACACGATCTTGAGTTTAAAAATATTTTCAACGCCTAATGATGTGATCCGTACTGACGTGGGTATAGCGAGTAAGTCTACACGAGATGCATGGTCCGGGTGCTCCAACTAATACGGACAGTCAAGCGAAAGACAGTCGAGAACCGTTGATTTCTTCCCGTAACAGCAAGAAGTTCCCAGTTCAATGAGAACCCCTCGGAAATGATAAATAAAGAAAAAACGTACGAATCGTGGTGAGCGAATTTCGAATCTATATCGGGTATACGTTATTTAGCAAAGTACCGAGAAAGTTGTCAAATCATTTCGTTTCCATCTAAATTTTTTGTCTCATTGTTCGTGTTGCAGCGGCGAAAGAGAACCCTTGAAATTCGGAGGAAATCGTAAATCTAACACTTGTAGCCGACGCGCATGCAATTTCATCCAGTTAAAACATAACAGGTGAAAAGAAACTGCATTTTGGCTTTCCTATTTTTCGGTGAATCTCCAGCGAAGCCTGAACGGACGCTTGACGCTAAACACGCAGCGCGCAAAAGTTTAATCTATAACGAACAAAACTCTAAATAAAGTACAGAAAACTTTCCGGCACGTCACTGGTCATTCGACGTAACACGTAACAGAGTTTTGCATCGCTAGAGTCGCCAAATTCAATCCCTTCTCCTGAACAAAACCATAACTCTGCGCGTTCAAAATTTTGAATACTCGTACGTATATGTGTACAGGTACCCGGATCTCATGTACTGATGCTTCGTTTCCCGCTGCAACATATCGAGAGGAAGTTGTGAATAAAATAACTTGAAAAATTGTTAAAATTGGTTAAATATAGGTAATGCTCGTAGTCGTGAGGTTTTCGTTTTTCATAACAGCGTTCTTTTTTTCATCAGTCTGAAGGATTATCCTTGATCACGTCGAATCGTAAAACGGTGGCTGCTAATATTATGCGAAAGAGATTGCGTACAGGTATCCGCGTATACATATATCTTCCTCAGGCAATTGCGATAATTCGCTGCGATTTATTGTCAAAGGTGTGGCCTCTTTACCGTTGAAGATTCAAGATCTAAGATTCGTATCGAGAAGATTATCAATTTGTACCAATTACCTGTACCTCGTATATTCCGGCATCACATCTGTGACGGTGAGGCCAATTTAACTGCCATGAAAATAATAAAACATGATCGTTCGGCATCCACCTGACGCGACGCAAGTATAAACGGCATCATAGCCAATTTTGAAGTCGCAACTTGAGGCACATAATTTGTAGCCTGGTAAAAGAAAGACCGATGGGTAGTGAAATTGAAAAATTACCACACGATTGGAAACTCGGGTGGATTTGTAACGTGTGTCACTGAAAAAAAATGTGTTTTTTTCCTTTTCATTTTGTACGTATCGAGTGCAATACCGATCACGCGATCATGCCGTGTTCTGTGATTGACTTTTCGATTTTGCTAGACAATTTCACCGAGTCTTATCGTTACTTCCCCGCGATGTATGTATCATCATACAATGGTTTCTCCGATAGCACATACCTATATATACCTGAAAGGTATTCGGCTTGTGCACCATACAAGAGCCGCGAGGAGAGTTTGTTAGTCAAGACGTAACGATAATTGCCACACGTCGAATTTTTAATTGAATCTTGAGCGCGTGGTAATTAATAGGCACCTGTTTGCGATAGAATTGAGATTTCCGCTTTGGTATGTAATTATACAGCTGGTTGTGAAATTAAGATACGAACGATGTAGCGCGTATCTTCTCTCCGCTCAATATCCTATCGCCTGAAATATGTACGGTATACGGGAATACACAAACAACGTACATCCCTATCTATATTATACCCAGGTATAATTCTTAATTTTCATCCGCCCAACGTCGAGGCACGATCGTACACGTACACGTATGCACAGGTATATCTGAACATACATACTATCCCTGAACGCAGCTAATCGTAGGCCGCCGACAGCGTGCGGTTTTATCATTCACCCACTGACGGACGATACAGCAGCATCGCGACAACGAATCGTCAAGGACGTGCATCTTGTGTGTGCTTTTTTTTCACTAGTCACTTCGTTTATAGACCCTTATATTTCGTAATATATAGAATGTATAGGTATGAATATACTTGGCACGTTGGGCTTCTGACCACCGCGGTGCACCGTCACTGTTGCGTTCCATCTATTTGAGAATTCTTTGTCAGAATCCATCGTAAGCTACAAAGTCAAATTCAACGGATATTATACGTCCTGCCGAGAACCGTTGAAACCGAAGACAAACATATTGTGATTCGCTTCGTAATTCATTCGTAATATACGGACAAAATTAATTTCTCAATCAATCGATTTGGGAGATCCTTTGGACGAATACCTTCCCCGCAGACTTGCCGATTATGACCGCAGATTTCGACTATAATCTATCAATGCAGTTCCACGAAATTCTTGATAGATTTTGTAAACAATCGTTCGGATTCTGCATTGAAGAAGAAAAAATTCGAGTAGGTACGTACTAACAAGTCTGCAAGTCCGAAATAAAATGAGTTTGTGACTTTTTTTCATTTATATCTTTGTCGCGATTTCCGACCAGGGATTTTAGTGTTGTTATCCTTGTAAGGAACGTTAACGACGCTCCAGCCGTCGAGTCGTGTGAATTAGAGTTCATGGATTCTAGACGCATGGCGCGGGTTCGCTTTCGGAGCGAAAGAGTCCCCGGTTAAAACCGTGGAACATGTCCGAGGCTATCGGGCAAAGATACGCCCGAAGGTGGCTCGAAAATCCTAAATCATTGATAGCGCCATGTCTATATTAAAGAACGCGGATGGGTTCGAGTTCGACCTTCTCGGCTCGTTTTCTCGCCTGGCGTGGGCACGAAACGACGCGACGGCCGACATATCTTCCAGAGCCGGCTGGAACCCATTATCAAACGCGATTTATTTCTCACTACACTTTCTGGATATAAAAGATTAACGCGCGATCCTCCCGAGCAAGCGAGCCTCGCCAAATCCTCGCCACTTTTCTTTCTGCCGTCTCTCGAAGGGGCAACAAGACCGGCAACAGGACATTTGGCAACGATCCTATTCGCACGCTACATACGTGCCATTCGTTTTCACGGTCTTTTCGAGGATCCGTGCCTCCCGCTTGTCCTCCTACCCCCAGCGTCCTTATCTCAATCCATATTCCGAAAGGTTCAAGAGACGCAGATAAAACACGGTTAAATCACTCTGTGCCTACGAATCGGGAGAGACATAGATCCTTTCGCTCCTTTCATCGTTCGCTGATATGTACGTGCATACAGACCTTTGAAACTCAAACTGGAACCCTGCAGGTTGCAGCTGAATTCGTTGTTTTTCCCCATCAAGCCCTAATATTTTTTATCTTATATACCTGTACTATATCAGTGTAATAATATCGTTACATACCTGTAATCAGAACAACAGCGTGATGCAGAAATAAATATTATGTTACTGCAGGAAACGGCGCGATTCGTATCGGATAAACTTAATCGCAAAGTCAAAGAATACAATTGGTGGAGGGAATGGTCTGAGGCTCGTTAGTTTTAATTTCGTTGTTCCGTGTAAAGTTATGGTTTCTTAATCGCGAAAATTTTTATTTACGACGACTAACAATTATTTTGAAATCATGCAAATAATGCTTGTGCATCGCTGAATGAAGAATGTCATTTATGCAGAACCGGTACTTTCAAAATAACCCGACCTTTGAAATTGGGAATACCCATTATATCTAAATAGTTAAACACACCACAGAGCCGGTCTCTCTCATTCTATCCGATGTGATTTGCTCGATAAGTGAGAGAAATTCATGATGGAAGAATATTTTGTCAATAAAAATCCAAAGGTTTTTTTAAAAATAATATTTTGGATCCCTGCTCTCAAGTTGGACCGAAGAAATCTGATCCATGTTCCTGAAAAATTCTCGACCCGGTTACAACTATAGTAGATCTAGAATATTGCCAGCAATAAAAGCTTCACCGTCGCAGGATTAACACGCTGGAATTCGAAGACATCTTCTTCGGGACAAACGGCGAAAAAAGAAAAGACAAGAACTACACGGATCGAGTGAGACGTGAGTGTGGGTAGAAAAAAGTGTGGTTCTATCAATGAAAGGACAGCGTTTGAGGGTGTCATTTTCCCCTATCGGAACCGATTCGGACTTTTAAACGCGCACGCACCTCCGTTCAGCACCGATAAACGCGATAATATGCAAAACCCTCGATCCTTCGTTACTGACTACTTACATGCCCGGCCCTCGGTTGATTTGCATACCAGCAGCGGAGAATCGTCCTTTCGCGTTTTCAATTCAACAGGGGGACATGCCTCGCACGTGTGCCGGTTACCCCCGTATTCCTGCCTCCGAAACTCGACCGTGTCGAAAGACACGAGAGGGATTGATTTAACAATAAGAGCCCCGACACACTCCGGGAGGCCCCCAGAGTAAGGATGAAAATTTTTGGAAGAAAACTTCAAAGAATCAACTCCTGGCGCACTTGTGAGAGAATGTGTAAGGTATATCAATATTATACGCCAATTACAGATCTCGCTATACGAACGTCGCGATTAAAAATCTCACAAGGTAAGTCTACCACGTCTGACACGTTTAGACTCTATTATTTTCCAAAATTATAAATTTACAACAGAAATTGTGAATTTCTTGATAACCAAGAAACCAATCGATCGAGGGTCGAGGACTGGAAATTTGATTTTTGGCAATTTTAGAACCAAGGATCAAACAGACAGAGCCAAAAAAGTTCAATAACCGGTACACCTACCTTACGCCATAGGTGTGCTCGGAATTGCTCTGCGGTACCTTCAGGGATTCGCCGGGTTGCGCCTGGATTCGAGTCAGTCTCTCAAATTAGCCGCACGTAAGAGCGCAGATATCTGAAGCGTAAATCGCAATAGGTTCATCGGCTGACACGGGGTGTGCCAATTATACGGACGGTACGTAAAGTCGATTGAGAAGAGGTCCAGGGAGGGGGTTGGAAAGTCTCGGCTCGCTCTCGTTAACCGGGGCTGATCGGCCGTTTTATCGCCTAGTTACGGCAAACCACCGGAGCAACTGCGCCCACGCACCGCGCGTGCAGCTCGGTTCTCCGTTTTTCTTGCGAAATTTTTTCACGACCTATTTCTCTACGCGATCAAAGTTCTGCACTGATTTCAATGTCTCGGGCTCTCGCATCCCCTCCCTTCCTTCGACTCGTTCTGGACTCGTATTTTGTTGTTTTAACGCAGTAACGTTATGTTACGATGCAAGACGAATTAGAAACTTTTCGGTATAGATCTCCTGCATCTTGACTCGTTTTAGATAAAATTAACGGAAATTTGACTGATTCTGAACAACGCTTTGTTCCATAAAGATATTTCCGGAAATTGTGCGAACCGTTGCATAGCAAAAAATACTACGTTCCGTTGAAGAAGAGATTCGTCTTCAGGCAGCGATGACTCTCACAATCAGAATTCATTCTCTTTCAGTTTGCTTGCCCACCGAAAATGTTGAATAATTGTAATTGATCGATTCGTTTAATTTCACCGCGAAGCATCGGACAATCTGGCGTGTGCAATTAAAACGCTCGATGGAACACGATCGCTAATAAATCGTGCAAGCCTCCGCGTTTCATTCGCAACGCGCACACTCTGCGCAAGCAAAAGACTCGTAACCGGACCGGTAATACAAATCGATCGCTCGTCGGAGCGGACAGGTCGGGTCGGAATGACGAATATCGATGAGGCCTCGATCGCGTCGATCCTTGACGATACGACACCTTCGAAAGGACGTACCTATACTTCGTGCGCAAATTGCGACGTCGATAAATAGCAACTGTAGCGATGTAAGAATAGAGTCGAGAGTAAAATTGATAATTTGAAATGAGAAAACGCGTAAGACTTACCGCCGGTACGAAGTAGGTCGCTAACGATTTTCTTGCAATCAGATACCGCTGATGATATTCGTACGTGCGTACACGTTGGATCTACAAATTATATGTAGACATACCGATCACGCACTCTGCTGCACTGGTGATAGAACAGTAGGCACATTTATTAAATAAACAGTCACGGGATACTTATTAACAATAAGACCACTAAACGCTGGTAGGCAATATTTTTTATCGATATTTCAAATACAATTAAACACAGATACCATTATTTTATTGAGGGATTGCACGAAAAAAATTACAATCCCATGATTCTTCCCGTTAATTGTTTTCATAAGGTTCATCCGTCACCTCGGAATTCAAGTATAAAAATAACTTATTCTTTGAGGGCTCGATTAGCCTTAGACGTCAAAGTGCTTCGTGCGTAACTGTAGTTGTGGTGAGAGTATGTAACGTGGGCAAACACATGCGTATACCTAAACACCGCAGGTGTGTACCAAAGTGGCGTCTTTAAATGTGATTCGATTGAGAAGAATACGGCATTCGTGCGTTTTTTTTTCCAAGTTTAATTCTTCAAATTTGTCGTTACCTTGTTTTTTTTTCAAAACGTCTACGGTCAAACGAATGGAATATAGGATCGCGGTTGTTTGTCAAGCACTCTAAACTCGTCGGGACACGGCGAGCTTTTACGCGGGAACAGCACGTGGACCCTGCGGACTTGCCGATGCTGCGGGGAACGCGTGCTGCTGAAGGACTGCACCGCTGGGGCCAAAGTATGATCGTACACGGCCAAGGTGTTGCTCCCTCGAATACACCATCCGGACTGCGGGTAGAGATGGAAGATGAAAGATGGAAGATGGAAGATGCAGGATATGCAGCCTCTGCTTTTCCTTCTCTCCCCGTCCCCTACCTATACACTTATTCCCTCTCGTTCTTTATATACTGTCAGCTCTTACGACTTGCTACTCCTTGTCAGTAGTCATGTTCGCATAAGTCAAGCGGCAAGTTGTCGTATACCACTTTATAACGCGAGATGAGATGCGGGGTGCAATAATCGAGAATTCTTTAGCCAGAAACGGTGCGCGTTTAACGCGAGCACTTGTCGTGTAATAACCGTATAATGTTACGAAACGCGGATAAAAATGACTTCGAATTTATGAGAAGGACACAAATTACGAAATGTAATTTACATTTACGGGGTGTATAGGTAATTGTTTGCTTTTCCGTACGGCTTGCGGACAACTGTCACGTGAATTTATGCATTATATCGTAATTGTGCATGTAAATGCAAATTCATGTCTCGACAGTGGAGTCGTCAAATCGCACTTTACGCACTGCCGAGCCTCGAGAGCTCGACGAAGGCGTCGCACGTCACTTAATTGGATTTTTCGAATTCAATTTCAGGAGTCTATGCAGACTCACCGAGTCTCTCCCATTAGCCAAGACCTCCGCGACGTAAAAGATACGCACTTGCGTGTAATGTGCAGGTCCGAGCGTACGCAAGCGGGTCGTTAGCTTCGAGGAATCACTTGACCAAGTCGTAAACGAATACGGGAAGAGAGGTGCCGCCGTGGGTCCCTCGATGCACGGGGGACAACGAGTACGGTTCTACGGGAGAAGATTGCAAGGCTCTTGAGATCAAGGCAATAAACACTGCCAGCTTGACTGTTTAGACATTCTATGGGGTTCTTAGCCGCAAGCTACACTTGCCTGCTTAGGTTACATCCTTCAAGCTTAAGGGAACATCCTAGTGTAACGGTTCGAAAAATGGTTGATTTTCGCGATTTTTTCTCGATGGTCAGAATACGCTGATTGATCTAATTATTTTTTTTTTTTATGTCTAATAAACGCATTCATGAAGAACAGGAAATAAATTTTCAGAAGTTTTTTTTTTTTACACTTATTTTATAAGGTTGAAAATGACATAAAAAAAAGAGTCCCCACGGTGGACACGGTGTTGGCCGCGAATATTATCTGAAACAAAATTTGTAAAAAGATTATTAATCTGTATGACAGCCATTATCTTGCTAGTTTTTTTTTCTATTTATTATTATAAATGATAAAAAGGCGGGGGCTTGAAAAAAAATGATCGAATTTATGCTGCTTTTTCAACAGTTTTTCGCTAAAAAAATATCAAGATTACGAAGAAAAAAAAGCTTCGGCAACAAGATAAAGAATAGCGCAAAGAATGTCGTGTCAAAATTTGACACGAGTAGCTTGAAAACTCTTCCTTTGAGAGTGTCCACCGTTTTGAGAAACCACGTTTCGCGAAAACTGTTGAAAGAAATGTTAAAAACATAAAAACAGGCGTCCAGAAAAAGCAACACTCGGAAGTATGAGATAAAACTGCGTGCAGAATACACCTTCTCGCTCCTGATATTGCATATCAATATTCGCAACTGCACTCTGTACAATACCGCAAAGTGTATAATTAAATACCCTTGGGCGTAGATCGCATCAATCAATTTCAGCGGTGAAAAAGTTTCTCGGGGTTTGTGACAAGGCAATTTATCCGTCGGTATGTGCCGCGCACCTTCTACCTACCATACGTCTTTCCCTCACCGAGTCCATTTTTCTTCCTTTTATTCTTCGTCCGTATAACTCTGTATTTAGTGGACTTGCACCGTACCGCGCGTTATATGTTTACCGATTATTATAACCTGGGTAAGGTACTTGTTAATTTGTTAAGTACCTTCTGGCACCAAGGCGCCAGCGATAACTATGCCATACATAATTTGTTCACACAAGTGACGTGTTGGTATGTATACATATTTTGCTACTGGATATAATTTTGAAATGAAAAATCGTCGCTTATACGAACGGCTAACTAAAACCGCTTCGTTGCGCCGCGCCGCGCCGCAGAAGGAAAGTCGAGCTTTACTCGACGTTCTCAATGAAGCGCCTCTTTCGACTCCTGCAAAGGTCGGCGGCGGGTATACCTCCTACGTTTGCTTGGAAACTCAAACTAACCGACGCTGCTTGAAAAATACTCAAGTACAAAGTGTGCGCTGGTATTTGTAAATGGTAAATCGACATTTTTTCTCCCTTCGGCCGTCTACACCTCATCCTTGCAGTACTCTTTGCAGTCCGCACCTTAGCCAAATATTGTAACGTGTGAGCATACCTATACCTATGTATATGCATTATGCATATATGTGTATATGTATAATGTAGGTATAATGTGAGAACGTCGTCAGAGCGACGCGAGAGCCTCTCGAAACGAGGTTTGTTATACCTGTGCAGTATATGTACATATTTACGTTAAACGAATGCCCGATTTGGACAGGTAAACAACTTAGTTTGCCCGGAAGATCTTGAACTAGAACTGCATCCTGAGACGCGATATGTGTTAATTGTACAGGCTGGGGGTGTACAATAATACCTGAGCAGAAATCGTATCGTCATCACGAAACGAATGAAGGAAATAAAAGAATACGGCAGCAATGAGAGAGCTAAAAAATCTACCCAGCGGTATCTCAGACTTTTGTAAAACCAGTCCCGAACTCTTTTCCCCGACGACATATGTAAACTAGCCGATGAGTCTCGGGTAGGGGTAAGAGAGTTATTGCAATCATCGCTTATTCGCGATAGAACGAATATTCAGCGTGTATATATTTCGCAAATTTATTCCACCACACGTCCGAATAAATATCGCACGAAGGGATATATCAGTTATATATCTGCCGACGTTAATGAACGACTTACAAAGTACAAATCGGCAACCGATATTGGCGCCTCGTGGAAACCAGACTGCAGACTTTAAGAAACTAAGTTATATACCTATGTGGTTTTCCACGTGAAATCGGAAGAGGTTTTAAAGTCGAATTTTTCATTTATATCATTCTCTTTTTTTCCGATCGGCCTATCGGAAGAAGCATTCCTGATTTCCTCGTAATCTTAACTTCAAACAAATGTAACTCGAGAACGAAATAAGATATTGAGAAAATTCGGCACACATTTTTTCCATCTTACATCTATCACAGAATGCCGAAATAATTTGACGCAATTACATCTCCTTGAAATCACCAAATTATTGAAAGTTTAAGATGGTCAAGTTTTATTTTCATGCGAACAATACATATACTGGAAAGTGTTGATTTTTTTCGTAAATTTTTAAACCAATTATCATTACGGGCCGATCACTCGTTACATTTCTATTGAATTTAATTTTTAAAAAGGTTAATAATTCAAATTTTATTTAATTAAATTGAAATTTAAAAAGATGATACGTAACGTAAGGATGGATCGGTCCATGGTGATATTTTTCATCATCATGTCGAAGACTAAATTTCTTGGTGACTTTAATCAGATATAATTTCTTTCCACTTGTTATGAATTTACGATTCAGGGCAAATGAAACGTATTATTGAATTTTTAAACATTTCCTCTCGTTTCACCGTAATATCCACTTGAGATCTGAGAAACAAGAAACTTTTAGATATTTCGTAACTGAAGAACAGATTTTGAGCATAAATTTTTTGAAAAATCAAGAACGCTTCTTTCTATGGGGCAGGTTGAAGTAAAAAAAAAAAAAAAAAGAACGAAGCGACGCAAAAATTCAACTATAAAATCTTGTCTGATTTCACGTGGAAAACCGCAAAGGCCGTATGTAGGTATACGCCTTACGTGTTTAGTGACAACCGTTGACAGGCTGGTGCATGGCAGCCAAAGGAGAAAACTTGGAGAAAACGAGGTGACCCGAAGTAGTGTATTGACGTGCGGTAAGCTGCGGTACAAGATTCACGACGCTGCAGCATGTACGGCACATGCATCCCTGATAGAGGAACGGATAATACACGAAGTGTACGTACACGTATTATATGTTTGTACCCATACGTTATACGAGCAAACGAAGATAGAGCCAGGCAGGCTGTTAGTATGTGCGCGCATAATAATCTTGAAGAGAGATCCAGAACGCGAACGGCGGATGTCCGCGGCTTCTGGGACGTCCTACGCTCCTCGGGTAACACCGTCTCTTCGTAATCCCAGCGATAAATCAGCCGTATGTAAATTAAACGATTTCAATGTTAAACTGCTTTTACTGGTCCCATCTTCGATGACGCGTACCACACGCGTGTGTAAGTATACATGGGTATACGTTACATACACGTAGTCATAAACTCGAGACTGAGATGATATATTCATACATATCATCGCTCTACATACGTTCGTTATAGATGGCTGAGGTTGCGGGTAGGATGCACGCACGTGCGTATGCGGCTCTAAACCCCGATCCCAGCCTCGCACTTACATACCTCATTTTCTTTCGGCCCCGGAAATCATATGAATACAGAGAAAAGCGAGCTCAAATAAATAATTGAAGCAAATAACAATACTAAATTCTATAAAAAAAAAATAAGTATACGCAGACAATTCGGATACCTCCCTCTCTCATCGATCCATCAGTTCAACGCGATACAGCAGATCTGTAAGCGATCTGTAGTGTCCGGCACAATAGGACAAAGTAAGAAATCGGCAATCTTTTCGTTCACCGATAAACACCATTGATTATAAAATTACCAACCAGGTTTGCCCCTCTACATGGCGCAAAACATTACCCAAGGCTGCTGTCGAACTCAGAAAAATGATGCAACATATTATCGCTGTTGCACAATAAAACAATTGTAGCGTCACTTTCAACCATGTGCAAAATTGTATATTTTGAATATTGTTTTTTTTCTTTTTTTCTTTTTTTTTTTATTACTATACATGGACAAAAATTTTCCGTGATTTAATATATAATATATATATATACATATATACCTGTATATACATTCATTTTTTTGCATTAAATCTATAAAGCAAAAATAAAAAAAGAAAGAAAAAACTGAGATATAGACTCGGAGAAAATAATACATTGCATAAGGCGTTGATAATTATCATATTAATCAGTTAATCACTTATTTATAATAATATTACAAACAGTACAGTAATGCCTGGACTAATTCTAGATAGGCCACTATTGTAAAGCGAATGAAAACATCGTACGACATGTGAGTGTATCTTTTTTCATTTATACTCATATAAGCATCCACGCGCTCTCATAGAATTGATGATTGAAAAATTTGCGATTCAAGTAATCAGAGAATTGTTTCCTAACCAAGGACACAACGAATATTACAAATTATAAAATCTAACAAATTTCCATCCCAATATTAATTCATAAATTGATAAGCGTAGACGGCATAAGTAAATTATACAATAACGTCTTATCATGTATATCAGAATTACAGTAATGAAAAAAAGTCGTTCTATTTATAACAAGAGTAATGCATACAACAAGTTTATTTTTTTCTCTCTTTGTTTCTGCAATTCTACCAAACATTTTATTCAATCGGAATGTATTATTTCGAATATTTTTTTTTTATTATGGTCAACTAAAGTCTCGTTTCATTTTGGCAAAACAAAATGTGTACACGGACTTCGTTTTTCACTAGTGCGACTGACGCGATAAAGGAAATACGCATGCAATACATGTAGGAACTCTTCACTCGCCAACTACAACAGCAATTTACCCGTCATTCCATGTGTAAAAGGTCTGACTCTGCATGTCTTACGTTTGTGGACACTGAAATTATATTGGTAAGTACGGCGACATGTAACTTCTTTTTTCTACAGGTAATCAGCTGTTTCCTGATTAATATAGGGTGATCCCGAGTAATGTATATGTATTTATGTACACGTATCTGAGCATGTAAGATCTAAACTGTGATAGTAAAGAACGGATTTCAAATAGAATGATCAAAGAATAGAAAAGAGTAATTAGTTAAGCAAAAAATCAACCCTAAATATGCGCCAATCATTACAGCAAATATGTATGTGCATATCAAAATTGTCACTTATTATAGATAGAAAGACGTCTTGATTTTCGAACGATGATATTTTACGAATTAAGTCGTATTGAAATGTGGCCGATAAGCATTAATAACGGTACCTTCCAATTTTCCAACAATATACCAGCTACTGTTTTTTTTTTTTCTTTTTTTTTTATCACTGTTTCAAATATTTAGCCATCAGAATTTCATCAAATGTTATCATTCCTATTAATCACATTGTCTTCTTTGTCGACTGGTGGGGGTCCTGTGGGAAGTGTGGCACTTGGTCCTGCAGTTAGATAACCCGCAGACACCGGTACACCAGCTTCAATAAAATTGATGAAAAAAAGATAAAAAAGGTCGAACAATGAAAATGACACGATAACGTTACACCAATGTAATTGTGATTTCAGTTACCAGTCAAATAACCCGCAGTGGGTGTGTTGGATATAAACAAATCGTGCATCTGGTCTTTGTACTCTGCCCAAACAGAGGATTTGTCTAATATCGCTGTGATTTTTTCACCCAGCAACAGACTCCGTGTCATTGCTTTCAAGGCCTTCACTATTTGAGCCTTTGTCGTGCCAGGATTATCAATGGTGTCTAATCTACCCTCCAAAAGTGTCAAAAGGTACGGGACCATCTGTGCTTCTAATGCCTGCAAGCATGATGCAAAAATTTATCGCTTACAGATAGACAAAAGTCAAAACTAAGTTAGAAAATGTTATGATATCGCGATTATGAATAGCAATAGAGCACCTGCTTCACAAGCCTGTCCTCGTTCGTTGAGAATAATCTGTTTAATGCCTCGCAAGCTATGGCTATCATGTCTTTCCTCGATTGCATTGCATACTTTAGAGGACTTATACACTCTGTCTGACATATTGATGTTATACATATCTGAAATTGAAATTTATGTAGGTGCTATCTCGGTGTAGTGAAAATAAAATAAAAAATCATTGTATCAGCTTCTGAGCCCGTGAAGGCAGATAGTAAGAGCTCTCTGTTAGAATCAAACTGTTTTAGTTTGAAAACGTGATTAAAAACTTCCATTTCCTACCTCACTAGCGGCTAATTGGTGCAATATTAATATGGCAGCTTTGTAGACGGCCGGTTGACTATTGGGAACAGACATTTGTCGACATAACTTTGGTATATGGCCTAGAGATGGTACCTGATCAGCCAACGCTGGCTGAGCTTGCAACAAGCACACCAAAGCTTGCGCAGCTAACTCTAGCAAATCGGTCTAGCAAGAAAAAAATGGGTAGAGTTACAGAGCATTTTAGAGAACCAAGTTTCCAAAAAATCACTACACGTCAAAATGGAAACAAAATTTTGCATCAGAGCGTATGTAACTTCCACACCAAATTAATGGAAATCGTGGAAATAAATCGACAACCACTCACGTCAGTTTTTTCCTTTGACATTAGAATCAATGTCGTATCCATCAGCTCGCTCAAAAACTCTTTAGGTTTTCTGAGGGCCCATGTAGGACTGGCTATAAATAATCTGAGGTAAACTCCAGCTACCACAGGTTCATTACTTCCGATATCTATGTTAGTCTGCATTTCAGGCAACTTCAGATTTGTATTTGGATTCACTCTCTGGGCTGCATAGTGTCTGAAATATCAAGATTGGTCGTATTCTATCTTGAAATATATAGAGATACCGGATAGTGAGTTATAATTACTCTTCTTTCATCTCGGAAACAATTCTGGAAACTCTGTTCTTTGAGTCGTCATCCCAAATTAACTCTGGATTTTCATGTCTAGATTCGAACATATGTACACATTGCTTAGGCGCATCTCGGATTGCCTCGCTGAACAACCGTGGCAAGAATTTCGACAAATCGAGCTTTACTTTTGGCCCAGCTAACTTGTCGGAAGACATTTTAGCCAGTAAATCGGCAGCGGCTTCCCGTATTTGGGTATTGTTGGAGTTGCAAAATAAATCAAGAATGTACACAACAGCACCTGAAACAACACCACAAAGCCTGTAAGTTACCTTCAAATAAATTTAGCAACACCAAAACTAACGTCGGGGTACCTTTGGTCAAAGCATCTTTTACTATTTTCGTAGTACTCATCAAGGCGTACAATGTTTCCAAGGTCAGAAGCTGGCACTCGGTCAAACTGTGCAGGCACAAAAGTAAATGCACCACTACCTCATTAGCGGCAATATCGTTGACGCACTCTTGATTTTTAGTGACATTATTAATAACTTCCAGAGCTCCCTTCTGGATTGGCTTGAAGCTGTTGCAACTCAACAGTCCAAAAAGTAACTTGAAGTGACCAATGCACTGCATTTCTACACCGGGATTATTTTTTATCACATTTTTTAGAGCGTCAAGGGATATTACGATATGCCTCAATTTTTCCTGATCCTTCTTTAACAATGCAACACTTCCGACAGAAGCTAAATAAGCAGCAGACTTGGAGAGAAAGTCGAGGAGGTCTATTGTAAAACCCTTTGGATTCTGAAAATTTTCTAGATAAAGTTTTCCGAATCATCAATTATGTTACAGAGGCATTGGCATTTCCTGAACAAGCCGCTTACCTCAATTGGGAACGTTGGCTGTTCATTATAAATTTTAACAAAGATTTCCCCAATTATAAGTTCATTGCTATGCGCCGTATATTTAAACTCAGTGAAATCATGTTCAAAGTCTCCATTGCCACTCAGTCTTTCTTGCCGCTTTGATTCTAAGTACTCATTTAGTTCTGCCCTGGTACCGTTGTCCCATATCAAATACGGATTTGAGCAATTTGAATTGAGAATTTTCAGGATTTCTTCAGGTTTTTCCTTGCCAAGCTGACGGGCCAGATACAGGGTGAGGGTGCTTTCCAGCGCAGCCACGGTAACGGGATTAACTGGTGTTTCATTATCGCCAGTCATATAGCCACCCAGCCTAGCACATGCCCTCACCGCAAGCTTAGCCAAGTTGTTTGCAACTTCTTGCCGATTTTCATCCTGACTTCTTTTCACGCCACCTTCCTCCAACGTGTAATCATAGTTGAACATGAAGAGGAGCAAATGCCACAGTGCTCCCGACTGCAGCAACTGCATCTGGAGCACGCTATCGGTTGCTAAGGATGATACACACTCCGTTGCCACAGAGCAGAGTTTCGTTAAATGCTGAAACAAGTTATCCGGTCCGCAAGTTATTTGAAAGTACATTGAAGAAAAGAGCTTTGTTCATAATTCCGAGCAGATTATCATCGTAAATACGCCAGCCGTACCTTGAAATATAAGAGCCTGCAGAGATCCCTGACCAATTGAGGCAACTCGACCATCTTTTCTCTACACCCTCTGAACAACCCGGCAACAGCAAAGCATCTTGTGATATGTGTACAAACTTGAACAGCGACGTCATTGGGTTTACTTGAGTTATTTAAGACTGAAACGCATCTTGAATATGCTTCTAACATAACTTCCAGGCCACCTTCTCTCCTCAATTCTTCGGCATTTAAAGCAGAACAGTGAACGGTATGATAGGCAAGTTCGCTTGCTGCGGCCAGGAGAGGTGCAGACTTTGAGAACAATTGATCATCATTGGTCTCAAACTTTATTGTCTTAATCAGTTGTGGGTAACCCGCGTATTTGTATGGCTGAAGCTCATCAGCGTATCGATGGAACAAAATACTCTGCGTTCGAAGGATGAGAACAATGTTATCCGGGTTTGGACCATCCGCGGTCCAACAGCTACGGCTACACAGGAATTCGTATGCTTGATTAACAGCTTCGAATTTATCCTAGAAAATATTAAACGTCAAGACAAGTATGTTCGTAAGTTTTCAACAGATCTGTAATAGTCCACGCTCGCTCAAAGAACAAGTCATTGGCTTCTTACCCTGCCATCAGGATTTTTATCTGGATGATACATTTGTGCAAGTTTATAATAAGACTTTCGCACAGTAGCTTCATTGTGCTGTTTCCCACCGGCTAATCCCAAAACTCTGTAGGCATCGTCCACTGTCATAACCGGTGGCTTTTTTTCCACCTCCTTTTTCCATGCATCCAACACATCTTTCAGCAACCTTACCTGATAATAAATAATGCTTGATTGAATTGTAACGAAAGATACACCTTATTTATCAAGAACTCTCAGTTTAAAAAAATGTTATACCTATGTAAAACAAAATATACTTACAGGGTCAGGTATCGGCCACTGGGGAAATTTGTTTGTATCACAAAGATGCCTGAGGTAAAATATTTGACAGAACAGTTCATTCTCAAGCTGAGGATATCTTATAGCTGGTATAGGGATGTATTGGTAGCGAGCCAGTGTGTGGCTTCGTAGCCTAGGCGAGAAGTCTGCTATATGTGCAGCCACTTTTTCTATTAACATCCTGCGCATTTCAGCATTCCAGATGGCTTCTGGTGTGTCAAAGTCACCCAAAAATATCTGTGCAAACTTTTCTGCTCCGTGATTCTCAAGGTAGCTAACCATAGCATCTGGCAAAAGCTGGCCCAATATACTCCTCTGCATTATGTCAGATGCTGTGTTCTGAGTTGACAAAATGTAAACAAACACATCAATGTACAGATGATCTAAAAATGGTAAGACAATTTAAGCTGCACTTACTTCATCACCCCTAAACGCCTGTTTGGTGTGCGTCAGCTGCAAAAATCTTGCAACCGGTAGAACGTTGGACCCAGTATACATCAATATGAAGAAAAAGATTCCCGTTAGATAGATTTTTGACACGTCTGGATTATCCTTCATCACTTCGCAAAGCAATGTCGATACTCTCTCTACTAAGACTGGATCGAAAGTCAAGAGTAACTGAACTACATGTGGCATACACTGAGGATCGGAAAGTAGCCTTTTAACGCGAGGCAGTGGCCGAATTATAGCATCATCAGCATCTCGACTTGGAAAGTATTCGCACATTTTGATGAGAATGTTCAAAACTAGGGTTGCCAATTCGCTTTCATTTATTACTGGACTGCCTTTGGCAACTAAAGTCCACTTCAACTGAGGAACTTGCATCACCATTCGCCAACCATCTAACCCCTGTGCCCAGACCTTAGTTTTGTTGTTAATTTTACCAGCTGCATATAATTTCTTCAATTCAGTGATGCAAATTGGACCTTTTCGCTGGTCTCCGTCATTGTAGTACCATTCTTTCTCCATGACCCTTTCTTGATCTGGTCCTGCCTCTATGACATTCGTCTGAGTCGGAACAACAGCACGCGACGTGTGCAAGTGAGCCAATGTCAAGAGATCGACCAGAGTTCTAACGCCATTTTGGTCCATAATATCTTTAACATTTCTCCGATGTAGTATCAGCTTATTTATAAACATAACTAAACGATCACGCTCCATCCTATCTGAACACCGTTCAAGCATACCAACTATGTACTTAGTGTCGGAAAAAGGGCCAATGTCTTCAAAATATCGACCGTACACGATAGTCATTGCTTGCAGGCAAAGGCACTTCATTTCAATTTTTGTAGTCAACAGAAATCTATGATACAAGTCGTTGAAAAATTCATACCTAGAATGAAATAGGGCGTTAATCTCATATTTCTTTTAATGTACCGAAACTAGATACATTTTGAACAATGAATATCACATCGACTTACGACTTCCTTATAGGGCTATCAGGACTGTCTTCCTTCTCTAATAGCAGTCGGAGATAATAATCACCAATTTTCACTTCGTCGGACAAAGAATGATACTGTACTTCGAATTCTCTGTGATTCCAGGCTATCAAAGTGCCACCCGACAAATCCTTGTCAGAGCTAAAAGCTCTTATTTCGTTTTCCAAAGCGGTTCTCAACTCCTCTCGTGTTTTGTGGTTCCAGATTAAATTCGGCAGCGCATGATCTTGATTAAATTTGTAATAAAATAGCTTCCAATTTGCTTCGGACTTAATCCGTTCTCTACGCTTTCGCAGCACAATTGGTCGTTCTTTAATTTTTTCACGCCGCTCGATACCCACTCTAGCACCCCAGTGTTGAAGGGCGTTTTCCACATGCCTTTCAAGTACTCGCATTTGACGCTCAATGGCTATCCATTGTGGACTTTTTCTGTTTTTCGAGGCATGATCGATCGCAATTTTTAAATTATCACGATTATTCAATCGTTCTTCTTCCAGAAAAGAATCCGGCACTTTCTCCTCTGAATCCAGATAATTCAGCAAACCAACTGGCTGTAATTACAAATTCAAAATAAGTCACTCAAAAATTTAAACAGTGTCAGTGACGGCAGTACGCAAGCAGATAACTATTGTCAAGCATGTACCATTATTCTCTTTAGTAACCCCATCGCAGTAGGGTGTCCGGTGACCCACAAGCCCACCAAATGTCGGCACAATTGTCGATGTGTCAAAAGTCTGCCATCACTGCCCAGAGTGAATAAGCTATTCAACAGATGTCTCGGCAAAGCACCCTCGGCTAGTGCCAATTCTTGCATTTTTGCTGCAATTTCTGGTGCTCCTTCCTCAATTATAGCCCGCATCACAAGCCCTGCTCCTTTGACAACTGCTAACGAAGGATGTTGAAACAGTCGAAACAACGATCTACCCCTAGCAGCGACCATTTCCAGTAAATTATCAAAGTGTTTGCCATCTGTTGTTTCGCTGTATGGTACACAGAGCGCGAATGTTAGGAAATCCAACATGGCAGAAACCACAAGAGCTCCTGTGCCATGATTCTAAAATATTTATAAATAATGGAAAATCACATAAAATGAGAATTTTATCCCCAGTGTTTTTCATCCAATCAATTAATTTCATTTTGAAGAAATATAGTTTATTACCACTCTACACTGGACTTCATAAATTAAGACTGTGAAACTAATTGTGGTTGATTTGGGAATGCAAAAATGACTTAGGGTTTGATGAGTGACTCAAAATGTTCCGAATGACAACAGAAAACATGTACGTCGTAATTCTTTTGTCAAATACTCACAACGTGGCTGATCCACATATCTAGAAGACTGTCAAGGAACTTGGTACTACTGAGTAGACTGCTTTTGTTCAATTGTTCTTGTCTTAAGTCACAGTCTTCGTGCATGGGCTGCATGAGAGCACAAATACAATCCATTGCTGCTTGCGTCACTCCACAATCTTGTCGCTTCAATGCTTTGACAACCTTATTCCCAATGGCTTCTCTAAAGCCTGGCAACGTTGTGAACGCTGTGAAACCAACTTTGCTTGCAACTAGCCTTCTTAGGGCATGAAACTGCGCCTCGACTTCGCTATTAGTTTCCAGTTCCTTGCTCACTAAAGCATTCAGGGCGCCGAGAATTACCTTGTCTTTGTTCTCGGTAAATAGGCCCTGTAAATAGTCATTTGTAACCCTGTGGACTTGAAGTTGTAACGTAGTTACAGTCCAATCAAGCGGTTTATTATCCTGAACAAGAAATATCACAGGTTGGTTCTAAACAAGGTATCTCCTCAAAGAGCAAGTTATCGAACCAATCGAGTGAACGACACAATTACAAAGCATGCTCGACGGGTAACACAACAATTTGTCATTCGTCAGTTACTGACATTATTACAGGAAATTTGAGGTGAAAGACCATGTCTCCACTTTGTAAATACAAAAACAAGTAACACTTATTGAAGATTACTCACATCTTGGGAGGTGGAATAGTGTAGCCCGTTGTATGGAGCATTTGCATTGAATCTTTCCAACATCTCGGAGAATGATTTATTCCCGGGTGGTTGTTGCAAAAATTTTACATGAGAAGTCTCGACTTCTTCATCGACAGGCAGGTTCAATGGACCGAGTCTCTTGCCACGAGATATAGGATACATTTTAACATGAACATCTCTGTTCCCAGATGCCCTAACACCATCTAGTAAAGAAGCGAGTAAAGAATCCCTGTCAGTGGTTGTGTAACTCCGCATTTGACCATTCAGGTACTGTATCGTGAACAATTGCGGATTTGAATTATCTCGAACCAGAGTAAAAATATCAGACAATGGTCTGAGGGTGCAAATGCTATACGTCTGAGGGTCTCTTTCAACAAGGCAAGTATCTGAAAGGCATAATGTTCTTCGTTGAGGATCCGGGTGCCTGGATGACAGCTTGTGAACAGTGAACTCTGATACACTGGTTATGTGCTCATCGCCACTGAACTTTCCCAGTCTTTGAGTGAGAAAATCGTCGAGGATTATTTGTTCTTTCAATACTTTTATATTGATTCCCAAGTTATTTAGTGCCGATTCCAGCATTTTTTTCTTTATCTCTTCAATTTGATGCGAGGCAAATAGGTGCAGGCGTCCAAAGCCCCCACATACTATCACAAAGCCACCTGGGTAGTCTTTCATTGTAGCAAGGCCTTCAAAATCCTTGTAACAATAGCTAGCCAATAACATGTTTGTGGCAGGATCCAACTGGTCAAGACTAAATGGTGTCACCTCAAGGACCACGGGCAATCTCGTATCCGACCAATGATGCTTATAAGCTTGGTATCTCTGAGAAAAAAAATGTATAATCTTGAACCCACAATTGTTGAAATAATCAAAACACTGGAGAACTTGTGTAAGGCAAAATGATTAATGGTGAACAGGGCTGAAGCTAGTAGCCAGAATTAGCAGCCAAACGTTCTAATCTTGATTCGAATAAGGTAGTGAACTCCGAAAATGAAATTTTTTTAAAATACGAGGAACACCCGATACTTTTATACAATTACGAGTATAAAGCTGAAATGCTTTTCACTGTTTGCAAAAATGTTAACACTTTTGGCTGCCAACTTCAGCTTCATTAATGGTAAGATAACAGCATTTTTGACAGCAAATTTGAATTTATGAACAATAATCAACTAGAGTATTGACGAAATTCTCTCGCACCATTCACTCATGCCTAAAATTGTGTTTTAGTAAATATGGAGCTTTGATCCATGTAGCCTGCAGTATTAAATGACCATATAGTTGATAACGCGATATACAGGGCGTCCAAATGTAAATCACACATTAGAATATTGCTATTGGAAACTGTTTGAAACAGTAATTGTGTGGTTACTAGGGGGACACAATCTGCTGATATCAGTTCTGTCGTATCACTGCTTCCGAGATACTGACCCAAACTAGATTTTCTTAAATGGCTACCGATTTTTTTACCAATACAAAAAAATTTACCCTACATTAAGACAAATTCGAAGATAGGTGGTAAAAGTGCCCAGTGATCGCGCTTCGCAAATTATCGCTATGGAAAATAAAAAATCCATAGCCTTCTGCTTGGATATTGCATCTTTTGTTCAGATATTGTAATGCGTGATTTACGCTGGGACACCCTGTATACTTCTATCGTACCTGTCGCATTGTATTTTAAAGCATAAAACTGCAGCATTAGTAGAAAGTAACTTTAATTACATAATCGTAATGGGAAACCCACCAAAATCTCCTTTGGTTTTTCTGCAAATTGATTTCTGAATTTCAAAGCCTCAGTCAAAAGTTGTAACCTGTACTCAGAGCTGAATCTCATAGTATCTACTTTTCGTTCCTTGCGCATCGTGATACTAAACTCATACAGGCCAGTCTGACTTTTATTTGTCGGCTGTAGGCTGATAAAATCTGAATATGCCCACTTATTAGTAACCTCGAGATTGCCGGGATTATATGTTGTAATGCCCATGGATCCGATAGAGAAAACACGTTTGTACCTAAAACATTAAGAGGAACTTTATATATGACAGATTTTGTTTTCGTCGATAGTGACTGCAATGTTCTTCTCAAGTGGTTATAAAGCCCTGAAGATGTTTTTATTCACCTTCACACGATGTCATTTTCAGAGTCCTTTGTAATGGACCACAGTCAGATATCCAGTTACGGATACACTCACTGATAAGCATATTCATTTGTGTAAGTAAACACAAGTGTTTATCTTTAGAGTAAAAATGTATGTGCAAGTTTTACTAATACAGAAATCATCCACAGGTAAAAAACAAATACAGGAAGGCAGAAGCATAGTACGAGCCATTGCAGGGGATAAGAAAAACATCTGATAAAAGTGTATTGACCAGCGAACAAAAAAAAAAAAAAGGAAAAAATACGAAACTGCTTACTTTCCCTTCCACGAGTGTTTAGTGACAAGAAAACAAGCCACATCTTGATTATCCTTTATCGGCATCATTGTCTCATTTCCTGTAAATATTTCGTTAACTTATTTAAAAACAATCATTATTATAGAATGTGAATACTGTGAATAATTATAATAAACTTATGGGAACTGTCAAACGTATCGCATAACAACGTGTTCTTTGATAATAAACCCACTACGGAATAAACAATAAGTTTTATCTAAATCAACTTACATTTACGAGTGGGACTCTGTAGAAACAAATATAATTCAAACAGTATTTACTACTAATTCATGACATAAATGTCATTTTCGATAACTTTTCCAACCTATAAGTGCCGCCATGATACCTTGGCCTAGGGGGTGTCACGCTAATGGAAATGGGCACTCAGAGACCCCCTTTAGGGTGTATTCCGAAATATACTCGCAGTACTGCAAGTACTGGCAACCGCGTTCCGAAATCGCGCGACAGCTTACTGCACGGTCTTTACATACAGGTCTGGTAACTAGTAGGGTGGGGAATGACTCAGATAATGAGGCAAAACCGTGGTTCTCGTCTTCGCCGTCTGCAGCGCTGCCCCCTCGGGGTGAGCCAGTTTTTTCGGAATCAACAATCCTGAATAACACTCAAAAATGAAGAAAGATGCGAATAAAAAATGATTGAGATGTTTACTAGCATTCCATGGCGGGCGTGATAATTGTTTTATTTTAACGAAATCCTCAAATGTTTAAGTCAATAAAATCCATAAACATCAAGCGAGGGCTCACAACTTTTGAGACAGTTTGAGATCTTGTGGAGATGATCCACCGTTTACACACTTTACACTGAGTTATGAACTGTCAAAAACTTCGATGAGCAGGTTATCTTATCGGTATATATCTATATCTATCATACCCCGGGCCACTAGCGCCCCTAGCGGATAGATAAGAAACAAGACCGTGTGCCTCACTAACGCCGACACCCCCTACCACTCAAAAGTGCTGAAGTTACCAAACCTGTTGTAAGACCGTGGCTTACTGCCGCCAGTCAGTGACGTCATGAAGTTTGTGACATTGTTGACTGTGACTACTACGATCTGGGACGTGTGGCAACTCGGAGTAAAAACGGAACGCAGTTCGCAGTTGACTGCGTGACGTCATGGTTTCGGAATACAGCCTAACACCCGTATTCATAGTCCCTCCTTATCTCAAGGATGAAGGACGCCTCGATGAAGGCTTCCTTGAATCTCAGAGGCGTCCTCGTTTCATAGTCACAACTTGGCTCTCCCTTCCAGAAGGAAGACATATTTAGGGATACGTGATTGCTTATGGTGGTAAAACTGCTGATCGAAGCGCCACTCGGCTATATTTAAATCTAACTTGAACCGCTTAGCTCTCATTGTCAAGTTGCGTCGGTTGACGAGAGTGTATAACCTCAAAGTAGTTAACCTGTAGACTGGCGTAGATCCGCGTCATACGAGTCATAAGTGCATAGACGCCAAGCGCAAGCGCAAACGTTGGCTACATGAAACGAAACAGCAAATCGCAGTGCCGAAGGTTTCCTCAAGGAAGCTCGAGACCAGGGGGCTTATTACGGTTCTCGAGCGAGTTTACTCACTTCTCACATTTTCATCTCACGTGAGTTTGGTCACTCTATTACGGATCTCTCGAGTGAAAATGTGAAGTAACTAGGCACGTCCGGTATAGGGATCTCACATTTTCACGAAAGTTGACGCCATTTTGTCAGATAACCTATAAAAGTTGTTGTGAACGTGAGAAAGAATTGTTGAAGAAAATGAACGTGACAGAAGTACAATATATAAAATATATAATAAATAACATAAATATATACAAGTTATATTGAATGGGTATGAGGCATCGCGTAGTGTTCGTCGTATTTTGAGCATTTGATTTTCCTGATTTTGCATAATCACGATCACTAAATTATTCATTGTACAAGTTCCCACGTATCAATAACTTTTACTCTTTAACCAACAAATATGGAGTAATCTTCGTTCTTTGATGAAATTGATGGAACTGTCAGGCAAATCCAAGCAAATTACGCTCACGAGCATACGCAAAACGATTCTCGATACCGAATTTCGTGTTGAATTTATTCACGCGGATAATCTCGTTTTTTCACCTCCAGAGATTCACCGTAATAGGGTGAGCCACTCACTTTCGTCATTTTCACTCGATTCGAGAACCGTAATAAGCCACCTGCCTTGAAAGAAGGAGGCCAATAAGGCTCCTTATTCTATCGAGGAAGGTCTATGAAACGTGAAATGAGGAACAAGGAATCCTTGTTCCTCAAGGAAGGACTATGAATACGGGTGTAAGTAAAGCACAGTTTTTACGTATTGTATGTGCGTGACGTGAGCCAAGGAGACACATGACCACGGTTTTATAGACAGGTCTGGGCACTCCGGCTGTAAAACCGTGCTCGAAAATGAAGCCGATGTTGTGAATTTTCGCCGCTACCGCTAGTGAGGAAAAGGCCTACTTTACTACGCATACACCGGCCTCGGAGATTGCAGCGCTCCGATCTTTGGTGCACAAATTGAGAAACACAGGCTTCAAGACGATCACGCTGCGTTATACGGGAAGGGGCTTGGAGTGCCCAGACCTGTCTACACACCCGTATTCATAATCCTTCCTTGAGGAACAAGAATTCCTTGTACATCATTTCACTTTTCATAGACCTTCCTCAACAGAACAAGGAGCCTCATCGGCCTCCTTCTTTCAAGGTAGGTCTCGAGCATCCTTGAGGAAACCTTCGGCACTGCGATTTGCTGTTTCGTTTCATGTAGTCAACGTTTGCGCTTGCGCTTGGCGTCTATGCACTTATGACCCGTATGACGCAGAGATCATAGCCAGTCTACAGGTTAACCTCTTTGAGGTTATACACTCTCGTCAACCGACGCAACTTGACAATGAGAGCTAAGCGGTTCAAGTTAGATTTAAATATAGCCGAGTGGCGCTTCGATCAGCAGTTTTACCACCATAAGCAATCACGTATCCCTAAATATGTCTTGCTTCTGGAAGGGAGAGCCAAGTTGTGACTATGAAACGAGGACGCCTCTGAGATTCAAGGAAGCCTTCATCAAGGCGTCCTTTATCCTTGAGATAAGGAGAGACTATGAATACGGGTGTAAGACCGTGCTCAGCCCCCTGACACACGCTGTTAAAAGTGGTTCGCAAAATTTCCCTCGATTCTGCCGGCAATTTCCATCACTAGTGGCGCTAGTAGTTGTCGCTTGCTCGCGGTCAGCGAGGGCAGCGAGCGTGTCAGAAATCTACTAGCGCCACGTAGAGGAACTAAAAAATAGGGAAAAAACGCGTACAATTTTTTAGTATGCGAGCAGCGGTGAGTGTCAGGGGACTGACCACGGTTTTATATACAGGTCTGGAAACTCCTATGATGGGAGCCACGATTATTCGTGTCGCTTAACGAGTGCAAATTTTGATTCTAGCGGCACCGCCAGTTGTCGCTGCGGTCTAGTTACCAGGATAACAATAATCTCAATAAATACGATGAGTGAGTGTGAGTGAGCGAATACTCATATACATATATGCGAATACCACGGTCTTGTCTGGACCCCCGGCACCGCCAACGCTGTTGATAAGATCGCAACGAACCTAGTGGCGACTAGTGAACACAAAAATTGCTTCAATAAGCGACAGATCCCCTCCAATGGAGTTTCCAGACCTGTATGTAAGGCCGTGGGGCTGACCGTACTCACGGTGCTCACGATCGAATGTTAATACTGCGTTTCCATCGAACTTCAAATCGGTTGACTGTCATAATGTGAGGACTGAAGTATGAAGAATCCACTAGATTTAAGGAATTCCTTAAATCATGGGAATTCTTAAAAGTCCATTGTTTGCATTGTTTTTAATGAAACGGTTGACATATTGCTTTATCGGCATGCATGTATGTAAATATGAATACAGTGAAATGCATAAATGCCTTAATCTTTCGGCTATCTTGTTTCGGTCTGAAACAAAATACGAGTTCAATTCCACACGAATCATGTGACCACGACTGGCAATGCAGCTGGAGCACGGATGGTTGGCTGGTTAGTAATAACCAGTTAACGCCCTTGGTACAGCTGCAAGCTTTATGATCAAATTAGCCGATGATGGCAGTCGGTGCCTGCGTTGAGCACTTTCATATCTCTGCTACTGATTGTAGTTTTAATTGTCAACGTAACTTGTCGCATTTCCTTCGGTGGTAGGCAACATTTTAACGGTGAGCGGATGTCATGTGATGCGTTACCTTTCGGCTATTCCACAGTTTTAATCAGTTAACTTTTCCTCAGTCAAAGCTACTACTCAAGGGCAGCTTGATTGGGAGTTGAAATTTTCCTGGATTTAATTACGGCTTTGAATATTTATATTCTCTGCCTCGGAATCCAAAAGATTCTGCCTGTATTGATATAAGTAGGCAGTTACGCGTATAGTATCAACTGTGCTGTATACAATACCCTTTGTACATTACAGTATAAAGAGAGAGTAATCGTAAACAATATCTGTAGATATTTGCATTTCCATCATCCAGTACTGCGTATTTTTCAAATCAAATAATTTATTGCAGGACCTATCCACACTTGGGTCATAATATCTTTAATTGTGTGCATAATACAGGAAAAGGTAATGCAAGGACCAATGGACCACGAAAAGAATTGACGCAAAATGGATGAAGAAATAGAAAGCATACGTGCGGCCGCCGCTGCTATTCCAAAGGGTCCGCTAAAGACGGAAGAAATATCTCCAAGTAGCCCAGACAATGAACCGAGCGAGCGAAGTGACGGCACCACGTCTCCTCCACCTAATTGCAGCATTTGCTTGGGCAAGCTCGTCAACAAATCTTTCACCGACAGCTGTTTGCATCAGTTTTGTTTCAGCTGCTTGTTAGAGTGGTCGAAAATAAAAACAGAATGCCCTCTGTGTAAACAAACTTTCAAATCCATCATACATAATGTTAGATCCGAGGGCGACTATGATCAATATCATGTTCCCCGTCAGTTTGTCTCACTGTCTGCGTCACAAATGGCTGCAACAGTGGATGTTCATTTTGATCTGGTCAGCAGTATAAACCTGCCGAGGGAAACACATGGATTTAGTTACCGGTAAGTTAGCTAAACAGAGATTCTTCATTCTTGGTTGTCGGTTACTGGCAATGGCAGCTAATAATTTTGAAATCACAATCAAGCGTTCTGCACAGAAAAAACTTCATGTTCCTACAATATATTTGATATGGACATGATATGCTGCCAAAACAATAAGGCCTGGTTCCCGCTAGAAAACTATTTACATGTAGTTCAAGAATGTATTTATTTGAATGCTAGAAATCGTTTTTATTGACAACCTTCTATTTTAGTACAACAATGACACCTAATCATCGATACCGAAATATCTTAAATCCCGAACAAGTTATGAGGAATGAACAACTACCTGCTGTTACGTCACTAGTTACTAGAGAGGAACGAAGACTGCGACGTACTAATCCTATTGACTATCGGCGCAATGTGTATCGTTTTGGACATTGGGCGACATCTCTACCAGACATATTTGGAAACTTCAGGGAATGCAGTGCTGAATACTATCGGTAAGTTACACTGCTTATGTTTCGCATTTTACTTGTATTATTTAAAATGAATTATTACAGTTTCAATTTTGAATTTCTACTTTTTCCTATCATTTATTTCCATGACTTCAAATCTGAAGATTATTTTAATTATTAAGATACAAAGTCCAAAATACTTAGTTTTAGAATTTTATTAAATTTCAATGTTTACCGGGATACTAAGACATGTGTTGTATTGATCTATTTTACAGGCGAAACCCAAACCAATTGAATCGATTGATTCCTTGGCTGAATCGCGAACTGCAAGTATTGCTTAACAACAATGCTCCACAAATAAGTTACGTGATGCGTGTTATCATGGAATCTATCACACGGCATGACTTGAGAAGTTCCGACTTTCGAGACACAGTTCGTCCCTACTTTGCCATGCACACCGAGCACTTTGTCCATGAGCTACTTAACTACGCGCAGACCAGTTTTGACTTGATTGGTTATGATCAATACGTTACCTATGTTTCAAATCGTGGTTAGTATATTTGATTAAGGTTGCATGTTGCAAAATTGTCCGCCAATTAATGTCACCGGTTCGTACCATTCAAATTCCATCTCTTCTTCCAACAAAATTTATACATTCTATAGTCACATAACTAAAAAGATTTTCAACTGAACAATTTTACTCTCGCATTCTTACCCAATTGATGTAGCTTTTTGTTGGACTTTAAAATCCGCTACATATCTGTAGCTATGGAAAACATCTCTTTGGTCACTGGATTATAGTCTTTCACGTCTTTCGGTGAATATCAAGGTGTGAAATTATTTTGAATAATAATGGCCATTTGGACTTCCGTATCAGAATTTAACTTGGCGAACAGAATAACCGATGAGGTCAAATTGTATACAATTTTCGTCGGAGAATAGTTGTGGAAATACCTGAATTGATTTTGGACATCCTCATATGTCATATGTGTCGCAGGGTTGTCCAATGAATATGTCCCTGTCGTATCATCACCCAGTTCTAGTAGCAGCAGCATATCTACTGATTCAGATGTTCAAGTTGTTGAAGAAACTATCGATGCAAGTCGGATGAATATTGAGATGCTCGGAATAGGTCCGCATACAGTCGAGATGCCTGGTATGTAGTCTCATACTAAGTACATACATAAGTATCTACCCTTGACTAACACAGTCTTTGGGAAACTCAATAATAATACATTTTTTCCTTGCCCATGCTTGCATATATTTTGTGATTTCATGTAATACTTTACTTTAATCTTGCATTTCCTCTCTCTCAAGGTCCAAGTACAGTAGCTGAAGCACTCCGAGAAACTGCACAAACTTCTAATATTGTATTAACAATTTCGTCAAGCTCATCAGGAATATCAGATAATGAATGTGAAGTTGTGGGGTATGTGAAGCCTCGGCATGAAAGAACACCAGAAGTTATCGATCTATTATCATCGGATGCTGACACAGTGAATGTGCCTGATGCTCCCAATTTAGACTATAGGTGAGTCTTGTGTCTCTTACGCCTATTGCTTAGAATTTTATATGAAATTTCCGTTTTCTTAATACATGCTGAATATCTGCCTCGCTGATCATTGATACAATTTTTTAGCGAGCATACTAGACATAACTGTCAAGTTGTGACAAAACAATGTCCACCATTTGAAGATTGTATAGATCGGTCTCCTTTTGATTCGCCGAGTGTATCAACCTTAAGCGAAGTTAACGAGGCTACGACTTCTACGGATAGGAAAAGAAGCTCAACCCAAAATACTCTGGCATCCTTAAAACGATTTTCTGACACAACGACGTCGGAGAGTGATGATATCGATTCTAATCGGGATTATACTCCCTACAGCGGTAACGGATCAAAGAACAAAACAAAGAAGTCAATCATTGCCACAAGTCCTGTGCATGGTCAAAAGTACAAGCGGGGTACGAATATGTTTGTTCGAATAAAGCGTCGTGTTAAAGCATTGATTTCAAGTAGCAGCGAATCTGAAGGCCGGATCATAGATGGAATGTTCAAACCCGTGTCAATATCACCAGAAAGTGACAAGAGAGAATATTCTTCAAGTTGGAATGATTCTAGTCCAGACCGGCACAAAAAACGTCAGGAAACAAAAGGTAAATCCAAATTAATGAAATCGGCAATATCCAATATGATAACAGTTCGTAAAGACTTAGTTAAAAAGGAAGAATGGTGCAGTGAAAATTGTGCAGAAAGCGATGCCTCTCAACGAAGCACCAGTATTCCCAAACATAGATCTTGTAGAAACAAGAAATGTGGATCGAAGAGATATCGTTCGATCAAGGATTCAGATTCCGAGCGAGAAGTAAAGAAGCGTGAAAGTGACGAATATAATTCTTTTGAAGACAATGGGATGTCAAGTAAAAAACTAACAGAAGCTAATTTTAAAGTCGACTACAGCACGACAGATTCTGAGAGGAATGTGTTGAATGGTCGCTCAAGTAGCTATTGCAGCGCACGGTCGAGTAAAGCATATGTTGGTAAGAAAAAATCAAAACACAAGGATAGACGAAAAGAAAAGGCAAGTCGCAAATCCGACAGCAAGACTGTTGCTGCTACTGTCACAGATTCATTCCAGGCCGATGACAATTGCACTCCAAGTGTTTCAACGGCATCTGTAACTTCATCCATTAGAAGTGACACACTTCTTTCATCTAGATATGCCAGTTCTAAAAAACGTTCGAGTTCTAAGGAGAGACGTAGATCCCACAAAAAATACAAGGAATCCAGAAAGTCTCATAAACGATCTAAGAGCGAATCGAAATCAAGGTCCAAGAAAAAGAAACGCCGTATTAGATCATCCTCCAGTTCTGACTCGGAATAAAACATGTATTAACAAATTTGTTCATTAACGTTCAGTTCTCTGTTCGTGCGCAGCAAGATTTAACTCTCACAAATCAAGTCTAGATGAAATATCTTGTTGATAATAATTCCCAACGCTAGCGTGCGCTAGCAAAAATAGGACCTGCATAATTCATAGATATACGTTATGGAAATAATTAATTGAAGGGTGATCATAGAATACACAATTCACGAGAGTAATTGAACGTTTCTTACACCTATGTTCTATTTTTATTAAAGGCCCCCCCCCCACCCTCTTCTTTTTTATGCAGTGAATACGGACAGAAAAAAAAAAAATACAACGATAACACGTTTTCGAATTGAATCATTTTTTTGCTCAGAATTGAATGAAAGAATACCGTGAATCATAAAAAAATGTACGTTAAATTTTCGATACGTCAAAAAAATTTCTCACACTATTTCAAAGTCCTATTTGAAATATATTTGAGCACACTTTTAGTACGTCGGAGCAATTTTTCTAATTAATTTTATTCCTGTTTTTTCGAGCCTTCCCGAATTCATTGTCAGTTTTGGCCTGTTAGTGATCCGTGGCCTTAAAGTTCAGTACTAAACCATGCGTTTAAACTGTCGTAATTTCGTAAACGTACGTTAGTAATATTGAGTATAAGTAATGGCAATATTCAATACTTCTATTTTTCTAAGTGATACAAAAGTGATAAGCTCCCTGCTTTATTAATCAATGACGTGCAGCGACGAGACAGAATTATACAAACAGAAACGCATTCTCTTGAAGGATAAAATCAAAAGCCTTCAAAATTTTGTTTAATTTTATATTTACTTTCATATTGTACATAGGTTTTTTTTTTAAGTCTACACACAATACAACCGCCTTACTTGCATTAATCTGCACAGATTCGGTTAGGAAAAATGAATGCCTTCTGTGTTGAACGCATGCAGAAGGCTGAAACAAATAAAATTGTGATCATACATATTTATTGTCCCCGAAAATTAAAGAGTTGACATCTTTTGTTACCTATTTATACCATGCAAACGGATTCTATGCAATTGGTACTGAACGCTTCAGTTTGATATTTGCAGGAACAATAAAATGCACTGAAAATGCCATATTTACATGGAAATAATATGCATGTCTTTACAAATTTTGCCTATTCCGAAAATTCGTAAGCTCTATAAATTTGACTTCAAATCAATATTCAATATTGGAAATATAGTTGAGCTATTATACGTTTTACCTGTTTAGTATCAATTCCAACAAATATCAATAAAAATGTGTGAACATCACACATCGAGACTCAAATTGCAATCAATTTGACGTAAGGTGCGATCTACCACTCAACGTTGTTCACTTGAATGGTCAGTTCAATGCTTTTGAAATATTAATTGAGAAAGTGGTGGTATTCAGATAAACAGTACATTTCTGAATTGGACATTTATAAAGAGGGTTATGTCTTTCATGGATACGGGATTAGGTCCATACAAATATGGCAATAAATTGCAAGATATTGTTTTTCTTTTTTTATATATAATTTCACCCGAAATATGATAGTTAATTTTTAGTTTACTGACATTGTACTATAATGTTTATTTCAAGTAGCGCCACGTTACTTATAGGTACAAGCATTATTCAAAAAAGGATGTTATGAATAGAAATAAAAACATAAATAAATACGAATTACCTCATGAAGTCGTCGATGTCCATGGACCTTGCTCGTTTCTCTGTGGCTCCTGCTTCGGTCAAAATATCATTGATCTTGGTTTTCAAATCAAAATCATCCGGTACGCTCTGCAAAAATTTTACATTGACAACTCTATTGAGTTTTACAGGTAATGTGTGTCAACTCACAGTATTTTTTAAACTGCAGTGAAGTCTGTAATTTTTTTCTAAGAGAGTCGTAACTGCGGTCTGTTTGAACGCAGCAGCCAATGTCTTATTTTTCCTGACAAATGCTATTCTAGTAAGACCATCCCATTCTTTGTAATTTATTGGAGGAGGAGGATTTCTTGGTTCGATTCGAACTACACTAGATTCAACTTTTGGTGGGGGTCTGAAATTATTTTTGCCAACTTTCATCAGCATATCGACCCTGGCCAATAACTGCGTATTGATACTCAGTCTACAGTACAATTTATCCCCTGGCTTTGCCACTAGCCTTTGCGCAAATTCTCGTTGAAACATGAGAACTGCGCATCTGAAAAATTAAAAATATAAGAATACAGAATACTGACTATCGAAATCATGGCAGACAGTATTAGTTGTCTCTGCCAAAATTCTATTTACGCATGCCAACGTATTTTCAAGTAACAAGATACTTTGAGTATGATTTTGGTTTACCTGAAGAAAGGTCGGTGCAAAAGCAATTTGAACACTAATGGTGAGGATATTTGATAAGGCACATTTGCAACGCATATGTCAAAGAATGGCAGATCCGTCTTGAGGGCATCCCCAACCATAATCTTAAGCTTGGCTTGAAACGGAGTACCTTGGACACGTTTCTGTAATTCAGCGACCATCCTGGGATCTACTTCGCACGCGATAACTTTTTTAACTTTTTCTAACACCTTGACAGTCATGTTTCCGGTACCTGGACCTATTTCAAGGACCACATCGGTCGGTCGCAGAGCAGATTTCTCCAACATTCCTTGTATGATCAATGGATTTTTCAAAATGTGCTGACCAAAGTCCTTGTTAAACACAATGCCTGAAAATAGAGGAAAACATTACTATACTCTTTCGAATTCAAGCAGTTATTGTTTACGATGTTTGAAAGAGTTTTCTACTTTTTACACTTGGTACGCATCAAGTGCAGTTCCCTTATATTTCGTCCATCACGAATGGTTGTATGCTAGAGAAACTGTGCTCCTGTTCGCAATTATTACAGTAAATAGAAAACATTTGGTATATTCCTTGATGGAAATAACCGTACGGTAAGAGTGGAAAGAGCCACACGACGAGATCCGCATAAACCTATAGCTGTGTCGAATACCGATAGCTGTATCGAATACAAACCTTGTTTGGAAACCTCTTGGTGGACGCGAGACTTTTTATCAACGCGGATTTTTGGCATTTTCAACAGTTTACACAACTTGTAGAGGTTATATGGTATATTTCACTATACTAGTGGTCCAAGCACAATACGTTAATACATATTTATACACATGGTTGACTGAAGCGTTGACTGAAGAATATAAAGACAGTTGTCCCTAATGGGCTTTGGTGTGACAACCGAAAATCGTCGTATACTCGCGTCCCCTGAGATGATCCAACGGTAGAGTTGAGAACTTATTGCAGAACATCAGAGAGTTACCGATTTCGACATAATGCCGGCTACATTCACCTTCCGAGTAACACAGTCTTCGCAATGGTAAGCCCAGCCCGGTAAGCCCAAGCCATTAACGTAGCCTGTGTGTACTTACCGACTTGTCGGCGATATAAGAAATTAATAATGAGATTAAATTTCTTCCAAAATTCCTAGCAAAACAGTGATTTAGTTAAAGTATAGGTACCCGAGAGAAGAACGTATACATAGATCATAAATAATAATAGATCAGATGTAATAATGATGCAGAGACCAAAATAGTATACATATATGTACATATATGCGATCCATGTACAATATTAATATATATGTTTAATATATATGTTTATAATATACATTTACTCATTAATATGTATGATCCATTTACGATTAATACGTGATGCATACTATAAATTTTATATTTTCCAACAGACAAACTAGATTATCTACAATAATACGGCTATAATGTGAAAATAGAAGAATTATTCATTCCGAAATCGGATTCTATTCGTCACGCGCTCAATGTATGCGATAACATTAATATTCATAATTATTCCAACGACTTTTGATTTGCTCTCTCGATATTTAATTTTCGTAGGCATAGAATCGAGAGGCTGTTTCAGTTAGTCGCAAGTGAATTATATACGTTGGGTAAAGAAGGAGAATCGTTTTTCAAAAAGTGTTCGTATGGAAAAAAATTCAGAGTAAGTGTAATGCGTCACGGGTGCGCTAATTTTGATCGAGATGAAATGGATGCTCCGTATATGAGACAGTATTTAACGCAGTGTCCTGATTTAAAGACCTAAAAAGGTGATTGTCGGTCATTTTTTTTTAATAGGGAGAGATAGAACGGAGCTTCTTAAAACTTGGAGTGTATTTTAACAGACATTTGAAAGGTACCAGAAAAAATTGTTATTATCCAACTGTCGCAGAACGGCAGCGTTATTAGCTGACCCGTTAACTGAAGAATATATCTTTAGTGAACGACTGACCATCGAAGGGCCTAGCCGCTTGAGTCTACAATCGGCAGAAAAGATAAAGTGCGTATTTCTTGTCTGATTGTGAAATGTAAAAACTGAAATCATTATACATCATATCATATCATCATACGTACATCACACATCATACATCATGCATCACACAGAGTATTAAAGTTTGAAACCAAAGTTTGGATGTTCGGATGTTCAGAAAGTGACGTGACCCAAAATTTTTTTCTTCTCTTGACATCATCGATCTATAGTAATCATCGACGACGGAAATCAGCTGGCCGAATTCCTCAGTCTGGAAACAACCGCGCAGTAGAGAGGACGTATGAGAATCGCGCTCCGAGTACCGGGTTCTCTACCTCCTGGTTCCTGTACTCCAGGTCCGCTACCTGGTGAACCTCGACTTCCAGGACAAGCGCTCGGTAGTTTCTGCGCTCAAGGTCCACTATCTGCAGGAACTCGACTTCCAGGACAAGCGCTCCGTAGTTACTGCGCTCCAGGTCCGGCACCTGGTGAAACTCGACTTCCAGGACAAGCGCTCGGTAGGTTCTCAACTCAAAGTCCACTACCTGCAGGAACTCGACTTCTAAGACAAGCGCTCCGTGGTTCCTGAACTCCAGGTCCGAAACATGGTGAAATTCAAATTTCGGGAAAAGCACTCCGTAGTTTCTGCGCTTAAGGTCCACTACCTGATGAAACTTGACTTCCAGGACAAGCGCTTCGTGGTTTCTGCGGAGTAGGTACGCTACCTGCAGTTTGACGATTTTGGGTAATGCTGGAGTTAATTCTTTGATCCACTATATCGACGTAATTTTGGACGAGAAATCGACTGCGCGCGGTTCAAACACGCTTAGAGCAACGTATCAAGAATTACCTATAACCAAAAAATGACAGATTTCCTTTTTAAAATTTCGCTGCTGCTAGTCGTTTCCTCATATTTTCTCCGCTGTTGGTCCTACGCTCTTCTTGGTGCTTTTCCTGCGTCTCTGAGGGTCTAATTAGCCTAGAAAGGATCATACAAATCGATTCTGAAATTGAAAATATCTTATTAAAAAAATTAAGGCAAACCCCTTTGGATATTCAGTGAAAATTTTGACAATTCTGGATGATGCTGGAATCAACTGCTTGATGCACTATATCGACGTTATTTTAAAAGAGCGGAGCATGCCGATAAAGACAGCGACTATTAGGGCTGAGATACCGTTGAAGGCTGTTAAAAACGGTCCTTAGAGCATATACTGCTAAAGAGTTCGGTCAAATCAAGTCACGGATTGGGTAATTGAGGGGTCGAATAACTGAGGTTCGGATATCGAGGTCCTATACTGTACATCAAAAAATGTAGTACTCCGATCACACCAAACAGTTACTTGTACGACATTTTCTTGTAATCGCAACAATACTTGAACATTATGCGGCAATGATATTCCTTTTACAGTCATCCTCTAATAATTCGATTGAGATAAAATTTCTCTCCGTGAAATAAGGTATTTTTATTATTTTTCAAACAGAGTATTTCTCGTGAATCGTTACTTAATATTCCAGAAACTGTCAACGAAACGTCGCTAATAATATTTAAATTCTGTTTATGTATTTTCAACATTTCGATTGATTTCAAGTCAACTGAAATGTTTTTCCGGAAATCGATGCATTTTCCAAATTAATAATGCTGTTTGAAGATACAATCAGCAGTTTTTCAATCAGTATGCTTATGGAATTTTATTTCCTGTTGCAATTATCCGTGTAAATAAAACATACTTGGAAGGAAAACGAATTCATGCATCATTGGATACAGAATCCAGGGCCATTCGGCGGCTGCGCGGGTATGCCGCGTCTATTCATACGACACGCGTGCTCTTCGAGGCGTTGAGCAGCATAAGTCACAGAAGGGTTTCGTTCGTGGCTCCACAGTCTCTCGGCCGCAGCACTTGCTCTTGGCCATATTCTTGGATGAACGTTCGTACTAGAATAAAAATTATGTACAATCAATCGTGTTTCACGTTCGGAATCTGATCAAGATCCGTATCCGTATCCGTATCGTTATTCGATGGACGGGGCACTAATACTAATTCTTTGCGTTATATTTATTGTGAGTACCTGTCGACAACTTCTCCCCACATGCAGGCTTCGCCTCCCAACACCAACTCTCGCTGTTGAACGGTACTTGGAAATGCAAGAGGATCACAAGCGTAAAATTTGCGCCAATCCCCACCATTCTGAAGATGGTCAAGGTACCAGCATGCTGATAGCAGCACATGAAATCCTGCCTTCGTTACAGCCGCTAGTTTGCTCTTTTGATTTCCCGTCCATACATGGACCACCGTTTCCGGTGAGAGATGAACACCGTTATCGAAAACCTTAAACATTCACAAAGGGTCTGCTGTAGTACGTCAAAGGTGACATCTTCCGTATTCAAATTATATAATTATTTAAAATTAGAGTGATTACAGTAATTGTATCACTGGCGACAACGTATTTAACCCAAGAATGGTACACTTCCGCAACTGATCACTGTGTGGTAACAATGCACCTGGTTGCAAACAGTGTTTGCCACCCCGCGAACTTGGAGCAACTGTGGTTTCGTCTGCACTCAAGATTTCTTCATGAATCCAACACAGAATTGTACGTTGAACGATTCGGAATGTGGGGAAGTAGCATAAAGTCGAATTTTGCTACAATTATTTATAGATAAATCATAGTCGGTAGAGCTTGGTGGCCAAGGGGATGATGGAATTCACGAGCTGGGTATGCCACAACCAGTGTACCGTTCTAGGGTTAAAATGCCAAAAACATCTCAATAGTACAAATTGCAGATTAATATTCAAACCGTTTCGTATACTGCATTACCCTAAAGTGTCATTTGTATCGAACAATTATTTCTATAGTGAATAGTTTTTCACACTTTTAGTGTACCTATAAATCTGAGGTCAATTGTTTTTTGACAATACAACATTCTTGTCTAATATTATTGCAATACACTCAGAATCCCTATAGAGTTGAGTTTACTCTGGTCGGCGTGGTCGCCTTGTTCGAAAAATCCTATAGTTAAATATCAGTGGATACTCGAACATAAATATATTTGTCACTCTGTAACATACCTCCTGCCAAACAATAGAGGTCGTATTGAGATCCCGAGTGATATTCAGAAGATTCTGAATGTACTCTGCCTCTAGTTGTTCATAGCTATCGTTCATGTGATGCTCGTGCATGTACTGACGAATGCGTGGATTACTGGCCCAGCAATCAAACGGCACTTCATCGCCACCAAGGTGAATGTACCGTTCGGGAAAGGTGACGCCGATCTCGGCAAATAATTCACGAATGAATGGATAGAGTTTAGACTCCGTTGGGTCAAGTGGACCCAAGGTGCCATCCGGAGCTCCTGTGCTATCTGAACATTGAAACCCCGCATTTACCTTACATGTATTATTTAAGGAATCGATGTAAATGATACGCATGGCAGTATGCGCTATAGAGATAAACATTTCTTTGTAAAATTTTTAATCGCCAGGAAATTGATACTGCCGTAGGGTTGTTTACTACTTGTGAACAATAATTGGAAAGTTTGATTTGACAGAAACATTTTTGAACACGGAGATTTTACTTCATTTGAAAGAAAAAATGTAAAAATGGAAACTGCATTAAGATACTTATCGAATAATATAACAAGAGTAAAGCAACACCAACCGTTGTAGCATGGTGTGAGTAGGTCAGGGTGAGATTCTCCCCAAGACCTGGTATGACCTGGTGTGTCGAATTCGGGTATGACACGGATACCCCGGTACCTCGCATATTCAATAATCTTCTGTACGTTTTCCCGCGTATATGTTAGCGTGGGATGGAAGGCACCCTTGGCGGAGAGCTCTGGAAATCGGGTACTCTGATACGGGAAACTTTGGTCATCAGTAATATGCCAATGAAATACGTTCATCTTGTTGTATGACATTGCATCCAGGGTTCGCAGTATGTCGGATATTGGAAGATAGTGACGTGAAGTATCCAGAAGGAGACCACGATGTTGTAATAGTGGCTTGTCAATGATGGTCTGACACTTCAATGCAAGCTGTAAGTTAATTATTCGTTGAAAACCTCTACAAGATATTAACCATCAGTCTCGTTCGCCTTCAAACAAGAACGGAATTTTTTTTTGAAAGTCGTGTTACGGATTAAATTATAAGAATGTTAAGAAAAAATAACTCTAATACTAAAAAAAATGCACATAGGTATACATAATACGTTACGTATTATAGCGTTCTATTATTGTTTTTTCTTATTCTTACATTCGGCCCGTCCCCGGAACGTGATAGGAGGTGGGTAAACGTTTCAAGACCTCGAAGAATGCCCCATATACTCTTGGCCATGAGGCTTCCTGCTTCTGTTGTATTGCGTACATCCAAGACATCTGTTTGAGGCAAAATAATTTGTTGGGTCATATTTTTACCGTGTGTTGAGACAGAAATTGACAGATGAAATAAAACGATTACCTACACCGGTAGACGGAGGAGAGGTAGACGTGATATGAAAGTACATGAACCATGATTAATACAAAAGTGAAGTCGAAACACGTTTCAAAAAATCACTTCGTGTCGATTTTGCCAACCTATCAGTATAGGGTCGTCCCTTTTGCCAATAGTCTTCAATTGTAAAAAAAGCAACATCATTTTTAGTGAATAGAAACTCGTATAATTATTTTTACACGAAATGTGTTGTTTTTTTTTCTGAATCTATCTATCGACTATGTAACGTCTATCGTTAAGTGTTCAGAATTTCCAAATTAAAGAAGTTCTTTGCCAATCTTTTTTTTTTTAGTTCTTGGCAATACTGTGATAGTGTTGTTAGATACGCTGCAAAAGCGAAACAAGATATCGAGGGGTCTAATAACAGAGTTATCACAGTACAATTCCTCGAAATTTAATTCGGATACATGCAGGGCATTGAAAAATATTTACACGCCTAATCATCCCGTCTTGTGGTTGATGGAAATATTTTCGTTCGTTCATGAATAGCATCACCACATTCAAATTCAGTCCGATACACGATCATAATCGGGCCAGAAAAATACATAATATAAGATATTTATATTGAAAATATCTATGCATAGAAAAATAGAATAAATTATAATTGATCCGATTATTGCTAGATGAACCTAATTCGGTTTGCGAATTCTCAAGAATATGCAAATTGAAGTACATTCGTATATCTATGTATAAATTATCACGGTTGTCAGCACAAGCAGAAGTTCGGGTGCTTTTCATCTAATGACATAACTCAACAAAAAGAATATGACTGGTGTCGTTGATCACACACATAACCAATGGTACCATTTTGTGTAGTAGCGTGTTGGTCTGTTTCACCTTTGTAGAAAGCACCATTGCAAGTATACCTTATGATCAAAAAGTTTTCACCGCATTGTCAGAAGTCAGGCTGAAATTATACGCCGTCAGAAGAAAAATCGTCTTACAGGATTCGTTCATGTTCAGATGAGGCATATCCTCGCACGGGTTTATTAGACGGACGTTCAAGGAGGCAAGGTTTCCGGCAAAAGAAGAGTACTGCCTTGCGTGTGCCCGTGGTGCCGATCGGAGTTCCCTGGAAGCCACACTAGCTTCCAAAGTTACGATGGCTGTGTAACGTTGAATCGCGTCTTCGAGAATATCACAAGTCTCTCCAGTTATCTACAAGAGACCAGTGAGCAAGTAAATAAAATTAATTGTTACGGCTTACGATTAGAAGGAGCTTCGAAATCCGGTACAATTACACTGAATCTCTGCCAAAACATACGATGACATTTAGTACTGTGAGTTGAAGTTTAATTATGACGCGGATCGTGTACACCAGCTATAAAGTACGTTGGTGCATGTGTAGTTAAAACTCCGAGGTATCTGATGAATCGATGCGATTGCGGAAAAAAAGCATATCGGATCTCTCTGCCCTGAGATTGTGCTGCGTCTCCTCAAGGAAAACGACCCAATATAATATAATTTTTTCGATGATGTAGGGTATTTCTTAAGTTACCAACTCACCAGGATCTGGAATACCGATGGCCGAAGAATGAGGAATCCGTCGTGTTTTATGGTTTGATAAGGTTGAGGCCATGGCTCACCTCGAGTAGCGGTCACCAATGGTCCGGGATTAACACGATATGGGTTTGAAATTACCACCGACGTGGATGCGCACAAGATTCCCAGTAATGTCCAAAACATCATTATTTATCTTTAGGGTTATTTTCCAGATGACCTCTAAACCAACCGATCAGTACACATGTATTGAGCTCCAAGCGTTAATGCATCCGAAGCAAGGAATGCTAACACGAAGAACTTTCTACGTAAATGAAACAATAAGGCTCGTTAATTTGTCCTTCGATCGAATATGCTGGAAAAAAAAAACACTGTAGGATAAATAGAAATGATATGAAGATATTAATATACATACAAAAGAAAGAAAACACTCTGTTCGAAAATTACACGTTGGTCCTAACAATAAGTGTAAAATTGGTTACGTATTCCAAGAATAAAATATAATGCTAAATCAATTCTTGGTATCCAGAGTCCTGGAACGTCGTATGTCATCGCATAGGTCAGTATAAACAGAAACCTCCAATTTTGACAAATATACGCGTTACTTACTGCATGATACTTCATAGTATTTCTTCAACTCTGTAACCTATCGTAAAACAAGTAAAACTGATCAATTTGAGTATGATTGGTTCGTCACGTATGGCTGTGCATTTAATGCGCGAATTACATGAATAATTGTAGTCGTAATTCTATGTCTCTCACACACGACGAATGTTATACCTAGCACCAATCATTTGCGTTATGGAGTAGCAGTGATAGTGACAGACAGTGCTTGTGGTTTGGCCATATTTATATGACTGCCCAACACTTATACGACAAAACCTAATGAATTCCAAAACTTCAGACGTATCAATGGTACATTACTTACCTATAGATTTTAATTACGGCCAAGCTATCTAATACCGTTCAGTGTTCTTATTCCAGTTCAATTACAGTCTGGTTTTAAATTAATTTGTTGGTTGTAACAATTAGAAGGTACTGATTACATTTGGTCATTTACTTGAATAACAAGTTTTGTAAACGATTGAATTAAAATATTTGACTTACTCGACCGACGAGTGTTACGTACAAAATACATTACGAGATTATCGGACCTTTTGTCGGGCCAAGCAGCGGCGACTGACTGGCCACGTCACAAACGACTCGGCAACTTGAATATTTTATAGCGTATGAACGGCTATAGTGCACGGCGCCCAACAAGCATCGGGGTTATATTTAATGCCACTGACTTATCTTTAGTGCTACACGATTGTCAACTTTCGAAGTTATTTTCCACATATATAATAGGTGATTGGTAGGCTGATCATTTCCCTGCCTTCTGCGACGATTTCAATGAATAATCAGATAAAACTATGTAGTTGAAAGTGTATAATATAATTTTGGAAGTGAAAGTGTATGTTTCCATATTTTTTATCAATTATCACAAGGAGGGGTCACGTCCTCGAACTTACATGGTTGATCCATCGATGTGTAGTAATTCAAAAACAAACGTTTTCATACAATTTCAGATCTCGAACTGAAGGCCGTAAACCTTAGAAGAACTTGTTCGAGTATCACTTCAGAAATCAATCAGAGCCCTCATACATTTGTGCTCGTACAACAACGCCATAATAATAGCTTCATTGAATAATGTAAGCAAATTCCGTACCTCACAAAAACACTTCAGAATGTGCCAAAATAAAGTACACTTTACAATTTAATAATTTTACATTGTGCAGCCACACGATGGGTTTTGTGATGGTCAATGGTATTAAATGCGTAATTGCCCTGTCATGTACGACAAAAGTTGGAATACGATGTATATCGTTGTCCTGCATCACATTTATACTCTGCAATTTGAGCTTACACTTGACCTAGTAATCTCACATGGGTATATTATAGGTATAAGACACAGTAGCGCGGATAGATGTAGTTTTATTAAATGTATCGTCAAAATATTATGTCACCAACATATAAGTATACTGACAGTCGCAAGACGTGATTCGAGATGCGAATACATGCTATGCCATAACGTGAAACTGCCAGACATTCCAGCTTTCTATCTGACGCGAACCAGTCCCAACTGGTACATAGTACATGAATTTATAATGAATGATAATATTGACGACAGGATGCTCTTGTGCACAATATTTTCTCAGAGATGATAAGTCAGGCACACCCTCGTTGTTTTACTTAGGAAGGAGTACTGATATCATGATAACGTATGTTAAAAGCACGACAATGAAAGACAATCGGTTCAGTAAAGTGGCGAAATGATGCCACGCGTTGAAACTCTCTGGATTAATTCGAGACGATGTAGCACTCGATTGGATCAACCCAACATTGTCGTCTGTAGTTCCCAGTGTCGTAGAGTTTTTTGGGTCCAAAGTTGCGAGCAGAATGAACTGGCCAGCCTTTCTTTCCAATATAAAGGAAGTTATCGATGTAAGCCAAACCGGCGCGGGTATCGATATTTGTTTCAGTTGTCGGAGCAGTGCGTTTAAGAAAAGCACCACGCTGGCAATGACCAAGGAATTTTGATGGAAGACCACTGAAAATTATCGTTATCATACTGTTAATACATGTCACCTAATTCCCCGACCATTGGTTGGTACGAACAATTATCTGGAAATAATTGCACATAGTATGTCTTACATATCGAGGGTAAAGTGTCACCGTTGAAAGGAACCTGCCAGTTAACATCGATGATGCAGAGTAAATGACAGATCAAATTGAGGGCAGCCAATACCATTCGTTCACTGGTCATTGGATTTAGCCACAGTACCATCATGGTCAAGACGATTAGTACTAGAAGAGTAGATACGCCGAGCGTAAGTTTATGAAACAAAAGTATAGTTTACAATTTTTTTTTTTTTTGTACTGTTCGGAGTACAAAAACGTAGACTTTCAAGTACGAGGACGTAAAGATCCTCTTTTTGTACCGTCGCGAAAGAGACTACTATAAGTACGGAAGACAGGCGTAAAAGATCAGCAAGCCACGCTTGCGTTGCATAAATACATTTTTCCAACCAATTGCGTAATGTGAGATTTTTTTATCCTCATTTCCGTGCGTAAAGTGCTACCTTCTGGGCATACCGTGTGCAACGTGAATATCTACTTCGAAACGCTGTATCGAAATGACCTCACTTTATGCACGGTATGCCAGAAAGAAGCATTTTACGCACGGGAATCGCGATCTAAAAAAAAGTTTACTTCACGCGTACTGTTATAGAAAATAACGCTCGACACGCGTGAGATTTTAAGGTCTTATGAACTTGCATCGAAACTTGCTAATAAGTGTGTACTGGACGCATGCATAATCGCTCACCAATTGCAGGAGCAAGGATGGTAGTCTGCATGAAAGTTGAATGCCGTTCAACAACGACATTAAAAACCAATCTGGGGAATGTGTAATTCATTGCCTCAAACCTTTCAACTTTTTTCTGAGCGCTTATTGACAATAGTTTCCATTGTGGATTAGGGGTAAAATCGGGCATTTGAATCACCTAGAAATTAAGTGAATTTATGGAGAGCCCGTTGTTGTTTAGATAACGGACACTTCACTATCTTAAACATATAAATGTAACAGGTATGTAGTTGCAAACTTGGTGACTTAATATCACGGAATTGAGGTGGCAGGTTTCATTTCAGGCTCATACTATCTGTTGATGATTTGTCTAATTGTTACCTAGTGGTAAACGAGAAATGAATGGAATTGAAATTGTGCTACGTTACCCCGCGATGGATAAAGCTATAATCTATCTCTTCCCCTGTGTGAGACCAGGAGCCAAGATAAAGGGTACAGTTATGACTGTCAAAGGGCCAGTGCTGATAATTTGCTATGCAGTGTGACGTGTATTTCAGTGCCGGGACACAAGCTACACGTCCACTGCTATGTAGTACACAATCAGTTTTTGGTATCCCATACTGTTCACGGTCTAAGTTCCCGCTGCGAGTAACAGAAACATTTAAATCTTCATTAACCGATCTATTTTGGAATTCTAAATTATAACACAAGTTGAAAAGTACGAATTCAATTAATCGAAACCTAATTTTTAACAGTGTCTTACGAGTTGTAAACATATAAATGAGGTATCCAAAGTTCGTCACTGGACACCTGAAGTGAGTTGAGATTGCCAAATTTTGATATATTCCAACTGAGATGCTCGTCCGTCCAAATCTGAAAGTTAGATCCAAATTTTTAATTTGCCGTTGTCTGTAAAAGTGACATGACTCCAACTTTCAACGTTTCAAAAGTCATGTCTCGAGCTATTTAATATTTTCATTTAGTTTGACACTCAGAACGATCTGAAATAAGTTATTTAATTTACTATTCTTAATTTAATTTAACATTAATTTACATTTTAACTAGTGGTTATTGGTATACTACTTCCAAGTATGTAAGTAATTTACGCGCTGGTTTTTATAAGAATGAACAGCCTGTTTCAGAATACGTATAAATGTGCCTATCATAAAGAACTTCTTCGACAACGTACCAATGCCATCCAAGCGTGGAGTACGAGGGTATTTGCATGATCGTCCTACAACAGTCAAAATTATAACAGCTATTTAGATTGCGTCAGTGTGAAACTGTACATCAGGTTTAACGTACAGTGTCATTCATCACAAGACGTATAAAAGATCCTTATCGCTGACAAGGAACACCAATTTGGTACCCCCTTCGAATTGCAGCAATTTATGTATGTTGTAGAACGTTGTATAATAAAAAACACGTACTTTTTTTAATGGTAGGAAAACGGTTTGAAGATGTTGGACGTGACCCCCAAAAATGGGCACCCAACGGGGCGATTTCTTGATGCGCTTTAATTAATGGATTTGCATGAAACCACGTAAGCCAACAGGTGTCTTTCAGTTTTCAATGTTCTACAGCATACATGAGTTGAAACGACATCGGAGAGCGATACCAAACTAATGTTCCTTATAAGTTTAACAATGTCCGTATTTATGCAACGGGTTTGTTACCCTCAAATCACAGCCCGTCATTTCATCTGTGCTGATATCCGATCAAACTGATTTAGTGAGCTCTTGCTTTATACTCTCATGGTCTCGCCATACCTGCCTTTTGATGAATTACCTGTACACTTCGCAGATCGGGATATTAAAATTAATCAATTAATTAAACCATACAAATCATGCATCCATGTAGTGTAGGATACGTCTGTGGAGGCGTCAACAGTTTCTGTGCAGTATTTGACAGACAAAATTAGCCGGAGTGCTGAATTTCGAAAGAAACCAGAAAATTTTCCCGCGAATCCAATACCTGCATGCATGATCAATGAATTCCTTAATTCCTCTAGTTATAACGGTCCCGCATAGTTCAAAGTATTTTGAATGATGTGAGAAAATATCATTGCAATAATTAGAATGATTATTTATCAAACGTTATATGTGCAGGAGAGAACGGGGCTAAATAGCCATACTGAAAAAAAAATCAAGACAAAATATAATTTCGAGGTCATTTTATATATTTGTTAATTTTTCGAATACACACCGTAGCTTAAATTCGGTTATATTCAATGAAAAAAAGTCAATCAATACTGGGTAAAACGAACCGTTTTAAGATTAGTAAAAACAAGTTGTAGAAACAGGTACTTCTCACCAGTTTACAATCCTATTTAATTTTTCACGCACATCATTCGAATCTAAGGTCCGACAGATTACAAATTTTTTCGACCTAACCGCTTCGAAAATCGTTGCGAAAGCTTGTTGAGATAGACGCCGAGACTGACAAAAAGACCGACTTTTCTATGAAAACCTGTTTCCCGGATACCAAAAGCCCGAAAACTTGAAGATTCGTTGAAATCAAAAAGGTCATTTTTCAGTTAAACCAATACTTTTCTTGTAACACCACAAGCGGTGAAAAGTGAAAACTGTAAAAGCAAAACTCGGATTGCAAAACGAACGCGAAAATCATCAAAACCAACGCCACGTGTTAATCAGTCCAACGCAGACGATGCGTCATGTATTTATTCTAGTGAATTGTACTCAGAATCAACTGAATTTCAGATTCAATTTTCCAGTGCCGAATATTGAGCATATGATTCTTGTGCGAGTGTAATTAATCGAGTATTAAGCTATAAACTTATTGAGTTGAAAAATTATTGACGTTAATTTGAGATAATGTTATAAGTTAGATTACAATCCTCAATATACCCTATTTACACTATCAATTATCAATCTTTCATTTTTTTTTAAAGGGTTTACGGAGTCCCATGCTTATTTCCAAAGAATAAAAGAGGAGTTCACTTAGCCCCGTTCTCTTCTAAAGATGATGTGTAATCTTAAACTCTAGAATATCTTACGAATTCGATGAACTTTGGGATGAGTTCCAAGTACACCTTCGTAGCATTATCTTGGTGAAGGGATGGACGGACGTAATTATCGTAGTCGCAAAATAAATGTTTTCTTAGTTGTAAAGTCATCGAACGATTCTTCACTCGATCCTCGGGACACTGCGAGTATTTGTCAACTATATCACAAGTTTGAATTAAAGTCATGGATCGAGGTAGTAAGGAGAGATTTTCGAATGTGATGATTCAATAAATTGTTTTCAGGCGCGATGACAAAATCAGTAAAGTCAGAGTTCGAATTGATTCTCAACACTCACCTGAGAATTGTATTGTATTATTAATTGCTAACAAGATGAACCCCAACACCAGCAACCTCGTCATGGCTCAAGAGTCGGCCAACACAACGTGGATTGAAGGCGTAACAAGAGTTTAATAAATCTGACGATGAGCCACAGAGAAGTGTGAAATGGGTACATGTATCACGCCCATGAAATTTGACACTGATTGTGAATAACGCCCCCATAGGCAGGTTGAGCTTATCAAGGGCCGATTTCATTCAATGATATCTTGGTCGGGAAACGTAGTTTCACTTGAATGTAAATGTACTAGATCACGATCGTTAGTACAGAGATCTCATTGCCGCACTAGTGTTGGGGATAAATGTGTCAGTTAATTTATCACCAAGAGCAGGTTCCGTACACGAGATTCCCTCCGCGCTCGACGTATGCAAGATTCTGGCTATATAACCCATGATCAGTTAAGCTTTTCCAATTTTCACTGTGGTAAAAAATCAAATTATCCCAGCACTAACGTCACTCTACAGACGTGATGTACAAGAAGTAGGATTCGTTCCATGGACTTGTTCTTGGGATTCGTTATAAGCATATATTACGTTATAGAGTCCGACTTGGACCTTTTTTTCTGCAGGATTGAGATAAATTACCGATATACGTCACAATGTAATATCTTGACAAAAGATTTTTAATCTTGATCGAATTAAAGGATTTCGAAATTGATCGAACAATAAATTCTCGAATGATTGCGCTCGAACTTCGCTATCTCGACTTTCGAAGAAGCCAATCAGCTTTGAGTACATAATCGGAGTTTCAGTGAGAGGTATATTTTAAACAAAGACCTTAGTTCGTATGAAGGATTTCTGAAATCCGGGAACCTGTCCTATATTGCAACGAGTGATTTTTTTATAACATTACGATTACCTAAATGTTTAGATTGCTTAAAACTTACGAAACCTGAAATTAACATTCATTTCCAATACCAATCGCTTTTCTTATGAGACAATAATCTGTCATTACTCATTCATATTATATTGACGCTATAGCGATGATCCGTAACGACAGCAACGTAACACTATAAGTTTGACGTATGCGTTGCACGTTAGCATTTTGTGTACCTACATACATACCTACTGTGTATGACGATACCTCAGGGCGCTAAGATATATGAAGAACGATCCTAATGTGGAAGAAACGGCCGAAACTTTGCAGAAAGATCCTTCTACACTAGCGACGCTAAAGTTGCTAATGTCAGGTTTTTTGAAATTTAAGCATCCGAAAGTGGGAGAATGCCGGGAACAGAGCATAGACTTATAGAGATAGACTGCGGCGTCTGTGTACCGAGCTGAAGCTCTAATTAAAAAGATGAAGCACCAGCGGGAGTCCGACCTCTCTGTTGTACGGTTGAAAGAGTGGGGAGTAGCTGCCAGGCGGGGAAAGCAATAAGGCAAGCGGGGAATACAAGCTAGGTATTTCCCCCGCCAAGTTACCGCTTAGAGTGAGCGGTCGGGCTCCCGCTGTTGCTTTCTCTTTCTAATCAGGGCTACAGCTCGGCAAGGATACTAAACTATAACAGATAAGTATTTTTGACAGCTCGGTACACGGACCGCCCGGTCCATTTCTAATATATCTATATTATATATAATAACAAGCTCTGAGAAAGCGGGGGAATGCTGTAATACAATGACGAACAGACGTCATCAACCCAATATTAACGTCACCAGCGCCACCCTGGTGGACATTGTAAGAAAATGTTCATTCTCCTCTTTTCTGGCCGCAAAGAAGGCCAAAACGCCTATGCCGATCGTTTTCCTTATATCTAATCTGCGTGCAAAATGTATTCGAAAATGTTCTCATGACGTCAGAGCCTGGTTGTCGGCGCCATTTTCTCACCACATAACCTAAGTCTTTAATTCTAATGGAGTCAAATCGTGATTATTGAGGTTTCAAATTACTCATGTCAGATAAATTAATGAAAGGTAATCAATAATATACCTGTTTTACCATTCACATGCCAAAAAACACGGTCACCGGTCAGCTGTCAGTCTAGTTGCATTAGTTTGATTTTTTTCCACCATATGACGCGTCACGGTTGCAAGTGACAATCCCAATACAAACCTAGTTTTGGTTACAGGATGCGATGCGTGCAAGATTCGTACGGCCCTGGGGCCTGAATTGCGGCATGGAATTCGGACAGCAAATAGACAGTCCTGACAAGAGACAGGCAACCGCCAGCGCCAGCCGGACGTTAGAGAAAATGGTGTTGTGTTGCGATGTGCCCGTTTGTTGACGATAAATTTCGGCTATTGTGTAGATGTTTCTTGGTAAGTGGTTATATCATCGCTGATAGGCGCGTTTTTGTACGCGACACGAATTTTCCGAGCACTCGAGCGCACGGTGGTTAAGATATCATGTAATATGTGAGTAGTTACTCTTAGCTCCGAGTCGCCATACTCCGGTCTGAAACTTCACTCGCCTTTTAGTTCTACCACCGATTTACCGATTCTCCTCTCACAGAGCTCACGTCCAGCTTACGATCTGTCCATCAATTGCCACGTGAATGAATTCCTTCGAATTTCACGTGCCGAAAGTTAGGCAGTAGATATCACAGCCGCGATGAAACATTCGTTATCGAAGATACCTAACCTTTCTATTATCTCTGAACTCTGATATTATTTCGTTTTTATTAGCCTTCTAAACCGAGAATACACGCCTGTTATTAAATCTAGTAATCAAGCTTGACGCACGCCCAACACCCGCCCTTGGCATATCATCGAATGTATTTAAATTCTTCATTTTCCTTCCAACTCCAAACTCGTCCATAAGAAAAGTGTTAACTTCAAGTTTCCAGGAAGTGACACCCATTCCCGCTATCCCCACTTATATTCTGACGATTCAAGATCTGTCAGCATACTTCGGGGGTGGGCAGAGGGGGGACATCACCTAGCCTTGCCTCGCCCTTATCAGCCGTAACCAATTTTGCTGGTTTGCTAAAAATTACTTTATGCTTATGTGATTTTGCACAAACATTGTTACAAAGCAGTTAAATATTCTGATGATATGTCAATCGTTCGGTTAATCGACGAGCTTCCCAATTTTGACACAAGTTCAACAATAATCATTGTAAATGTTGACCGATTTCGTTACACAGTAAGTTCTATATGCTTTCAAAGTCTGTTAGTCTGTCGACGTCCCATTATAAGTGCTATATACAATCTCATTGGCTAATTGTGAAGAACGATGGACAGTAGAGAATGCCTGATTTGTTCAATTTCTGGTATGCCGTTTGTAACAGATGTACGTTACTTGATGTTAGGTTGAAATACATGAATTCACCATAAAAAATTCGTGGCAACGACGCAATGAGTCAAGTAGAATGTTTAAGAGTGTCGTATAATGTGTCTCATTTTTAAAACACTGTCATTCCAACGATTAGAATTACCTATTTAATTAATGCAATTAGGGTCGATGTAGGGGATAATTCAGATGTTTCCTGCTAGCAGTAGTCAGGTTTCCAAGTAGAAACATGTTTCAAGCATTGATAACGTGTTCTTGATTGAGTAGAATTAAAAAATTTTGTTGAAGAAGATTATTTGTAGTACAAAATTAATTGCTTTTGATATCCTAGCTTAGTTAACAGATTTCCGACATTGGTTCTTATTTTTTTCCATGGTAAATTTCCATGTAACCAACTGTAAAGTTTAAATCACTTAAGAAATAACAAGTGTTTTTGAAGCACAGTCAAGGCTACTCTGAATTTTACAATCCAGCTTGACTTGTTAATAACAGCTAATTATGGAATACCGTAATATTTTAACTTCGTATTGTTATTACTTTTATAATTTTCCGCAAAATTTCAATATCTTTCATATTTAGGTGCAGAACATATAGCGAGTGAGCCGCCAAGATGGGCAAGCTCCTGTCGAAGATCTTCGGCAACAAAGAGATGCGCATTCTAATGCTGGGGCTGGATGCTGCTGGGAAAACCAGTATCCTTTCACTTCAATGATTGTTAAATATTCCAAAACAAAGTTCTTGGGATAGTGTTGCCAAACTAAAAAGAACCAAAAATACATGCAACACCTTTCACAAGATCTTGTCTTCCTTGAGTATTGTATTAATCTGTCTGTTTCTAAGCATTTTCATACAATCCTTACCTCATACATCAGCTATACTCTATAAACTCAAACTAGGTCAATCTGTGACAACGATACCCACCGTAGGATTCAATGTAGAAACTGTCACGTATAAAAATGTTAAATTTAACGTTTGGGTAAGCACAAGTATGAGTTACACACATTGGACTCTTTTTTATGTGTAGTACCTAATTTAAAGTGTTGTACTTTTAGTGGCTGTACAGTGCATATGACTAAAACAAACAATTTAGGGATTAGATACAAGTTTCTGAAACATTTTTTCTGTGACCTAATATTAAATATACATGATTTTTATAAGTACAGTCATTAGATACTTGTTGACGCATAAGTACTTCTCGCATTAAACAAACCGTTCATTAATTTTTTTTTTTTTGGTACGTTCAGGATGTAGGGGGGCAAGATAAAATAAGACCACTGTGGCGCCACTACTATACAGGAACGCAAGGACTTATATTTGTGGTCGATTGCGCAGACAGGGATCGAATAGACGAAGCACGACAAGAACTACATCGCATAATAAATGATCGAGAGATGCACGATGCTATTATTCTAATTTTTGCCAACAAACAAGATCTTCCTGATGGTAAGTACTTATTATAATTATTTAGAGCATTATCAACAGCGAAATTTTCGGTTGTTGATATTTTTTGTAGAGTTATTTTGCACCCATCATTCCTTGATACAAATTTTGAAAGCGTAGGGGCCAAGTGACGAGCGATTTTCATGCAATTATTGAACCTTGATAATTTGATGGTATATCATGAAAACGGAAATACTTCCTTTAGCAATGAAGCCACACGAGATCCAGGAAAAACTTGGGCTGACCAGGATACGTGATAGAAACTGGTATGTCCAGCCTTCGTGCGCAACAACCGGCGATGGCCTGTTTGAGGGGCTTACGTGGCTCACTAGTAATCATAAGTTATGAACAAATAGTTTAACGCGCCCCTTTGATCCAACACCGGGCCGCCACACACGCTCCTGATCATATTGTATCCGACCAAGTTACCAACTTTACAAATACTTGACGAACAGTTCAATTTTCTACATCTCTTTTATTTTAGAGCTTATAAATAATTGAAATCACAAAATTACGAGCGTTCCTATGTCATTTTCAATTTCAACTCTGACACTGACTACATATTGCCGGCTGGTAGCTCAAGTACTTCAAGAAAAGCTCAGTTGTACAAATTCCAAATAATAATAAGTGATCACATCTTTACTTGATAGGTATTATTCTTCTCAGAATACCGTCACACTATGATCTGATAGGAAAATTAGTTTACGATTGACAAATATTTTCCATACAAGTTATATCAATCGCATGCATATTTTCTGATCCGCAACGATGGCAAGAAATTTTCTTTTCACTTAATCAACCTGCAGCCCCAGATAAATCCATTTCGGAAATTGAGCCGAATTGTCAAGTATTTATAATAAAGCCATCAGTCATCTCGAGATATCATCTCGATGAGCGTGTTGTTTTCCGCTACCTTCTTTCTTTCCCCGTCAGATGTAAAAATTTGTTCACTTTCTAGTTTTTAAGGTCTACGTAATAAGATGTTGCAATTCAAGAGTAATAAATATGAAATAGTACCAAAAGAGTTTGTCAATGAAAAACATTCTATCCACAGTCATAAAAAAAAATTGAGTACTTGCTGTATTTTATAAATACAGCACTGCAATTAGGCTCAAACCTTCACATAACGTAATGTATTCATTTAAAATTTTATGTTATTTTCTTTTATCACGGTGAAATCGTTATTTATAAAATGATATGTCGGTTAAGTGAATATAATTCCTCAACCAAAATGACCTTCTATATATTATTACTGTGGAATATGAAATTGAGAGGTAAATTGTTGAAAGAGACGATAACAATCAAAGGCGATCCTGGTCACACTTGCAACTGCAGAATATGAAAATTTAAATCAAGCCACGTATTTTGCTTTCTACTTGCAAGAGGCAATGATCCGTCAGGACTAAAGTTTTAGTATGGCTAGGGGAATCTGGTAAGAGGAAGTAACATGAAACCAGACAACACAAGTATTTAATACTAAATGGACGACAGAAAAATTGCGGTATTTGTAATTCCAATGTCATAATATTATTTTCAGAGAATCATATTCATTATTTTTACTGCACATACATTATATACTATGTATAAAAATATCTGTCGTTGGTAGTCTTATATAAGCGAAGAAAAATACTTTTGTACCAACTATCGACAAGCTTTCAGCTACAGCGATGTGCTTTCTTTAAAATTACATCACGAGAGTACGTCCAGTCATTTGCCTAGATTCCTAATCTCATTCCAATTGCTGAAAGCTTGAGGAAAGTTTCAATTAAGAAATCAGTGAATAATATACGTTCCTCGTCGTGAGTCGTGCCACGTCAAGTTGACATATACCTTTATTACTTTGTCTAGTGATGTGTATCCGAAATAAAACTCACGTTTATTTAAAAATCCATGCTTACCAATACGTAACTTGTGCGACTACTGCCAAATGAAAGTCCAAAATATGAATTACGAATCTGTGCAACTGAGTGGAGAGAGCTTGGAATTTTTTATAGCTGCAAAATAACGAGGGCTATTCGAGCACCAATAATCTGTAATAATAATTGTATTTAGGTATCAGTAGCTATACTTGATTGGCTATTGGATCTGTTCACTCTTGTACTATTTTGGTGTGCTTCTAAAAGCAAACTTACATTATTGTCACACAAAGTTGACTGAATGAACGGTCTCCAAGGTATGCAATTTGCCAAAATTTTTAAAATTTTTGCATCCGTTGCCTTGACTGATTAAGCTGAAATATTACGTAAATGTTTAAAGTTTTTACATAGAAATTTCAAATTTTACAATATTCCTTTCATGTATATGCATATCATCGAACAAAAGCAGAGTTTAGTGTGCAAATACGTGTAGTGAAATTTCAATTTTTCATTGTTATGTACTCTGACATGCTAGGGGCCATTTAGCTGTTAGGTGATCTTTTTCTCTAAGTTCGATTGAGTGCAGTTATTTCAGAATTGGATACATTGCTTATAACATTGTTATACATCTATACGTATTATATGGTACGCTCATGTAACAGTTACTGATTAGTACTAATTTTTAATAATAATAAAATTAGTCACATTTTATAAATGCAAACCTGTATAACTTACAAACAGAAGCGAAAAACAATTATCTGCATGTACATTACTACATCTTGTATAATAAAGATTGTTCGAATTCAACACTGTATTCGTAAATGATCGTATAATACACCCAAAACGTCGTAGGCCCCGTGTCTTGCGAATACAATAAAATTCCTACGATTTTTGATTATATTTTCAGCATGCCTTGGAACATTTTCCAATCATTTTCCGCGTCTATCGAATAATTAATTGCAGCCTTTTCCGATGAGTAGCAGGTTCTACAAGAGCGAAGTGAGAACTGAGCGAAACTGAAGAGTAAGTCGTTAAGGTTGCCTACGATTAGGTGCTTGGGGTAGTTGCTTGAGTTGCTAGCGATTAGGCGACTTGAGCCGTTGACCGTAAGACTGTTTACCTGACGTGCGTGCAGCAACTTTAGACTGTGCGCAATAGTTTTCGCTCATCAAGTCACGATGATATAAGGTCTGAATAAATTCATTCTAGGATTTTTCAACATCCGTTAAGACTTGAATGTGAAAAAAATAACCGGAACATCGCGTGTTCAACAGTAGCTAAAATACAACAACTTTCTTTCGTTTTCCAATTTTAACTTCTTGTTCACCCTGATTCTTAGTGGCTTAAGAACACGCGCAATCGTTTTTCTTTTATAATAAATTAGTAACCATAACGTACCCATGAAAGAATGCATATTAACGGTATGAAATATGCGTGAATGGTATCGCCCTATCCGTGATCTTGACACATTCGTATCTCAACTGGGACAGTTATAGAGCCTAAAAAAACCTCAGCCCGAACAATACTGAAGTATAGACCCTTCGGATCAAGCTCTCGGCCACTACAAAATATTCTTGAGGTGTAAATTATTCAAATATCAGCATCACAAGTTGGAAATCCCAGAATTTATTTTTCATCATAAGCTTATACTAACATATTATAATTATTTTGCATAGTACATTACACTTTATATAACCAAAAACAAGATGGGCACCACAAATATTTTAATGATTAGAAAACGAAATTATTACACTTGTCACAATGACAGTTTACTTCACTTTTGTGGCAGAATAACAATGCTGCTTGAACCAAATGAATCATCAATTTGAAATCCTTCATTTTGTTTGACGCGTTCTCCTAGTCGCGGGTTTATTTTATAAACAAACATTCTCACAGATAAACAATAGCGAACTTCATATTTTGTAACTATAAGGCTCGTTTAACCCCACAATAATCTGCACAAATATTTTGCTGCCATATTGCACTATTTGTAAACCGCACACGTTGTATCAAGGTCTTTAAGGGAGCTTTCCAGTGTGAAATTTTCAAAAAATCGATTTTTTTTTTTTTGCTTTATCGAATAGTATACACTCTTCCGAATATTCCCTGAAATTTTCATGCCGAAATTCAGATTATTTCGGTTACTGTACAGCATTTTTTGGAAGAAGGCAACGGAGCGCTACAGCTGCCGCGTCGGCCGTCTGCCCGTGCAATCGTTATTTCTATTGTCTCGTTCCTACCTGCACGTACATGAACTTGGCTCGCCAATTGTCGAAAATGTGAATTCGGACTATTGCATAATTTGCCGTTAATTAGCCGTAAATTAGTCGCGCGACTTATTTTTTTGTCGCACTCAATTTTCAAAAAAAAGCGGATGGCGTGCTAAATTCTTGAAAATCGATCAATCACTGTGTGTGGCAACTAGCCCCAAAGCACGTATTCTGCGGCAAGCAGATAGTAGAAATCGCTACGCAGTGTGCTGTGTCCACCTTCAATGAAGGTTACGACCCAATTTTAAAAATTTTGAAGACGATGGGATGCACGATAGGGCCGAGCGCCGCAGATTTCGCCGCTAAGTACAAGAATGCGCGCATCATCCAAGCAAACCGCCAGGCGTCCCTGGATAGCAAAGAGGCGAGGACAGCTCGTCGGACTGAACAATCCATTGAGCACGATCTTTTCGAAGAAGCAGAAGGGATATTGTACGGACCTGGCATCGCTGATTGACCGTAAGTAAACGATTTACCTAAAATTTCCTCACTTGAAACTTTGAACGCGTTTTTCGCGAAACAGCATTTTTCAAAACGGTGTCCAACTTGGAGGGCAGAGTTTTAAAGCTATCGAGTTGAATTTTTTACACAATGTTCTTAACGTCATTGTTTATCGTGCTATGGAAGCTTTTTTTTTTTTTTTGACATCTTCCTATTTTTTTGTAAAAAAAACTGCCAAAAAAAATGCTAAAATCGATACTTTTTGTTCAAACCGGCGCCATTTTTGCAAAAAAAAAAAAAAAGAAAAAAGCCTCCATAGCACGAAAGCCAATTATATACCGATCAATAATCTTTTTGTGTTTTTTGTTTCAGATCAAAATTGTGACCCCCAACGTGGACACCACATCCAAGTGCATTTTCTGCAACAATTGTTTCATCATTTTTATAGATATTAATTAATAAATAAATCGATCTTTAAAAAATTGTTTAGTATTCTTCAATACCCAATTAATATACAAAAAAAAACCAGACCGATTAGATTATTTTTTCTTTAAAAAAAAAAATCGCGAAAAACAGCGATTTTTCGGGCTGTCACACTGGAAAGCTCCCTTAAGTCAGGACGTCTTTATTAGATTGTTAGTCAATCCAGGTGGACTCGTTACATCCTTACCGACATTGCTATGTAGCTTCAAGGAATTGCATGGTGTTCTGACTTACAACGAATACTGACGCATGTGATATGTGACTTGGCGGGGGTTGAATATCGTACACTCCGAAAGTTATGAAGAAAATGAAATTTGGTTTCTACATTCAAAATGCAATATTATTTTATAAGATTTTCTGCCACACTCCATCGCCGGATTAATTACCTGTAAAAGAAAATCTATATCTACGAGGAGTTAGCATAATTCGTCCGCCGAGAGTAAAAAAACCCCATCTCAAAATTTCATTTAAAAACGTCGTATGTCCTTTGAGATCACTTCGGACATACGAATCATACAATGCTGTTGAAAAAAATTCTGAGATGGGATTTTGTTGATCAACCAAACTTTGAGATTAGGTTTTGTTGTACCAAATTCTAAGATAGGATGTTGCTCTTAGCTGCCGAATTGATTCTACAACATATTCGGTGAAAATATGATTTTAATATGGCAATAGCGATAAATTTAACTGTTGATTAGATAAGTACGTAAGCAAGCCAGTCGGTGTTATTAAAAACACCGGCAAATAAGAAATGCTCGTTCTTCGTTTCTAACTCTCATTCCTAACACTTCAAAATCCATTGTAAAATCACACAGGAATCTGCAGCAGCAGACCCCGCAGCCTTAATTGTCTGTCATGTTTTCTTCTAACCTCTTTTTACATGCGACCTGATTGCAGGCTTTTAAATTGTTCAGGTTTTAACAGAATATTTAAATTACAAAAAAACATTGAAAAATGTTTGGAGAGCACAAAAAATGGATTTATTTTTCTTTTTTCCCTAAAATTCCAACGACTTCCAATTGGATCGCGTCTCTGGGACCCGAGAGTCAAAATAATATAGTTGAATAGAAATATGAAAGGCATTTATTCGTTTACTCGAACCTTTGGAGTCGACATGTTTGTCAATAAACCTTGGCGTTATATGAGTAAGTCGCTCAATTTTCTATTGTGTGCACTGGCGTGGTTCTTCCTTAGCGTGTTGACGAATTTATCCCAGGCCGCCCCTCAAATCTACTGCAAATAATTGAAAAACAATTCCCTAATTTTTTCCAGATATTTATCTCACCTCTAACCCGTGCTCCGAAGAGGGTGGATTTCCCCATTTATAATACACGTGTTCCGGCCACATTTACCCGGTACATGTTTTTTCGAAATGCAAGTTGCAACGCACTATTCAAACTATCGTGGTCGCCGGTTACTGCGGCTCCGAATAATTTCTAGAAATGCGGTATAATTGAATGAAGCTAATTTAAAAACGACAGCTGATTTCAGATTTGACCGCAAAAAAATGAAATATACAAATATTATTTGAAAAGGTACACACATTCCCCGTTAATACAAATAGTATATTATGCATCTAGGGGAGAAATGCTTCCTTCCCGTGGTGCATAAGATATTTTCTACCGTACATGCATTGAAAACGAGTGAAAAGGCATGTTTGAAATTACAAATCACTTATTGTTAGGTTACGCCAGGCAGCTTACTCGGATACGAATAGTATAACATGGAGGATTCGATAGAGAGGAAAGTTGGAAAAATCATTCAAAGGGGTCCAGGGGGCGAAGATCTCAGATCGAAAAAAAACAAAAAATTGACCCAAAAATGAGTGTTCCTTTCATTTTCCACTGACGCCGATGAAAGCGAGGCTAGGACAATCAAAAGGGCTGCTTCGATTCTTAAACTACCCGTCATGGAAACATCGTACTCAATTGAGTTCTTCGCTAGGGGCAGTACTTTTGAGATTTATTTTATTGCTACGAGAGTTTTTTTCTACCTATGTCGCCAGAGTTTTTCTTACCTGTTGCCAGAGTTACCCCGTGGCGAGTTTTTTCCCTGTTTATTCTCCCGGACAGGATACTGTGACTTCCATACCGTTTCAGACGTTGGAAAACACGGGGTTTCAAGCACGTGCGGTAGAATAGAGCAATTATGTGCGCTTACACATACCTATTTTATCTTGTGAACTATATGTATGGACAAATGTCTGAATTGTAGTTTTCTGTAAAACTCGTCAGCAGCCGAAGCTACATTTCAGGTATCTGTATTGCTATTTCTGAAAAGATATTCTCATCTGAGATCCTTTTAGAAAAGGTACTATGGACCGTGAATGTAACTCAATTCGTTTGCCGATCTATAGGCGCTGAGCAGCGAGTTTCGAAGAAAACGCCTAGTAAGATGAGACGTGTAGTCACATATCAGTGGATGAGACTCATTAGTAATTGGGAAGAGTAACGCGAATGAGTTATTAGAGAGGCATATTGTTGCAATATATGAGGCAGACGCAATAACAAAGCGATTATTGAATGTGAACACGAACGGAAGATTAACTTGATAAAAAGGTGAATTATTTTAGAGAACGAAATATTGATAATTAAGTGACAATTATTTCCAATCTAGAAGACTTAATAAGGCTTGTATTGTACATGCGTATAATCACACATGTTCAAAGATTGCGAATCGTTGAACAAAAGTGCACGTCTTCAAATTCACTAAATACAAATTTAGTATAATGATGTAATCAATTACATGAAATGATTTGTTTTAATATATAATTGTTCGCATCCCTCAAACAATTTCAATTATACATATCTATTTAATATACTCATAACCATGTTATGCTTAATTCACTATATTCATATTATATGTATATCATACATAGTTACTTTTGATAATATAATTTGGTAATATGATAGAGTTATATAGATAATGGAAGACTTGACAGCATCCTTCGGATGCTTTAAAAGTATTTACCCAACACGCTCGATACTTTTTAGCTTCTTCCACATTTCAGTTCATAAATGTATCAGGTGTATTAGCCCTACACTCTCAGCGCATTCAATTTATCTTATTTTCACTCACATTCGTTCTTTCAGCTCAACTTCTCAGACCATATGTATGTATAGTATTGCAAGATTTAGTGTGAGGCGTCAAAAGTCTTGAAGATAAGTTGGTATTTCATATTCTTAGTAGTATTAGTATAGCAATAGCTGCGTAGTAATAACAACAATAGTCATTATAATTAATAATATGGTAGAAACAAATCAACAGTCAATTGCATATATTATAGATACGTATCATTTCATTCGTACGTACCTCACGACAAACTGAGCCAACCCTGCAGATAGCAAAAAAACATGTGAAAAATTCGAGACGTCGTCTCCGGATGATCGTACGTCCCGTTTTACGATGTTTAACCCTTAGCGGCCACATGGGTTAACTGATTACCCCACGTTGAAAAACCTAGTTGTACAAGACATATGGGTGTTTTAAGACTTCTAACCGATTGTTTCAAGTTTGTCGAAGAGTCAACAATTCTGATTATTTATATCGCACTTGTCTACTACCGGCAGATGTCGTTACATGTGTCAATTCCAAAGGTTTTAGACCTCTAATTTCACTTGTTCCGAGCCTGGGCCAACCAGTTACCCCGTGTGGCCGCTAAGGGTTGAGAAACATTTTATGATATAAAGACGGCGTGCCACGTCTTTTAGACATCGTACTATAACGAGACATAAAACAACCTGGAAACATTTTCTGGATAATATTTTCTCATGTTCCTTCACTCTGGGGACCCAACGGATCTGTACGCGGGACGAGCAGCTTCTTACAGTGCTAATTCAGTAGGGCCAAAACTGTTCAAAGAGGCACTACTAATTTAGTATATGTATAGATTTGCACAAACATAATCTACAATGTACGCTTGTGTAAAATACACGCGTGTTCCTTATACCTATACTGGTATGCCCATGACCAAGCCCAAGTCTTCGGAACCAGAAAGCCGAGGGTGGGAAGTCGCTCGATAACCGCTCAGCTTCGGCATAGATTTTGTCCGGTTATACAAATTTTTCAAACCAACGACATAAGTCAAAGCAGAATGGTCGAACTACAACTTGCTATAATTTGAAAACTATGTACACCTCCGACTTTACCAGTCACGTAACTTGAACCAAGTTTTTCATCAGGCCAAACTAACTGGCACGTCTTCTGTTATAGGTACGTATATACCTATAGGTGTATGTAACATGCCACTATTCCGCATACAATTGGAATTTCTTTGCAATTACGTAATTTATCGTCTACAACATATCTAATGAACATTACGAACAATATTTTTTACACAACTTGGAATTAGTATCTATAAAACAGGCCGTTGAAGAATTCTTCTCTCGGGAACGAATGCGTGTGAAGAAAATTAAGTATAAAAAAAAATTCAATGCAATCTTTCAAGAACGATGCAAATTCGGTCTCAAGATGTATTTCTAAGATCGTGAGTTTCGCTTGTTTAAAAAGTCGCTGATCTGAATGTTCTATGCGTCTTGAAAAATACTCTCTTGTGCTTCTAGCCTGGGGAAAAATATATTTTTAATTTCTGTCCTCATGGAATAACCAAGTTTGGCAGAATCAGCTCGGAGAAAAAGACTTGTAGTCTCATGAAATTCCGATAAGCTATTACGTATACAGCTGTATTCGCCGGTTACTGAAAAAAGTGACCTTTGAGCAATAGGGAGCTATTATAATGTAGGTTTCGAATAAAGTCGGCTGCGTTAGTTGCACTTGGATTCGGTAACCAATAAATGACCTTATCCGTCAATCCTTCGACGTTCATATGGCATTATCGATTTTTTCAAGTTCAAAAAAATTACTATTCATTTAGACGTAAGTGTGCATCGCCAGGACCTATTGGGATTACTCCTTGTACGTACGTGTGTGAGGTACAATTAACGTATCTACATACCTACATTATAATACATTCATCCGTGACAATCGAGTTAAAATCCATTGGTGGCAGTCATATTTCGCTACAACTCTATGATCAATAATTAGTGAAAATTAATATTTGTATAACTCACCCCGCCGGACTCTGACTTGAGGGTCTCTCATTTAATACCTAGGTAAACACTCGCTACTTAGGTATCTGTCGATATTGGTAAAAATTCTTAACCTCGTATTGTCTGTATAATAGATAATTCAATTTTTTTTTTTTCCTTTTTTTTCTCATATTAACAATAATTATACTTGCATAGCGGTAATAGTTGTAACTGTACAATATAAATACATACAGGGTGATTCTGGGCGGACGATAGCGCAAAAAGAAAAACACCTATAGTGTTTCTTGTTTCCGTTTAAGGGGGGGGTACACCATGCAAGCAAAAAAAAATACTGCAACTTTGCGATTTTTTTTTGAAAAAACGGATTTATTTATGAACATGCGGTCTTGAATACATTAATATATAAGTCTTTGAGAACTTTAAAAAATTTTTTTATTGTCGAAAAATTTCAAAATGGCGTCGTGACAGTTGGATCCCCAAAGCCGCTCGGAAAAATGGGGTGCGAGATTTGGTGGAGTCGTGGATAGTCCTAGAACACACAAATTACAAAAAATTAGTTGTATATTATGTTTTCTTGTCCACTACGTACCACTTTTTTGATATCGAGTCTGAAAAATTTTTTTTGACCGTTTGAAGTCGCAAAAACGTGGTCGAAAAATTGAAAAAAAAAAAAATCGTCACTTAAACAATCATAAAAAATTTTTGAGACTAGATATCAAAAAAGTGGTACGTAGTGGACAAGAAAACATAATATACAACTAATTTTTTGTAATTTGTGTGTTCTAGGACTATCCACGACTCCACCAAATCTCGCACCCCATTTTTCCGAGCGGCTTTGGGGATCCAACTGTCACGACGCCATTTTGAAATTTTTCGACAATAAAAAAATTTTTTAAAGTTCTCAAAGACTTATATATTAATGTATTCAAGACCGCATGTTCATAAATAAATCCGTTTTTTCAAAAAAAAATCGCAAAATTGCAGTATTTTTTTTTTGCTTGCATGGTGTACCCCCCCCTTAACTAGCAGTGCGAAAGTGGTTTGTTGCATCGGCAGGAAAAGTCTGCAGTAATTCTACCTATCGTGCAAGACAAACTGACACTCTTCCAACTTTTATCACCGATTGTTTATACCTATAGCGATCTGCTCTGACAGGGTACTATCAACATTGAGCAGCGTTAACATTGAGCAGCATTGTCATTGAGCAGGTATTATCGATATTAAGTGAAGCGGCATAGCACCACGCAGGCGTTTACCTCGAAACACCCTGTATTATGCTATACATATGTATTATATGTATACCAGATATATGTATATAATATACATGTCATATATGTATGTACCAAACACGTAGATATTGGTGAGGCGGACCCCTCCTAGCCGCTCTGTATAAGCTGTCTACTTGATGATAGCACTGATCGTTCTTGGATCGCCGCATGGGCGCATGCGTCCTTGAAATCCGTTTCACCAAATATTTACAGTATCGCGTTATTCTGATACGTTTCAGCTTTGCAGAACTGATTCATTCGCAAAACATACCTTATTTACGGATATATTATTTCAAGTTTCATCCTTATCGTATAGCAATACTTGTGATAAGTACGTAGATTACAATGTATACAATAACAATTATTGGGCCAAATGCATGAAACGACGGCAAACGTCCTCGCTCCGTTTTCACGCCTCAATCCACTTCCAGGACACTAACGAAAATCTGTCGTATCAGTTCAACACGAATTATTCTGACTTTTCATGCCCCGTCGATCAACTTCTATAATCATTTGCTTTCATTTCACTTATACAGCCAAGTTGATAGGTAGCTTTTGTAATCTCACTTAAATTTCTATGCACATACGAAGCAAAGTCTCGACCCGCGTCTAATTGTAAATAAAACTACCGAGATGGGTGGGCGATTCCCATACGTTTGTGTAATACGAGGTACTGATGCAGGTCTTGGAATACAAGGAATATACAGGTGTGAGGTGATTCATACAAATTTTCGCGCTATCACGTAGGAACTAAGATATTTTCTTTAACCAGGTTTGGGTCGACTATCCGATTCTTTTCAAATCATTCGCATATCACGGTTTTTGTAAAAAAAATACAAAAAAAAAAAAAAAATACTTGGCGAACACCGTTTAACCTTAAAGGGGTAAACTCGGAAGGTTGACACGGTCAACCCCACTCCATTTAATCTCTACTAGCCTTCGTTTTCCTAGCTTTGTTGACCTGCTGAACCGTACAGAGTAATTATATGCTTTACTCGTGCCGTTGATGTTCCGCATTAAATTGCGATGTATTGTGGTAGATATATATTGCGGTCAATATGATTATATCTGTCATTGTCATAATCGATCAGGTACTATATACCTTGCCCTTAGAGTAAACTGAAACATATACTACATACAATTTACTTATGCCATCCACATCTGATTCCGATAGCGTTTAGGAAAATCTGCTATGGTTGTGCGTTTGGAAAAACCCATTCAACTTATAACCTTATGTCTATAATGCTTTATCACGGTTTCCACTTTAACGCAGAAATTTGAGTATAATCCATTTCTCCGACACCGATTTACGTATGATAACTAAGTTGAGTCATTCTTGAGTTGAATAAAATCCTTTGAATAGTCAAAATGGATATACAATCTACGCGTCGTATATTTCTGTGGGTTGGTGTCTTGATGTAATAATCAGTATTTTCTGTAGGTAACTGATATTACAAGTGCCCAGCCGATTGTTGAGTACGATACTTCAAAATTCAATGCCTTGTCTTATACCTGTCTTATACTGTTGAGATCTTATTGAGTTATCATGCGACGAATTCACAGTCCAAAGTAATGACAGTCATCGACGTGTTAACTATTTACATTCATGGCTGACTTCCATTCGTCATAGTTTATTTCATCCAAACTCGATCAGAGATTCTCCCTACCTTTCTTGCAAAATTACACTGAAATTTTTCTTTTCTTCGCGAAATATTATTATAACAGAAGAAGAAAATTAATAAAAGCATTTTTGTATAAAAAAATCAGTGTAATTTGACCTTTTATGTGTAGGTGTAATGATTTTATCAGTCTGACAGTTCGAATATTATTGAAAGTTCACAATAATTCAGAAAGAAATAGTTCAAAATTGAAAATAAGAGCGGAACCAAAAAAAAAAAAAAATGTAATACTCAGGCGGATGAGGGAAAAAGTATGTGTGAGGGAAAAATCATATGCTACTTTTCTCCCGCTTGTGTGGTCAAGAAGTGAACCATTATCGTTGAGTAGGGAATAAAAAACTTTACAACCTTCGTTCGAAGCACTAATTCGGTACCTACTTTTATGATGAATCTAAGGTAAATGACCCTCACAACTCTTCACGCGCGACGGCAGTTTGAGAGATATCAATTAAGGCAAG